>NC_089150.1:19755893-20055893 GCF_009819655.1 Sylvia atricapilla | reverse complement strand
AAACCACCTCAGGGTATTCTGAGCTGGAAGGGACCCCCAGGGATCTGAGCAGCTCTGTAAAATCCCTGCAGGACTCACCAGAGATACTCAGCCTCGAGTGCTGGAAAGCTGCTCAGGGAAAACTTGATCCCACTGGATTTTTCGGAGGAGAACAGATGCGGTCGTGCTCGTGCTGCTGGGATTGTTTATCCTGTGTCTGGGGGAGGCTGGATCAGAGCTGGTGGAGTTTTGGCAGCCTTGGGTTAATGTGTGGGCTCCATCTGAAAGGCTTTTCCCCCCCTGGATGACCCCTTGGCTGCCTTGCAGCCCAGCCCAGTGCGGTGCGCCGTGTGGGATGCAGGAGCAGCACCTCTTTAGCAGAGCAGTGAGGGAAGCTGCTGTGGGGCTCCAGCTCTGCCAGCACACACGCCTGAGCACACACTTCAGATTCCCAGCTGCCTCCTTGCCTGCACTGAGCTCCCAGTGCCAGCAGACAGGGAAAGCCCAAAAGCCTCTCTCTGAGGGGCTGGAGCCAGGGGTGTCCTCCACCTCAGGATCCTTCCCCCTCTGGCCTCTGGGGTCAGACCTGTGCTTGACTGAGAAGAGACTTGAATGGTTATGATGTTATAATATTGACTTATTTCCTTGTTCCTCCTGAGGGTTCCTTGGGCAGCCAGCAGGTTAATCCTAATAATTCCAGGTAATTCCAGATATTCTGGGTTCCTGCCTGGTCCCAAAGTGAGGCCCCATGAATTTGCAGCTTTGCATTCCCCAAAAAATTCCCTTGAAGGAAGAAGGCTCAGCTCTTCCTTTCTGCCCTGGGAATGTGTGAAAAACCTGGCTCACAAGAGGAGCAGGGCTTGGGTGTCTTTCCTCTTCCTGTGCAGATCTGAGGTACCATTTTAGGCGCTTTGTAGAAAACATTCTGCAGCAGCAGAGTTCAGTGGTGACCCAACGCAGCTGCACAACTGGGGAATAAATCAGAATATCCTTTACAGCAGTCATTTGTAGCTGAGCCCTGCGAGGCTATTTACTGCCCATCAGTGTTCAATAGGAAGCTCATTTTTATAACAGGTCAGTGATTAATACCTGATCATAGGGCAAGGGCTGCTCCTGTCATCGGCATTGTGAAGACAAAACGAGGAGTCTCGATGGGGTCAATGGTTACCATAAGCCCGTGCCTTTTGTGTAATGATCATTTTCTGTGAGGGTAATTAATGAACTGTTTCAGTTATGGAGGACATTGATATTATTGACACTGATGTACGAGCTGGATTTTTAATGGAGTAGATGTGCTGACTGTGGGAATACTCTTGGTAAATCAGACTTTAATTTTATGCATTCAGCTTGTGGTTAGAACTGTCCAGGTATTTTTAGAAGCCTGGGAAGTGATTTACATCTTCATTTGAAAACGTCTTTGTCAAAGTAGCACTGGTGTTTGTGTTCACAGCCTGCAGGTGCACAGAACACTGCCCTGCCCTCAGTCACAGGCCTGTGGGATTCAGCTTGGAAAAGTCCTTCAGCATCATCAAAGCCAGCCATGAACCCAGCAGCACCACCCTGCTCACCACTAAACCATCTCCAAGGCCCACAACCATGGTTTTTGCACATTCCCAGGGATGGGGACTCCCCCAGTGCCCAGAGAAGTGAATCTAGGAGAGAATTTGGGGGAGCCAGACCCTGAGGATACAGAGCCAAGAACTGCCTTGGCAAAGGTGGTGAAATGTTCTGTTGTCCTCCTTGAGCTCCTGTACAGAGCCTCTGGTAGGTGAGCAGGAGGGGCAGCACCTTTTGGTTTTTGCAGCTGTACTGTACTGAGAAAAATTGTTTTACATTTCTTTACTCATGGGAAAAAAAAACAACACCCCAAACACAAAAAAAGTAACAGACCCAAAATTGCTCTTCTCTGACTCAAAAAAACCCCAACAACAACAACAAAACAACTCCCCCCTGCCTCCCCAAAAATCAAAAAAAACCCCACAAAAAACCCCACAAAAAACCAACCTCAGAACAACAAAACAAGCAAACTAAAAACCCCAACAAACAAACCAAAAACCCCCCACCCCAAAACTACAACAACAAAAAAAATCCCTTTGCTTTTTTCCAAATGAAAAAATGTCACGACTTTGTGCGTAAATCCAGATGGGTGTTTTATTTGAAGTGTTCCATGTGTGATAAATAACTTCTGCGTTTCTCTATTGCTGGGCTTAGTTATGGTGTTGAGATAAACCAAGCCAGAAAATTAGTCTGCTGCAGCCACCGAGAGAACATTACTCACAGTTGTAGCAAAACTCTCCTCTGTGCTTACCCAAAATAGCCACCAACCTTGGATTGTTTTGGAGCTGGAGCCCTGGCGGCTGAGTGAGTTATGCCGACAGGAGCCACAGATCACAGGTGGAGCATCACACACAGAGATGCTGCTGCCTTGGAAATGAAGACTCTGTGCACGGTGTCAGGGGGAAATGAATCAGCCTGGGGGTGCCGGGGGTTATTTCCTAATTGCAGCAAGTGATGGAGGATTGTGAGATAAGATGGCCAGGGAGAGGCTTTTGCCGTGCTGTTATTGCTGCAGTGGGCACCGTGGCTGAAGGGGTGTGCTGAGGGTGTGGTGGTTTTGCTGCCCTCCACCCTGTCTGCTGCCTCTGCACAAATCCCAGTCCCCCCTTTTCCCAGCTGCCAGAGGGACAGGACTCTGCTTGCTCTAGGGGGGTGGAAAGCACTTTGATGATGCTGTTTTACACCACAGTGACACAAGACTCTGACTTCGGAAGGCTGAAAATGATTCTTTTAGTTTTGGGATGTGTGTCCCTTACATACATTTTTTACACAGTTTGATTGGTGACAAGAAGACAAACCTCTTCAATCACATTGGTCAGACCAGAAGGACATCCAGAAGTTTCTCCTAGGAAAGGATGTAAACCAAATTACAATTCACAAAAACATGTCTCTTGTTTACAGAAAATCCCCTGGGAAAAGAATTTCAGAAAACCAAAACATCTCAGGCACAAACCAGGGCTACACTTGATGAGTTTGATGAGTTTTTGGTGACATAACTGACTGAAAATCTCCAGCAATATCATTATTGATTGGTTTGAGTATTAATTTGAGGTGAAGGAGGTTTTTCTGGTGCCCAGACACCAGCTCTGGGTGTGCTGCAAATTCCCAAAATCTGTTTCCAAATACCGATGGATTCAAATACCTGAAGGTTTGGGGTCAAATACCTGAAGATTTTATTAGCCCATGACCAAAGCCGGTTCTAAGAGCACCAATGCAGTGGCATTTTCTGGGAAACCACTTCTAAATGCCCTGGAATCAGGCAGTTTTCTTTGGGTATAACTTGCACAGTGCAAATGGAAAATTTGGCTCCTATGTTTCAGTCCGTGACTCATCTTGGGGAGTGTGAGACCTGTGATAAATCCTGCTGCAGTGCATTGTCCTCATCAGTTTTCTCTGTGCTGGAATCAGTGTGCTCTTGGCTGGGAGGGAAATTTCCATGGCTGATGGGAGGAGAATGGGCAAGGTCTGGTTCAGGAGCTGAGCATCTCTCTTTGCCCTCAGTCCTGCAGGACACAGAGCTGGGAGGGAGGAACCCTGCCTGGACCAGCCCTGGGTCAGCTCCAGGAGGAGCCCAGAGGGGAAACCACTCTTTGACAAGGTGTAAGGAGGGATTGCACTGTGCTCTGCTGCCCTCAGTATCAACCTGATGGTTAAAACACAGAATTACCACAGGCAGAGAGTTTGGGGGTTTTGTTTTCTGCAAGTTTGGAAAATCACGCCTTAATTCTTCCAGTGGAGGGAATGTTTCTTAGGCACAGAGAAATGCTTTGCCCGTTTGATGTGCCCACAGTAAGGGGCGCAGAACCAGAGGATATCTTTTTTTAAGCTCCCTTCCAATCCTGGCTGTCCTGTGAGCCCATGAAGGGTAGAAATTCTGGCAGTGCTGTCACATAAACGACTCCTTGAGCTGTTTGTGTGCCCCTTACCATCCCACAGACCTAAGCAGAGGGGGAGGCAGTTCCTGAGGTTCAGAACCCCCCTTGATTTTGTAGGAGAAGCAATTTGTAGCAAACTTCAGTTCAGTTTCACCTCTCCTCTGTCTCTACCCCAGCAGTAAAGCTGGAAATGTGTGACTGGGGCTCTCCTGGCCTTTGGTAAGAACCTTCTCTGACTTATGAAGTGTGGCAAGTATTCACATAAATACTCAGCACAAATCATCAGTGCTTCTGGCGCCCTTTATTGCATTTTACACCCCTGTGCTCAGCAGCACTGGCCTTTCCTGGCCCCAGAGGAGTTTGGCCTGGAGCAGAGGTCCCTGGCATCACTCTTAGATACCCAGAGGGATTTCTTACTTCTGGCCTCTCACCTTGCTGTGCTCTGGGCTGCTGGCAGCAGTTGTTGCTCACGTGAAGAGGCATTTTTGAGCTCAAGGGATGTGCCTGCTGGTAGCTGCTGTGGGATCCCAGCTGGAGGTGCTGGATGCTGCCCTGGCACTGGTTGTGGTGCTGTGCTGTGGCACAGGTGCTGCACTGAGGAGACAGCTGGACACCTTGCCGTGGATTAAACACAAAAGACAGAAGCTGGGAGCACCTGAGCTTGGCCCCAGGGCTCCCAAATCTCCTCCTGCAGGGTTCAGGGCTGGGGATGGAAGTGGTGCCTTGGCTCAGCCCCTGCCCTTGGCCAGCTCTGCAGGATTGATAAGCAAAGACTTCTCCCAGGGTGCAGCATCCTGTGGCAGCATCTGTCACCTGAGATCCTGCACCTGCCACAGCCAAGGTGTGCTGGCACCTGGAGCAGGATCTGGCTGAGAGCTGATGGGGCTGATGAGCTTTGGGGGGAGATGCAATGACAGCAGCACTGAGATAAAGCTGCTCCATGGGGGAACTGCTCCGTGTTCGGAATTTCTCCTTCAGCAGGGCAGTGTCTAATCCTGCTCCTGGTGAGAGGCAGGACTGGCTGCTCCAGGGAGCTGCTCACAGGCATCACTCACATCAGCTTTTCTAGCTGAAAGCTTGTTCTGGAGTGCCTGATCTCCTTTACCTGCCTCACTCTGAACAAGCTCATTTTCTTAAAGCAACTGCCTTCTCCATAGAGAATATTTTGACTCTTAGCTGCATTGTACAACTCCAGGTTATAAAGCATGATCTGTGCATCATCAGACTCTTAATAATTTAAGTAGTGTGTGAAAAAAATGCCATGAACTTCTGGCAAATGGGATATTTAATATTTGCCTTATTGTAATTGAGTGATAAATGATGTTTCTGTAAATTAATTTCATTTCAAGATCACTTTTATCCTTCAGTTCCAACTGTCCTGCATTTAAAATTATGTTAAAAGAAGTGCTTTTAATACTTTGAGCAGGTAGCAAGGATTTACCTTCTCATTTTTTTGCCATTTCTGCCGTTTTCCAGCCTTTGTGTGCTGGTTTGATGGCCTTGGCACTTGCCTGGGGAATGAGCTGTGGGACAGAGAACATTTCTAGTCCCAGAGAGTTGAGAGAACCCCCCAAAGAGCAGGACTGTCCCCAGCAGTGCTGCACCAGGGCTGGGGGTTGTCCCCTCAGTGGGAGCCAGCCCAGAGGGATTTGGTGGCATTTGGTCCTGCTAAACCCTCTCAGTGCAGATCCCAGCTGGAGCTGGGCTTGGAACAAACCCAGGCTCTGACCTTTCCTCAGTCTGCAAATGGGAGTTTGAGGGCTCAGTTTTGGGGCTCGTGTGGGAATGACAATCCAGTATGAGCTCAGACTTGGTCCAGTGCAGTTACAACAAAGAATACTGGTCGCAGTGTTGGGATCCTGTGTGAAACCATCCCAAACCAGCTGAAGATGTGAGCTGTCCTCTCTGAAACAGCTCCCTCGAGGAGGCTCCTGCTGATACATTCAACGTGCTGGGTTCTTCCTCGAGTGGTGGTCTTAGCTCCAAGTGCCCTGTAGAAGAGGTTTCCTCTCCTCCTGAAGGAACAGGCTTTGATCAGCTCTGTGCTGGTGGTGCTCTCCTGACACAGAAATGCCCTCCCTTTCATTCCAGCTGCGTGCTTTGCCCTGTACAACACCTGATTAAAACCTGAAGGGATTTGGCTGCTGCGTTATTTCCCCTGGGCTTTGATGAAATAAGTTTTCCTATCAAACCCCACTGCCAGCCCAATCTAAATCCCCATTTGGGGTGAGCAGGGTGTGCTGTCTCCCAGAGCACCTCTAAGCACACAGACACCTTGATGCTGTGCAGCACAGCCAGATACTGAAATATTAAATTTCAATATCTATCTGGTGCTCAGTGTTTTCACACCAGAGTTATTCACAGGCTGCAAGGCATCAGAGTTTCTGGCTGTTTTGCCATGTTTTCCTGGAGGCAGTTGCCTTGGGGCATGTGTTGAGCAGGAATGTTTTTGCAGCATTTCTGCAGCCTTTTGTGTCAGATTTCCAGTGAAGGGTTTGGATTGTTCCTCTCTGGTTTGTGAGCAGGTGTGGGAGCAGAACTCCGCAGGATGGGATTGGGGTCACGGTGCTTCGGTGACAGCCAAGGATGAGGCACAAACCAGCATTTAAAGAGTGACATGCAGCTGGCTGGGATCCAAGTGTGTTTCCAGATTACACAGAAAGTTGTGGCTCCACAATGCCTGGGAGTGGAGAAAGGGAATGGGATGAGAAAGGAGCAGAAATGGGATGAAAAGGTGATGATACTTGCCACAGTGTTTGAGGCTGGCATTTCTGTTATTTGTAGAGTAATGCAGATTTTTGCTGTCCCTTGACCTTATACACACAGTTCAGCTGCTCTGGAGGTTACAATGAACTGGCTGAGAGTAAACTCTTTGCTTTGGGGAATGGAGAAGTAAGTGAACTTGTATAATTCCTGTACATTAGAAACTGAAAGTCTGTCCCTTATGAAGTGGCAGATTTCTGTGGAAGGGTCTTTACTAATGCTTTTAGCTAATGGCATCATTTGAGTTATCCCCAGTATCTTCAATGTCCACCAGTATCCAAGTCCTGAAGTTTCTTCTTCAAGCTTTTCACTCCTGCAGATGTGGCTGCAGCAGAGCACGACTGACTGGGCTGTCTCTGGAAACATCTGGAGCAAAACATCCTGGGTTTGGAATCTTCTGGAAGTGTCTCAGCTGGAAAAGTGTCCCTGAGTCCTCCTGTGCTGGCTGTGCAACCCGATGGGATCCTGAGCTGGGATCCAGCTTGTCCTGGCTCTGCCCTGACAACATCCACCTCACAGGAATTCCACAGAGAAAAAACTATTCAAGCTCAGTGAGTTGTTTTCAGAATAAGAGAAGCTGTGAATTTGTAGTTAGAATGTGGGGGTCAAAAAGTGTGACTCAAGAAGTGTGACTTAACCCCTTGCACAAGTCCTGGCAGGGCTTAGGGTTTGTAGCCACAGGGAAACCCACAGACCCTGCTGCCTCTACAGTGTTCTTTTTGTGATTTTCTTTTCCTCTGAGCCCTCTGCAGTGGTTTGAATGTGGCAGTTGAACAGCAGATGGATGATAAATACAAGAAAGTGTTGAGAGGGATGAAAATCACTGGCTAGGTACTCATTTGTTCAGATTATTGTTTGCATAGACGCGAAAAAATGAACCTTTAACTACTGGAAATTCAAGATCAACACTTAATGGAATATCTTGTCTCTTCCTTTAAAATGAATTCTATGGTATTATTGACTACCTGACAAACAGTGATGAATGCAGTCCCTTCGCTGCTTTCTCTTCAGGGTAAAGGCAATTAAGCACCATTATATGGTAGAATTTACCATTGCTCTGTGTGGGGAGTCATTTGTGCCCATGGAAATGAAAGCAGAAACGATCAACAAACATCAGTGTAATGACGTGTTCTAACCTTGATAAGGAAATTATGCCTTGTCTCCAGCGGGCTGTGGGAATTTCAGGGAGCGATTTGCCTATGAATGATCTTACTCAGAGGATGTGAAAGCAGAGCACTCATCTCCTCGCACATCCTCAGCCATCACCTGCAGCTCTGAATTAACTTACCAGGCCCAAACAAGAGCGTTTCCAGTCTTTTACAAGCTTTAATTTTTAAGTTGAAATGTCAGGAATGAAATCATCCGGCTTAATAATATTGTAGGTGTGTGTGACAAGGCGTCTTTCAGGAAGAGCGCGGAAAACAAGCTCTCAAACTGTGCCATTCCCACTCCCTGCAAGTGGCAGTGCCTCCTGCATCCTGCTTTTTCACTTGTTTACAGCATCCCAGCACAGCTCTTCCATTTGCTGGAAATACCTGGAGCAAGTGCTGGAAGCAGGTGAGCAGAGTCGTGATGGAGGTTCTCGGCAGTGGATTGGAGCTGGAATAACTTTTGGAGTGGCAGAACTTTGCAGAGGGGGTGTCCAGGAGTGGGACATCTCTGCCAAAGTCGTTGGGATGGGTTTGAAAATTCACCAGTCGTTTTTCATGAGCTTCTGGAACAGTCTCGTCTCTGTACAGATTTGGAGTCACTGAACATAAGGCAGGCTCTGAACCACTTTCTCAAGGCTCCATCAGTCCATTTAAAAATCCCAGTCTGAGTGAATATTTGCTGGTCTCTTCTCCCAGAGACTGAGCTGTGGGGACCTGCTGCTAAACCTGACCTGGAGATGGGGCAGGTTTTTCTCTAATGAGACCTCACCCTGATGTTTGTTCAGGTGAAGCTTTCTGCTCTTTTTTCTTGGCTTTTCAAGTGGCTGCCATCATTTGTGGAATCAGGATAAAAGTGCTGCTGTGCTTCAGCATTTCTGTAATTTCCTCCAGCAGTTAGGAGTGATGTCAGTGTAATTTTCCCAGCTTAGAGTTACATTCAGTGGAATGATAAGACCAACCTGTGTTAGAATGTTTGGCTGTGAGTGAAAAAGTGGAGACAAATCTCCCCACTCTGTGAGCACTTTTTATCCCATATTACTTGATAAAATTTTTAGTGGAGTCTCCTTTTTGTCTTAGTCTGAATTATCTAAAACTGGGTATGACCTGAGAAACTGAATGTATCTGTAATGGTGTCAGTTTATTTCATTTACAGCCAATCTTTATTCTCTTAGAACCTAAACCAGAGACTAATTGCATCCAGTAACTAACTGCCTTTTAACCTTCCACTGAATACCAGGAAAGGAGCTGTGCAGGTACAATCCTTCCAACGTGAAAATTTCCTTGTGTAATATCCCAAACATTTGCATCTCTGTTTCAGGTTAAAAACCTCCAAGCCACCACTAATGGGCAGGTTCCTAACTCCTCAGTGCAGCTCAAATAATTGTAACAATGAGGATGCAGCAGGAGAGGCTTTGGTTGCCCCAGGAAAGGCCAGGAGCTTTCAGCAGAACTGGCACATTCTGTGCTGATGTTGCCATGGGAATCACCACGTCCTTGCTGGAGCACCAGTCAGTGAGGTTTAAGTTCAAATTGCTGAGTTTGTGTAGGAATTGCACCTCTTGAGGTGGCCCAACTTTTACATCCTTATAATGACAGGAGAGGCTGCCAGCACACAGAAATACCCTGTCACCTCCCCACCTCTGCTCAGGAACTTCTGCACTGCCTGGGAGGCTCTGCCTGATGTTTGCCAAGCCCTGAGGAGCTGGTGCTCACCTGATCCTTCAGGAGTTGTCCTGTGGTGCTGCTCTGGGCTGGATGTGGGTCTGCAGAGATGTCCCTGAGCGATTTGTACAGCACAAATTTTGTGCAATCGCAAGCACTGAGGTTTTTCCAGGCACCATGGGCTTGTCCTTCCAGCTCTGCTGTCCTTGGTCTCTGGTCAGCAGGCATCCTGTGCCACCTCTGCCTGGGGCCCTGGAGTCATTTATCCACAAGAGCTCCTTCCATGGGCAGAGCTTTGCTTGGGAGCTCATTGCTCCAGGTAGCAGTGATCCATCACAATCACTTCACAAACCAGAGCGACTGTTCAGGTGGGCACAGTTGATTTATTGTCAAAGGAAAGGAATCTTAAATTTCAATATCTATGTAAAGAAGCCTCTGGAGTACCATCAATGTTTGATCTTTGAGCTCAGCTGTTTCCATGAGTGGAATGTTATTGCTTTTGTAATGTCAGAGCACTATAAAAATAGGCTCTTGATGGATGAGCATCCAGAAGGATGCTCTTCCCCCAGCCCTGCACCTATTGAATATAAACTGGGGTTGGTTTACAGAGTTGGAGGTATTAAATTTCTTACACACTCCAAGTGCTGACCCCTGAGAAGGCAAAGCCTGCTTAAGCAATTAATATATTGAGTGCCAGATAAATGTTTTCATCATTTCATTTGCTCGTGCCAGTACCACTCATTGGGTGTTGTTTAAATTTCGCTGGCAGCTCAAGCACAGCTAAAAATAAATTCATTTGTTTATAGACTTCTTTGACAACAGCCAAATAAACCCACATTGGGTTGTTTTGAGCAGAAGGCACAAAGCCAGCTCAGTGCTCCCTTTGAATGTGGCTAAAACATGCTGTTAACGTGGCCGAGGTTGGTTCTACACCTGCTTTTTTTTTTCCTCCCTGTTTTCTTTCCATTGAAACCTTCTCCATGCCAGTGTGCCCTTAACCAGGTGTGGGTGTGCAGAGTGAACAGCACTGTTCTGTGCTGATGGGGCACAGAGACTAAAAGGTTAATCCTTGGGGCTGGGAATCCAGGGCAGAGATAAATCAAAGGGAAGGGGCTGCACGTGCTGCAGTGAACGTGGAAAAGTTCAGCAGTGCTCCAGAGGTCAGCTGGACTTTCTGGCAGGGCAGCAGGGAGAATCTTCCCATCATTGCAGCTCAAGGACAGGAGGAGGAGAAGGCAGATAATGAGGAGGACAAATGACATCAGCCATGGTATCTCCAGGGGTGAGATCCTGGGGTGGGGATGTCCTGGAGCTGCAGAGCTCTGGAATGAACAAATGCTCCTTGTAGGAAGGGGAAATGCTGAGACAAAATGTCTCGGCAGTAAAAATAATTCTGAGAAGGTCACTGTGGGAACTGCTGGAGGAGCTGGGCTTCTGAACCTCTCTCTGAGGGATGTATGGAAAAGTTCCTGCACAGACTGACAGCTGCCTCTGTTCCCTGCCCAGCCCTGCCCTCTGCTCACTGCCAGGGGAACAGGCAAGGCTCCAAGTGCCTCACTCAGTGGGAACCAGGGCTTGCATCCTCTCAGCTGGGTTGTTGTAGCTGGGCTGGAGCAGATGGGCCAAAGTGCAGTGAATCACCTTGATGAGATGATGCTTCATGAAACCACAGAAGCAGAGCAGAGAGAACTCACCTCAAAGGTACAGAACTGTGAATGTTTTCTTGCTAGTGGCAAATGGGGATGGACGGGATCTGCTTCCACTTAAGGTGGTTGTGCCACCAAAAACTAAGAGTGAAATATGTTACTGTGGACAGTGATGCAAAATTTATTTTTTGCAATGCTCTGAGGATTAAAAAAACCCACAAACAAACACCAGAACATCTCATTCAACATCAAAACTTCTGAAAACTCATTAGTTTTGTCCCGGTCACTGTGAGCTGCTGGAGAGTGCTTTGACCTAAAGGACAAAAATAAGATGTGGCAATGTCAAGAGGCAGTTGAAAATACCAAAGCGTGGATTGAGGGGAAAGCAGGTAGAGCTGATAGTGCAGGGATGTCTCAGGGAGTGTTTGAGTTACACTTAGGGGGGATAAAGACGGTGTTTGAAGTAAAGCTCCTAAAAGCTGAACGGATTAATGGGTAAAACTCCCTGGAAGTGGTGGTGGTGCTGAAGCCTGGCTTGGGGACTGAGTTTAAGAAAGGAAAAGAGCCACCCCACAAACCATGTTAAACACTGCCTCCCCCCACCCAGCCCCCTAAAAATGTCATAAAAAAACCTCACTGAAGCAAATCCCAAAAATCTAACAAAGCAAACAAAACCCCCCTTACCAAAACCCTTCTAAGGCATTTTCCAGAAGTGAAGAACTGGGCTCTGCTGCTCCATTCAGTGCCAACATAATTTCAAAAACCTGTAACCTCCAGATTCTCCAAGGAAGGACATTTTCTGTGGGGGTGGCTGTGCCAGTAACCACTGCAGGTTGTGGGACAGATGGAAGCTGACTAATAGCAAGAAAACCATTAGCTGTAAGTGCAGCCATTATAATTGAAACTGAGGCCTCCAGGCATCCAGAGAGAAGCCAAGAATCCTGACTATGGGATTGTCTGGGTGTTTTTGTAGCTTTTCTGTATGCAGACTTAATAGTTACAAATTACAGTGTTTCTACAGATTGAACTGAGAGTTGAAATAAAACAAGTTGAAGACTTAAATCCCGTTCTTTAGGCAGTCTTGTCTGGTGAGTTATAGCAGCAGAATACACACGTGGTTTTGTCTTAATCTTTTCAGGTTTTCTGATTTAGTCTTAATTGAAAGAAAGAGTTCCACCAATGGCAGCAGAACTCAGGTGACATTTTGAATTCTCAGGTTGGCTCCAGGGGCAGAGTGAACAGAGTCATCCAAGTGATTGGGCTTCAGCATCCTTTAGGAAGGAATTGTTCCCTGGCAGGGTGGGCAGGGCTGGCACAGGGTGCCCAGAGCCGCTGTGGCTGCCCCTGGATCCTTGGAAGTGTCCAAGGCCAGGATGGGCATTGGGGCTGGGAGTGACCTGGGACAGTGGGAGGTGTCCCTGCCATGGCTGGGGGTGAAACAAGGTGATTTTTAAGGTCCCTTCCAACCCAAACCATTCTGGGGTTCTGTGATGTGCCAGGAATGATGTGTGGAGTCCAGCAGCTCCTGTCCTCATGGGGCCAGGGCTCCTCCCAGTGCAGCTCACCCCAAGCCCACTGAGGACAGGTTTTATGGCTTCAAATGTTCCAGGTTCTCTTCGTGTTTGGCACCAGCTCCAGCACTGCCAGTGCAGGCAGTGAGGTCAATCCAGAGGGTGACTTTGTTGTTTAATACTTTTCTTACATCTTTGTCTTCAATTCAGTTTGTTTTCCAGAAGCACCATCAATTTTTTTAAAGAAATATCTTTGCCATTTCAATGGCAGATCACTCAGACCTCTCATAATCCGTGTGTGGAACTGAAGGAGCAGAGGCCTCTGGAAATAGGATTTGGGTGTAATTTACCCTGAGAATTCCATCCATAAAGTGCCTCAGTTTCAATTGCATGGAGAGGTCTCTAGGTTCTGTAATTCTTGTTGGGTCAGTGGGTGAATTCCTGGGGTGGAGGGTCGATGGCAGCTGCCCCATCAGTGTCACTGTTTGTTCTTTCTCCTGATGGAACAAACACAGATCTTGTCTTCTGTGAAAGATGAGGGGAGGGCTGTGATGCTCTCCAAAGCCTGAGGATTAAGGACACAAATTTCATGTGCAGAAAATGTCTCATTCTTGTTGAAGGCTCTTGGCCTTTAACTCTCTGATCCCACAAAGGTCCAAAGCACATTTTGACAACAACCCTCTGCAGGCAGAGGATTTTATTAAGGAACATGGAAATAACTCGATACAAATGAAAGATGAAACTTGATTCTGTTGTTTTCTAAATGTTTATGGCTGACGATTGCATGTTGAGGGGCTGAATTGATGATAAAGTGTTCTGCTGTATTTTCATAGTCTGAGAACCGTTCAGCTGCTGTTGGAGGCAGGAAGGGTCTCTAAACGGGCCCATAATTGGCCCATGATTGCTGAAAAGCCACACTTACAGCCTTGCTTTTTCTGAGTGTAAAATAAAAGGATCAGTTTCTTGTTTAAACCCCAGTTTTAGAGAGATTTTTCTTTCTTCAGAGGGCCTTACCCGGAAATGTAAAGAGATCTGAAATAATCCTGTCCCTGGCTTTCCACTTGTGCTCGCCCTTAATTTAAGCTGAAATAATTCCTTCTGTGTTCAGTATTCCACATTCAGTACAGGTGATTGCCATGGCCTAATGCTGCCCAATGCTGCCTTGTCCTTCTGTGGAAAACAGGTGGTGACAAGAATGTTGGAGAGAGATTTCTGATGTGCACTTAAAACTTCCCAGTGCACCTCCTCAGTACGTCTGGGGTTAAACTGCAGTTCTCTCCTGGAGCTGTTAAAAACCCTCTCCACACCTCAGCTAATGAACTGAGCTGGAAAGACACATTTCAAGGAATTTCGATGGTGAAGCTGCTCTTTCCTGGGCTGGGGTAGGGACAGACAAGGCTGCAGGTCAGAGGTGCAGAAATAACTGGATTGGAAAGTTTCAGCTGCAGGGGAAAATGCGGAATTGACTCATTTGTAAGATGATAAATGTGATAAGAATGAGGGGTTTTTTTGAACAGAATGGAAGGCAGCCTTTCAGTTTTCTCTTTTTTTTTTTTTTTTTTTTTCTTAAAAGCTGTTGCAAAATATAAACAATTGAAGGGGAGGGTGCAAGGTAAAAAGAGGTAAAATGATTTTGAGAGCTCATAAACCCAAGGATATTTTCCTGATATTTTACCACTTGAGATTCAGGTCTTCACTCTGGTGCTGACTTGAAGATCACCCCTCGTTTGTCGAAGCGAAATATTTGCTTCCCTTCCATATGGCTCTTTGGCAGTGCTCTGACTTAGCTCATTAATTGGCTGCTCTGTGCAGCCTAATGGCTTCATCTGGTGAGGCAGGAGCTGGTGAGAGGCAGGAGGCTGCAGGGATGGGTTATCCTGGAGCCTTTCACTCCTCCAGACACCCCAAAGTCCCCCCGCTGCTGCAGGAGGAGAGCCCTGGGGAGCAAAGTGTGTTCTGTGCGTTTGGAGGGAAAAGTTGCTCCTGTGTGCTCTGCCTGGCTGTGTTCCCATCCCGTGCAGTCGGTGGGATGGCTGGATGGGATCCCGCTGAGCCCAATCCCATTTTCTGTGCCTCTCAGTGCACGTGAAGGGGCTGTGCTCAGGGCAGAGCAGGGCAGAGGTGGCCAGAATTGGGGACAGTGTTGTGACACGGGGCAGAGCAGCTGCTGGGCTCTGCTCCACCTTCCAGAGGTGCCACCAAACACTCTGGACAAAAGCAAAACACGTCTCAGGTTGTCTGTGTTTGGAGCACAGCTGCTTTGGGCTGCCCCAGGTGTGTCAGGGCAATGGCACATCCCTTCCCTGCCCTGCTCACGGGGATTCCTCTGCTCAGGCACAAGCAGCACCACTCCAGGGCTGAGTTTCCCGTGTGCTGAGCTGTTGGTGCTGCCAGTTCTGCTCTGGGGGGCAGTTCCAGGTGCCCAGGTGGTGCTGGAGGGATGCTGTTCCCTGCTGGGGGATGCTGCTCCCACCCCACCGAGGGCACAGATGGCCCCAGTGACCTTGGTGGGAAGCACAGGCTGCCTGCTTTGGAGCCTGGCCCTTGCTCCAAACTATTTTCAGGCATCCAAAGAGCCCAGGTTACTAAAAAACCCCGTGCTGGCTGAAGGGGGAGGGTATGGGCAGGGCTGTGTGCCACCAGAGCCAGCTCAGAGCATATGGCACAGAGCAGTGGCTGGGCAGGGACATCAGGCTGGCCTTCTGCAAACCCCTCCTCAGAGATCTCAGAGAGTTTGGAAGGGACATTTCTTGGACAGGAGTGGCTGTCAGCAGGCCAGGAATGGATCTAACAAGCTTGTTCTGGAGACCATATGCCAGGAGCTGCACTTCCATGGTATTCATCGTCGGCTCACAGGATGGTTCAAGTTGGAAGGGACCTCTGGAGGTCATCCAGGCCAACCTCCCCACTCAGCCTGGGCTCCCCAGAGCTCAGCCTCGTGTCCAGATGGCCGGGCTGGAGGAGAGGATGCAGTGAGGGATCTGTGGGAGATGAGTGTCTGCTGCCTCTCGTGGGCTGAGACCTGTCTGCTTGGGCTTGACACGACAGAAATGGAATCTAGAGAGTCGTGAGCCATGGGAGTGGCTCTTTTCAATGCTCCTGTCCAGCCTCACAGTTAGAATTGACTTTACAGGGTAAAAAAAGGGCTGTTTTCTCACCATGGTCTGTGTGTAGGAGCTGTGTAAGGACTGAAGAGCTTTTGGTGCTCATGGCCACAGGAGCAGGGCTGGGATGGGAGATGCTGCTGGGGCTGGAGGTGCTCTGCACCAACAGGAGTGCATGCAATCTGCACACAGTAAATCTGCATTTAAAAAGGGCACCTGCAGTATGAACTGCCACTTGAGATGGCTAAAAAGTCACTTCCTTTAATGGGACTTGGAGAAAATACGGACAAAAAAGAATGTGATTAATGATGTTCTGGGTGAAATACTGTGCTGTCTCATTGAACACGGTTAATTGGTGGTTGTAGGTCTAAAATCCAGTCCATTTAGCAAACAGATCCTTTTCCAGCAGTCAGTCTTGTGCTGTGCTTTAGCACAGAGCTCCCAGCACATCCTCCTCCCCAGCCCAGCACAGCTCCTTGCCCTGTGTGGGTGCTGCTGGGGAGGGGATCCACACCTGGGAATTTGGGGGGAAATTCCAGCAGCACCTGGTGGTTCTCCACAGCACACAGCAGGAACTGGGCACCTCCTGCCTGCTTTTGGTTTCCAAGTGGTGCCTGCAAATGCATCTTACATAAGTGACCTTGGATTTCTCCGGGGGTGATTCACAGGTTTAACTTGTCTGCATGATGCCATTCCATGTGGGAGGTGCTGTCCTTTCCTGCTCGAGCTGCCACAAGATCAGGGTCCAAGCAGCAGCCCAAATTTAGCCTGGATCTACTGCTGATATGACTTTTAAATCTTACACTGTTTGGGCCTTGACTAGGAACTTCTTTCTCAGCTTGGTGGTGGGAAGTCACATCTCACCCCTTGCTGCTCTCTGCTCTCAGAAGGTATTTATGGCTTGTTTTGAGGGTGGCAGCAGTGGACTGGTGCCCAGTGAGCTGAAGTGTGTGGAACATTGAGACAAACGAACCAGAAGGCTTTCAGTGCATTCAGCATGACATCAAACCAGTGTTTAGAAATGATCAGAGATAACAGGGAGTTTTGTGTCTTGAAGTTACCCAGAGTCCTGGGGCCATTAGAGCTTGGTTGGAATGTTGTGGGAGGCTGCGGTGGGTTTGTTTAATTGTGTTGATGGAAAGCTGTTCACCCTGCGCTGCATAATGATGGAATCTTGCTGAAGGGCCTTAATTAGTTGTGAAATTCATCATTTCTCTCTTCCTGAATCTCACCTTGTTAAAATGCTCCTGACTAGGCAGTTCTTAGTGGGTTTTTTACCACTTCTTTCCAATCTTCAGCCCAGCAGAACCTTTTGACTCCACCTAATACACAGAGCCTTGCAGCCCACAGCAGATTTTGGAAAAATCTCCACTTTGGAGATTTTTTTTTTCTCCACTATGGAGAATCATCCAGCTTTGTTGGATGTCAGCTGGATGGGACAGGCTTGGAGCAGCCTGCTCTGGTGGGAGATGTCCCTGCCCATGGCAGGGCTGACATCAGATGGGCTTTAAAGTCTCTTCCAACCCAAATAATTCCTATTTCCAGATTGCTGGCAGTGCTGTGGTGCTGATGCAGACCCTCTGAGCACGGGTCTAAGGGCAGGACAGTGTGTCTGAGCTGGGGAGGGTTTATTCCAACCCAAATAAATTCTGCTCTTCCCAGACTCCCGGGAGGAGGAGAGTGTTGCTTTCCTTGGCAGAGCTTTGCACATCTGCCGGGATCCACAGGGGCAGGAAACATCATTCACACCCAGCAGGCTCAAATAAAAACCCTGGAAAGCTCTAATAGCCTTTAGATGAGCTTGGAGGTTTCCTGGCAACATCTGCCTGGGTTTGAAATGCTGCTCAGGACATTCACCTGCAGAACCTCGCACTGTGCCCTGCTCCTGGTGCCAGGAGTATCGTTTCTGTAGCCACCAAGGAATTCTCTCTGGAGCTCTCTCCCCTGAAGGTAACCTGCTCCTCTGCCTTACAGGTGCTGCAAGATTTAATGCATTACAGAGGAACAGCCTGTGCTGGGAGCAGTTTTGGTTTTGAGGCACGTTCTGTGCTCAAAGCAAGGCTTAATCCAATGCATCGATCGTGGTGTTGCTGTGGAAAGATTCAGTCCAATCTTCTCCTTTTGTAGAAAGTGGAATTAGAATGCTCTTTAATCCATGGTTACTGCAGACTCTAAGGGTCTCCTACAATCACATCAGCTCCTGTGGCTTGTGAGAAGATGAGTTCAGATGGAGTCTGGTTATTCAGTGGATGTTTGACATGCTGTCAGAAACCTTGGCTCTCCCCCAGTTCTTTTTCTTCTGATGGAAGTGACAGCTCCAAGGAGGTGAGATCTGAGTGGGATTCCTGCCACAGGCAGGGCTCTGGGAACTATTTAAAGCCCTGTCCACTTGTGGGTTCTCACAGGAAGGTTTCACTTCTGCTTTTGGCTGGTTTTGTCCCTCAGTTTGTGAACCCCAGACAAACAGAGTTTTAAAACTGTTAAAACCACTCGCTGTATAATTTTACAAGGCGTTGCCATAGGTCACTGCTCAAATAAAGTATCTGCTCAGCTGAGAATTGCTGCAGGGGTAGCTGAGTATCTCAGTCCCTATCATACACCTTGATGGCTCTGAGCAGTGTTTAATTTGGAAAATGATGACTTTAATGAGCAGGAGGAGAGCTGCTCCTGAAGCTGCCCTTGGAAGCAGCTTTACCCTGTGCTGTTCCCCTTCCAAGTGCAGCTTCAGGTGTAAACAACAAATCAGATGCCACAGGAACTTTCAGCTCGTTTATTCTGGCTCTTGGGGGGGGGAATAATGAGAATTGAACGTTTCCTGCTGGCCTGAGTAAAATCTTTGTGATGAGGAAAAGCCACTGAAGGAGCTCTGCTGCTGTGCTGGGGTTTTTGAGGTCCTGCTGTCCCCTCAGTGAAGGGGAACCTCTCACATTCCCAGTCTGAAGGGCTTTTCCCAACGTTGTCTTTGAAATTGTGTGATTCCTCTAAATGGCTTCCAGCTTTGAGGAGCTGACACCTCCCACCAAGGATGGTTTGTTGGAAAATTCCCAACCGAGTCAGCAGCTGGAAGCCAGGACAGTTGGTTTGTTGTTCTCCTGCACGGGGTTTTTACAGGAGGATAGTGGTGACAAAGAGAAATCCTTTTGGTGTTGTGAGTGGAGCCGTTTCCTGCAATATCCATGGTTTGGATATGGACTGACAGGTGGTGATGGCAGTTCTTAGTTAAACTAAAATCATTCAGGATTTTAATGGTCACTTTGGTTTGCAGCCTCCTGTAAATCTCAAGTACTGGGTTTTGGTTTTTTTGTTTTTCTTTACATTTGCTTTCTGGTTCAAGGTTTGTTATGATGGGGCCTGTTTCTCCTGGCCTCTGCTTGCAGTGAAATTACAGTAAATACTACTGGTAGGAAAATAATTTCTGCTTCTCTTGGCTAGAACAATCTCCAAAAGGACGTGTTTCACTGTGTTTCCTACTGAGAATGAAATTCCTGGGTACCAGGAAGAAGACAAACTTGTACTTCACTAGGAGTGTAATATTGTAATATTTAGTTCTACTCTCAAAATGAAATCTTGGAAACCATCCAGGGCTGAGAGGAGAAATCTTGGAGAAGGCTGCCTGACATTTATCTCATCAGTGATACAACTCAGGTATCTAAATGGGATCTGTGCTGTTCCAAGTACTACAGCACAGAAGATACTCTGTTTTGTGGGCTCTTTTTTTCCCTTTAAAGTCTACCTTGAAATAAATAATGCAAGATACTGCCAGCAGCCTTTTCACCTTTCTCCATGTCTCAGCAGTGCCAGTATCATTTATTTTTTCTGGGCCAAAAGGAAAAAAACCTAACCCAGAGCCCGGCACATGCTCCCCGTGTGAGCAGAAACATTAAATATCGATCCCCAATCCTGCCTTTTAAAGAATGCTTAAAGAAAATCGAATCCTTCTCCTCAAGCTACAAGCACTGGGTTCTTTCAGCGCTGTGTCCATTCAGCCCTGCTCATCAATTACTCATTCCCTGAGCAAAACTGACCAGCTCTGAGCAGCTCCTGGGGATTTACTCGAGCCAATCTCACCCTTGAAGATGCAGATTTGGCGGCTGCCAGGTTCCCCAGCTTTGCTGGGAATGCTGGAAATAAAGAAGGGATGGTGGGGCCCTTTGGCCTCTTTGCTGGACTGGGAGGTGATGAGCTGGAGGTCACCCTCACTCCCTGAAAATACTCCAGGAATTCTGGTGAGAGGAGAAATGTGCTGCAGGAATGGTGGCTGGGGGTGGCTGCTGCCACTTGCAGGGACATGGGGATGCTTTGGGGACTCGGGGACCTTTTCCCTGGTGGATGAGTTCGTTATTCCAGGCAGGAAATGAAGACATTAACGAGGCCCTTGTCTCCTGTCTTTGAGGACTTGAAAGCACAATTACAGGAACACCTTTCCCAGCTCAGGGGTGTGCTCTGCCAGATGGAATTTGCTGAGTATGGGAAGGTGGCACTTTCACACTGGATTCAGGAATTTTTCCATCACTCCTGGGGGTGCAGGGCTGAGCTCAGCTCCATGGGACTGCCCTGGTGAGAAAAGTGCTCTGAAGTTGCTGTAGGTGTTAAACAACTGTTTGTACCTGTTCTTTAGCTCCTAAAGAACTCCCCTTGTCTCTGAGGAGGCAGCTTTGGCAGTGAGCGAGGAAAGGAATTGGACAAATGGTTCTATGTGTTCTTCTGGATGTTTTTTGGTCATGAAATTTGAATATTATGTTCCCAGTTCTCCTTGGAGGTGAAATCCTTTTCAGTGGGAGTGATCTTGAATTAAGTTGCTTTGCTTAAAAAATACTGGGGAAAGAGGAGAGGTGTTCCAAGTTTGATTGATGAAATTATTTCACCTTAAACCTGCTCCCTCTGTAACTTACTGCATCTTATCCCTTCTTTTTGCACATGTCTGAAATTCAGAAAAGCACGATGTTTTCAAGGTTTTAAATTACCTTTATTTGCCAACCTTGGCCCTTTCTGAGTGTCTGATGGGGCTGAGTGTTGGATTCCAGACCTGTTTGCCTGTGACCTTTTCAGCTGAAGTGTGAAGAAGAGATGGAGACAAAAATTAGAATGTAGAAAATAATCTGCTTCTAGAGTAGTGTCAGAGTGTTGCTCTCCACTTGCAAAGATGGAAAATGAATCTCTGTGCGTGTTTGAGGAAGATCTTTATTGAGCGTTCAAAATGTTTTTAATATTTTAATATTGCAGTTATTGACTTCAGCTGTTAACTGGGTTTTAACTTGTCATAGATTCCCTCAAAGCCTCAGTAGATGTTTCTTTTCTAAGAGTCTTGTTAGCAGAAAAAGTACAACAAGCCCTAGAGACACTCACTGAATTGCAGAGGGAGAGAATGTTTGAGAAGGTACACAGCTTTGGAATTATAAATGCTGGAAATAACCAATATTATTTATTTTTACAGCTTTTGAATTATAAATGCTGGAAATAACTGTGCCCTAAGTATTTGTGTATTATTTTACAGGTCTGAAGGTGACAGCTCAAGAAGCCTCAGGTATGTGTCCATCATCTTGATGTCTTTGTTCTATGAAAATACTTTTTTTTTTTTTAAAGCATGAAATAGAAATAGAGTTTTTATTTTAAATGTGGGCATTATTGGTTGTGCTTAGCATGCCATTGGTGTTTTGAGTAAAGGTTCTTCTCCCTTGGATAAGTTGCTGGAAAATTGTGTCTCCAGTGTGGTTTAAAAGTGAGGGGTTAGTTTGCATCATTGCAGGAGATTTCTGGTTCAATCTGGTGCTCCCAATGCAAGTTCCTGCTGACAGCCCCGTGCCCTGGGGGAGCTGTGCCAGCTTTGGGGCTTTGGGGCAGCTCCTGTGCTGGGGGAAGTCCATGGACTTGTTCTGAGCAGCCTCCTCTTCTTCACGTGGCAGGGAGAGCCTTCACTGAGTCATTACTGCAGTGCTCATTCTCCACTGGGAAGGTTCAGATGATGTGCAGGATTTCGTGTAATTACCAGATACTTCAGTTCCAGCTTGCTCGGGTGGTTTACACTCAGGTGTGGTTTGTATTCCTTCCTCTCTGCAAGCGTGGCTGAGTCGAGCTTGTAGAGCTTTGAGAGTGCTCCCAAGAGGGCTGAGATGTGCCAGTTCCATCCTGGAGCTGCCAGTGTTCCATGTCCATCAGAGCAGTGCCATTAGGCACGTGCCTTGATTGCCCAGCTATTGATCAGGGTGGCTATTGATCTGTGAGCGTAAGGTTCATCATACTGACTTCACCAGAACACCCTCCGTGGGCTTGGGGCAATGCTCCACCTTAAGGCAGTGTGTTTGCTCAGTGTAAAACCCCAGAGCAAAGGCAGCACCTTCCCTTGCAGGATTCAAAGGCAGTTCTGACCCCCAGGGACAGGTGAGCTGAGAACACTCACAAACCCACAAGGCTGCAGGGAAAGGTTAAAGACCCTCCGAAGTCCTTTTGTCTCACAGCAGAGTTCAGGATCACTGCGGGAATCTGCCTAAGGCACAGGAGCTGAGCTGGGTCAGACCCCAGGGCTGCCCTGGGGTGCCTGGGGACATCACCACCTCCATCCCTTGGGTTTCCAGCTCCCAGCAGAGCTGCCAGTGTGCTGGAAGGGCTGATGCTGGTCAGCTGTTGCAGGCTGGAAGTGATGCTCCCGAGGTGTGGGTTCCCAGCAGTGTGGTGATGTTTCAGCCTCAGTGATCATCCCTGTGCATCCCTGGGCCTCCTGTGGGATGTGCCTGCTCCCATGGAGGAGTGGTGCAGTCTGACACGTGGCTGGAGTGTAATACATTTATTTCAAAAGATTTCTCAAGTCTGAGGGTTGGCCTGCAACTTCCCAGAGTGGCTTCATAATAGCCAGACAACTTCTCTGGGCGTGCTTTGTAAAACTAAAGGTTTTAGTAATGACATAAATAAGAAACATTATTAAACAAGAGAAATAGGAGTCTAACAGAGGGTAGAGAACACTAAGGCAGTCCAAAAAAAGAAGCCATTGAGCAGTTCTGTGCAGTTTTTTAAGCACTGAATGGTCCAGGTGAGCTTCTTTGCACCTTGCCCAAAGCAATTGGCAAGAGGCTTTGAGAAATATTTCCCAAGGCCAGCCAGTGCCCCTGTGCTGGCTCTGGGCCAATGCCAGTGAGGGAAGAATGGAAAGTTCTGGTGCTTTTCTGTGATAGTCAGGGGTAAAACTGAGCCCCTTTCCCTTATCTGGGAACATTTGGCTGTGGGAATGCACTGGCCAGATGAGTGTGTGTGGCATCCCTGGGTGTCTCTGCAGGGCGGTTTGGGGGCTTTGGGCAGTGCACGGGCACAGCTGGGAGCTGCTGACCCCAGCTCTGCTTGGCTCTGCCTCAACACCCAGCTGCAGCCCTGCCTCGTGCCCTGGGGGATTTATTTCAGTCAGGGGCTGCAGGACTGGCAGGGGGGGCTCTGGTGGAGCTGCCAGAGCCATTCCCACCTGGTTTGGTGCCCCTTGGGGACCCTTTGGAGCACCCTCACCTGGCTGGGCTGTGGTGGTGGCAGTCAGCACCCCAGCAGAGACCCGGGCAGCCAGGCTGAGCCCTGGGGTGCTGACACCATCTGGGGCTGAGGCTCTTCAGGGAATTCCTTCTGTTATCCTGTGGGAGCTTGAGCTGCTCCAGGACAGCTCCAGGCTTCTCTGACAGCCTGATTTTAACCAGACTGGTGCAGCAGGAGGCAGAGCCACACTCCTGAAATGCTTTTTTTCAGTATAAATTCTCTCTCCTCCCTCTTAAACTGCATTTTCTCTGAGGTGGAATATCACTGAGGATGTGCTTTTTGTGTTTCTGCCTGCACAACATCATCCTGGTCAGCTGTGGAGTTGATTTGGGCAGAAGCTCCCTATGCTCTGTGTTTAGGCAGCATCTTTGTGTTGTGGTTAATTTGTTTCCCCCTCTTTTCCATCTGATAAATGAAGATTAACTGTAATTACCTCAAATGAAATGGTCAGGGCAGTCTGGGGAATAGTGCTTAAACTCTGAAGAGGTCATGATTCCTGCTCACAGAGATACCAGCAAAGCAACAGCAAATCCAGATGCTGGCCTGCCAAAAGGTTCCATGAAATCCAGGGAGCCACAGGCAGGTGAGAAGGCAGGAGGAAAATGTCCAGTCTGTGTTCACTGCACAGACACAGGCGAGGTGAAGTTAGAAGGGCTTGTGGTCAGTAAATGGAGTTATTGGTTAGGATTGGCTGGGTCTCAGCCACTGGCACTGAAGGTAAAAGGATCACTCCAAACAAACAGAAATGTGGTCAGTAAATGGAATTGTTGGTTAGGATTGGCTGGCTCTCAGCCACTGGCACTGAAGGTAAAAGGATCACTCCAAACAAACTCTGTGATAGTCAGATCAGGGGTAAAACTGAGCCCCTTTCCCTTATCTGGAAACATTTGTTTGGGTGTGGGAATGCACTGGCCAGATGAGTGTGTGTGGCATCCCTGGGTGTCTCTGGGGGAGTAATTACCCAAATGAATTACCCAAATGAATTACTCTGGGGGAGTAATGACCCAAACAAACAGAAATGTGGTCAGTAAATGGAATTGTTGGTTAGGATTGGCTGAGTCTCAAGGTAAAAGGATCTGAACACTGAAGGTAAAAGGATCACTCCAAACAAACAGAAATGTGGTCAGTAAATGGAGTTATTGGTTAGGATTGGCTGGCTCTCAGCCACTGGCACTGAAGGTAAAAGGATCACCCAGACAAACTGAGATGCAGCCAGGGCTGTTGGTCACTCCCAGCTGGGGGAGCACAGTCAGACTCCTGACCCAGAGGCTGCTTTGGAGTAGCTGGTGTTTTTCATGCTGGGATGGAATAGCCAGTACAAGGGATGCCTGGGATTTGACAGTGCTGCTCAGTTACAAAGGATATTGCCTTGGTGGATTTGTTCTCAGTGGCTTTATAGCTGCTTGTAAGGAGGAAATTGCACCCACGAGATGTTTTATAGTGCTGTGAAATGCAGAAAACACAGAATCCGTGCACAGACAAGGTTGACACAGCAAGGCAACATGGTTCCAAATAATAACATTAAAACAACCAAAAACCAGCTTGACTTTCTTTCTTTAATTTGGCTTCGTCATTGTGACAGAAAGTCTTGGATTATCCTGTTGTACAAGCCCTTAAAATTCTTCCTCCTTCTAATACAGTTGTGCTGTAATAAACTCTGGTTTTCCTTTGCTGAATGCCAGGTAATTTCCGAGGCGAGGTATTTGTTAAATCTATTAAAATGGGCAGATTGCTTTGAACACTTTGCATTCTGAGGTGGAGTGCACACATACAACGTGGAGCTGTCAGTGTGACGGGCTGCTTTAATTAGCTGTCTTTGTTCACACGTTTCCAGGAGAAAAATGCAATTTGTTTTACAAGGCATTTTGATATTTGGTGGTGTGACGTGATGAAGATGTCTGTGTGCAGTATATCCTGACAAAGTTTGCAGAGATTTCTCTCCAGGTTTAGTAGCAGATGTTCCTTTTCCCTCTGCACAGGCTTTGTGTGTCTAAAAATCACCAGGGTGGAGGATTTGAGCAGAAGGTGAAGTGTGGAGGGGTTTGAGGAGCAGCTCTTGAGCAAACTTCTGAAACCTGCCCACAAACAACTCCTTTGGGGTTTTTGTTTCTCTCCAGTTGCTCCTTCCTAGCTGTGTGCTTTTAAAAGAGAAAAAAAAAAAAAAAAAAAAAAAAAAAAAAAAAAAAAAAAAAAAAAAAAAGGTACAAAATGAAGGAAGCTGTAACAAAACTGCATAAAAGGAGAGGCTCTCATGGCTCCTGAGCTGAGAGGTGCCAAGGCTGTGGCCAAAAAGGTGTGGTGTCCTAGGAAGAGCTATGAAATAGGCCCAGAAAGAGTGAAAAGGCTGAAGGTTAATTGAAAAATAAGAAGAAAGAAAAAAGAGGAGCTCAAGTCCTAATAATGGGGAAAACATCAGCTAAGTTATTTAGCTGAGCTAAAAGAAAAGTGTGATTTTTTTTTCCCCAATGTGTAATAGGATGTGTGGAGTTGTATCCCTTGAGGATCACACAGAAAGGCTGATTCCTCCTCGAGGTGCACGCTAAATTAAGTGGAAAAGTAATTGTCTAATTGAGTTCAGAGCAGGAGAGCACTGTGGAATATCAGCTGGGTCTGTGCTGGGTGCAGTGGGAGGACTGGCTGCGGAACAAACCCTGACAAACCGCAGGGATGCAGCAGCACAGAAAGTCCAGCAGGAAGCAGAGTTTGAGGAACTTTTTGTTGTGTTTTACCCCGGGAAAATCTGCTTGAGCTGTGTGACTCAGCCTCCTCTCTGAGAACCGGCAAAGGACAACGAAACACGCAGAGCCTTTGTAAAAGTGATTTTCAAGTTGGAACGTATCGTCTGAATGACTCAGTGTCTATATGTAAAAATGGCCTTTTCCGGCTGGTTTTAATCACTCTGTAATGACTCTGCTACAGTTTTATCCCCAGTCCTTAAAATGTGCAAAATCACCACTCGTTAGTAATTGTAAACCCCCACCCCCCCAAATCTTCCTCCAGTAGGTTTTTACATAAATGTCAGGCTGACCCTCTCCAGTGGAGTGGAATCTGATGAGTCTCCTGATGTTCGTTTAAATTAGTTTTATTGCTGCTAACAGAAATAAAACATATGGAAACAGCTTCTGGTAGTTGAGATGGCTGTGGAGCTTCCAGTGGCTTTCAAATGATGAAGATTTAATCTGAATTTCAGAATGAAAGGGCAGTAATACATCCATCACATTGTCAGAACCGCTTCTCTGTCATCTTCAATAGTGGTGATACATTTGTGATGTTAAAAAATCCTTTTTTTTTCCCCCAAAAAAACTGTTTGAAATGTAGAGCCAGCCAGATTTCTTTATTTCAGTCCCAGAGTCTTGCCTGTGGAACTTAAGCTGCATGTGCCGCTGAGCAGGAGGGCTGTGTTTGTGCTTTGATGCTGGTCAAAAGGTGCCCATGATTCTGTGCTTCGTGTGGGTTTGCATTTTTTCTGGGTTTCTTACTGAGGATCTTCAGGCCCATCATGAGGTTTCATGGCTTTGGCTTCGGGTTCTGCAAAGGATTTCTGTCAGAGCCCCAGCAGCAGCAGGGTTTTGTACAGAAATCTCCTGCAGGAACTCAATTCGCCCATATCATTCCCTTACACTCAATCCTAAGGAAGTCCCAGAGAATTGTGAATGGGTGAATTAAAGGGGAAAAGGGATTTTTTTGTTGGTTTGTTTTTGGCAGGGGCTGTGTAAACTCAAGTAGGTGTCTGTTTGCAAGCAGACGAAGTTCTTGCATCAGGCAATGCACTACACGAATCGTTGGATTCCTGAATCGCCGCAATTCCGATTTTTTCCTACTGAAAACCAAGCCTCAGGAAATCTTGGGTGCCATCCAGGTGGGTAAAGCAGCACAAACAAGTGTTTTGCCCGCAGTTATTCCCCCTGGCACTAGAGAGCTGTAATTTATGGCTCCGGGAGCTGACTGTGCTCCCCAGAACTCTCGCGGCCGGCCACGGTCGGTCGGTGAATTTGCCATCTCAGGAAGAAAAAGCTTCGTGAGTGGCTTCACGTGAATTCAGTGCAGCTCATTTTTCTCCCCAGCTCTTGGAGGGGCTGCTCTGGTTCTCTGGGAGATGAAGCTGTTCAGTGAGCCCCACGTGTGCAGCGCCAGAGGACAGCTCCTGGGAAGACATAAAGTACTTGGAGTTTCCTTCGTTATTTTGCCATTCTCTTCGGCTTGCTTTTGTTCTTTGCTATTAGAATTCCCAGGAAAAGCTGGGTGAGCCTTGGGGTTGGAAAAGAAAGGGGAAATGTGGGGTGTTTTATACTTTCTCTGTGCTCTGTGATGTTCTCCGAGGGCTTTTCCCCTGGTCTGTGCTGTGGCCAGGAGAAACGTCAATTTCTCCCCTCCTTCAGCCACCTGAGGGGTCCCAGTCCTGGAAAGCAGAACTGGGACACAGAAAATCCAACAGAACCTCTTAGGATCACAGAATATCCTGAGCTGGAAGGGACCCACAAGGATCTCATAGTCCAATCCATCCCTACTGTAGCTGTGCAGAGTTCCAGCGCAGGCCAGGGTCTCTTATGGGCTTTAAGTAGTTACTGTATTTATTTCTTTATTTGTAATGGAGATGCAGTGTTATTCACAGAGCCCTGTGAGGACAGGAATAAAACTTGACTTCAGGAACAGAATTAAGCAGCATAATTTTCCCTGCAGAACACTGGAAATCATCTGCACCAGCTATTGGAAATCCATGTGCACACTGCTGGGATCATGAGCAGGAGACAGGCACTTCTGCTGAGGAGTTGCCTCTATGCACTGGTGGGAAAAAAAGCCTCTGCTTCCTTGCATGTAATTTGTTTCTTTGAAAAGAATTCATGTACAAGACATTTATAGATAGGACTTGGAGCTAAAGCAATTTCCCTGCAGTGTTCTGCACACTGACAACTTAAATAAAAGGCAGAACTTCCCCAGCTTTCCTTCCTGCTCTCATTGCTTTATGTAGGTGGTCATGGTTAGATTAATTCCATCCACCAGGAAAATCTGCAGCAAAAACCCGCCCAGATCTGTGAAAATCATCTGATAATTTTCAAGGCCCTTGTTTATTTTTTGCTTTCCTCATCTTTTTATGCCTCCGTGTAACTCCAGAATGATTCTTGGATTAGGAATTAACCATGATTCAGGTATCTAGTTCCTTATCTGAGCTGTTCTAATGATGCTTCTGGAAGTGTTCCAGGAGGTGCAGTTGTCAATAAGTGGAAGATGAAGCGAGCCAGCTGTGTGTTGGGGAAGCTGAGAACAGTTCATAAAAGCATAAAGACAAAAAGAGAATTTCAGGTTGCCACAAAATGCATTATAAACACATGGAGTCAGGGCTGAAGCTTCATTTGTGGTTGTGGCTGTAGCAGCCAAATATTGTGTTAATTGCAAATTATTCTAACTGGGGTTTTAAGTGAGGCTGTAGATTTTACAGTAAAAGAAAGGCTTTGCTGGAGATTCCTGGTTATTAAAGCTCAGTGAAAGCTGTAAACGGTGAGATTTTTAGTAAAACTCCCTGTGTGGAAGCTGTAAGCTTTAGTGCCTTCCTGCTTTCCCCATGCTGAGCTCCTCTCTGAGGGAGAGGAGCAGAAGGTGAAACTTTTCCCTTGTCTCCCTCACTGCTCCAATCCCATATTGATCCTGCACTCGCAGGAGCTGAACAGATCTTTAAATCCCTGTCAGCTTAGTCCTGCCTAACTTCTGCATCAATTTAGCCTCATTAACTTTTCCTTGATTAAATCAAACACATTACTTGGGATACCCCTGTAATTTATTTATAATAATTAACTGTACCAGGGGAATAAGATTCCCTCCTCTGAATAATAATTTAAGGAGCAGTATCTGTACACAAAAATAGAGATCGGAGCTAAAATTAATAAAGCTGCATGAAAAATTATGTCCATTTACCATACCACAAGTCTGGGGAAGATAAGTAGGAACTGACTTATTTATTACTATATTATTATATTTTATTATTAGATGTTATATATATATTAGAATATATATAATTAGACTACATAATGTTGTTGTATTATTGATTATTATATAATGTTATGTATTATTATAATAATATTATATCAGTTTTTATTTTGCCTGCTTTGTGTGTGGTGCAGTAATGATGAATTCCATCCTCACGAGTTTTGGAGCGTTCCAGGAGCACAGTTAGCCAATGTTCTCTGGGTTTCCTCAGGCTTTCAGTCTCTTCACTTATTTTTGTTTATCGTACCAAATAAATTTGATGTTGAAAAGTTTCGAAGGAGTAAAGATCGGAGCGTACTGCTCGTTAAAATGAGCCTTGGACTGAAATCCATCACGTCCTTCCTTTCTGGACACTGCAAACCCATCATGTGCATGAATTAAGATGAGTGCCCATTATTCTGTTTGGAGTAAAAACCATCCCTCTGTGCTCAAGGAAATAGCTGAAATCCAGCAAGAATTCATTTCAGCCGGCTGATAACCCTCCTGCTTTGCTGCACAAACGGAGGGAGGTTTCCACTCTGCAATGAGGACGAGGATTGCAGCTCGCCCGTTGTCATTTATTATGTGCTGAGATAAGCCTGGCCTCTCACAGCTCGGGATTCTTTGTCTTTATCTATTCCTGGTTTTGAAAGGAGCTGCTGGAAAATCACCCCCTGCCCCACGTGTGGCCCTGCAGAGGGGCCAGCAGCCTCTCAGAGGCACAGCCACAGGGGACAGGAGGTGCCCAGGCAGTGACAGGAGGATGTCTGAGCCTTGCTTGGGTCCTGCACTTCATCTCTTATAAATAAACCTTGGTCTTGGATCCTGCACTTCATCTCTTGTAAATAAACCTTGGTCTGTCAGGAGCTGTGGCTGTGCACTGCAGTGCAGTTGGGTAATCCTGTGGCTCTAAAATGTGCTGCACTTCCACAAATAATTCAGTTGTGAGTGAGTTGGCACTGCTGGCTGTGGGAATCAGAACCGTTTTGCTGGCCTGGCTGGCAGACCTTGGAGAAACACAAAAGAGTGCCTGGGAAAAGGTGTCATCATCACTGAGGGGTGTGCACGTGTCAGGGGAGGGAAAGAAATACCCTGTGGATTGTCTTGGGATGCTGAAGAGGAACCAGGCAAAGAGCACTTAAAACTGATAACACAAATAGAGCTCCTTTTATAGTCTAAACCAATCTCTTCTGGAGATTCACCTTTATTTCAAAGGCAAAGAAGTCACTTTTCCAAGTCCAGATTCATAAGAAAGAGCTGACTTAAGTCCTAGGGAGAAGGAGTTCTTTTTTATGTCAGTGTTAAATATAGGTAATGATCAAAGTATTTAAAGAACTCCATGAAGTTTTTGAGAATCCTTAAGGCATTTAAATACATATTACTCCATGTATCTTAATCACACTGAAAAGAATATTCTTCTAATTTCCTGTCTCAGCTCCACAGCAGATGCAGACATATGTATATGTTTGTTAGTGGAACTGTGTAGGCAACAGGAGTGGGAGCTTGAACATATTTTTCTTTCCTTTTTATTTGAATTCATTTTGTAGTAGAAGCAGTGTCAACACGTGCAGAGCAAGGCAGAGGAAAAGCTCGAGGGTTATTCTTCACTTCCCCTCACTGTGCCTGTGTTTTGGAGAAGTCATTGCCAGAATCTCAGACCGTATGTAGGAGGTGCAGGATCGTCCTTCTCCCTTTCAGCCTCTTGGCTGGCAGCGTTGGGATGCAGAGATTTCCCAGAGGTGTTTGAGTTTTGGTCCTGCTCAGTCCTGAACACTTTTCTAAGGCTGTGCTCAGTGAGCCCTTCTGTGCCTTGTGCCCTCCCAGAGTGACTCCAATTCTAATTGACATTAAACCTGAAACGACCCCCTGAAATAAACCCCAAAGCCCACAGCCTGTCCTGCAGGGTGGGGTGGGATCAACTTCTTCATTTACAACATTAACAAACACGAGGGGCACTTGTCCTCCCCAGCACTGCCCTCCCTCAGCCACTCTCTGGCTGAGGCTTTTATGGAGGTCTTTAATGGGCTTCAGTAATGAGCTTTTTAATTATCACTTGGAGGCCAAACATCCTGGTGCTGTTTCTCAGCCAGAACAGGTCAATCCTAAAGGTGTAGGATTAGATGGGAATCATAAAAGCTGATTATTCCCTAATTTTTTTTTTTGCACTTAGCCAGTGGCAAAATTGAGATCTACTCCTTGAAAAGATGTAGGAGGCTATTAGGCAGTGCATAATTAACAATAGAAGGAGGGTGGAAAGGTACAATAAGACTGTAAATTAATTACTGGTTCCTTATTCAGGAAGGACAATGTGATTCCTGAAACTTGTCTGTTCTCAGTGCCAGCTACAAGTGGGCAATATTAGGGAATAAAATTATTCAAGTAGGAAATAAGTGCCCTTAACCAGACCTGCAGAAGAGGTCTGCTAATTTCTGGCTCCTACCAGACAAACTCTGAGCTCTTGCTTTGTCCTCCTTTCTCCTAAGAGTAGTGCCGAGTATGATGGGCAGGAGATTTCCTTTTAAATGTAAGAACTAAGCAGTGGACAATCAGCACGGACCCCCCCGTGGGATATTTCCAATTAAACTCATCCTCCCTTCTGTAAATTCCCCAAGTGCTGTGGGAATCTCTGGCTGGAGCATCTTTGTTTTCCCGTAGCATTAGGAAAGCAAATGAACTCCTGCCTGTCTGATGAAGGTCCAACATCTGCCCAGGCCTCGTGGATCCCATGCAGCTGTAAACAAGTCTCAGTAGCAAACAGAAGTTTGTCACTTAGGCTCGTTTTTGGGGAGGTACAGGTTTAGAAAATGGAGTTGTAGAGTTTATACCCTCTGGTTGCTGTGCACACGCAGCGCCTTTCACATTAAAACTTAATGTGCACTGAAGGGATGCTTCAATGAGGTGCTGGTAAAAACCCAGATGAAAATCGGGGTGTTGAGAGGTGCTGTGATGTGGATTTGCCTTTTGGAACACCAGGAGAGGAAAGCAGAAGGGTCTGAATGCCCAAGCCTTTTTAGAGCCGAGAGATATTTTTAGGTTTCCAGATTTAGAACGTTTCTTTAAAGTGGTGTTGTACCACCTCACTCGGTAATTTCTATAGAAAACAGAATGGTTTTTCTGCAAGGCTTTGTTCACTTTGTCTTGCATGCAAATGTGAGCAGCACTGACAGGAACCATCAGCCAAACACTCAGAGGTGCCCTGTTCCAGAGAACCACCTCACGGCAGAAAGAGCTCAGCACTCACACTTTTAACAGCTGCTGAGAGAAAGTATTGATCCTAGAAGTGAAAGAAATGGAAAGAGGAGAGGGGGGAAAAAAAACAGCCCAAGAAATTGGTTTTCTGTGTCTTTATTATGGCAGAAAGCTTGAGGAAGAGCTTGGGGTGCCAGTAATGGAGTTGGGATGAGCTGCTTGGGGTTGTAGGTGATTCATGTGGATGGCTCTGGATTAAAAATGCCTTGTTCCACCTTGAAGGGTAGAAAAGCAGCAGTGTTAGCTGGAACAATAGCTGGAAGTAGCAGTTATTTGGGTTTTTTGTTCCTGCAGCTCCCTGGAGGTGGGAGCACAGTGTCAGGGGAAGATTCCCCCCGGAGATGTGTTAAGACAGACTCTCGTGCTTCTTGTTTGATTTGTGGTTGGCTCCTGGGGGTTTTTAATTAGAAAAAAAAAAAGCTTTTGCACCATAGTTGGGATAGTATCTTGATGCTCCTTGTTGCTTTGGGTACTTGGGATGAACTGGCTGTGGGAGGGGAGTGGAGCTGATTTTTAGGGCAGTGATTTTAAGGCAGGTGTTTGTAGCCCTTCCTCTCTCTGTTCTTCCCAGGTGTTATTGCTTCAAAGCCACGGAGTTACCAGTCATCTCAAACCATTTGTCCATATCCTCTGGGCCTTGGGAGGTTAGAGGGAGTGGGATTGCAAACTGGGCACAAAAAAGAGGTGGTAGAGCAGTGTGAAGGACAGGGAAGGAGAAGCTGTTCACAGCTCCACCATAACAGCAACGGGGCAAGAATTCCAATATTCTTTCCAATTTGTTTTTTTTTTTCTCTGTCCCTGAACTCACAGCTGAACCCAAAAAGCTATTAACAAATCACTTGAAGATTTGCTCTGCCCTGGAGTGCTGGGAATAGCCTGGTTGGAGGGTCCTCTGCTCTAAAATAGCTGTGATTCAGCTGATTGATCAATAATTTAACCCAGTGATTAAACTGAGGCCGGAGTAAGCAGAAAAAACTGATTGGACAAAACAGCAAATACTTCAAATTAGGAAGAAAAGGTGAACACTGATTTTTGTGAGAGTGTGTGTGCACATTAAATGTACAGGCTTTTTGAACTGTGTCTCCAGAAGAGGTGTTTTACTGGGCTAATATTTGGAAAGCAGATAGCACAGACTATCAGCATTCTCTTACCTCGATACCTGTGATAATGAAAGATGCCTGCACTTACAGGGGTAAGCAGAGCGTGAAATAGTGCAGGGTGCTCATGGTGGGGAGATGGAGAAATGTTTAGAAAAAATCAAATTGGCAGGAAATTATGAACTTGGCACTGATGGCTATTGATAACCAGATGACCTCAGGTAACTTCCACATCAGCTCAGTCACACTGAGGGCCACAGAATATAGTGGGGACAAGGAGGGGAAGGCTTTAAGCTGAAAGAGGGTAGATTTAGATGGGATTTTGGGCAGGAATTGTTCCCTGGGAGGGTGTGAGGCCCTGGCACTGGGTGCCCAGAGCAGCTGTGGCTGCCCCTGGATCCCTGGCAGTGCCCAAGGCCAGGCTGGACAGGGCTTGGAGCAGCCAGGGGAGATGTCCCTGCCATGGAACAAAATGAGCTTTAAGGTCCCTTCCAGCTGAAACAACTCCGTGATTCAAAGTTTTGAGCTGGTTTTAACTAACCTTGCCTGATGTTAACTGGGAGTTTTGTCCTGGGATCCCTGAGGACAGGGGGGCTGTGTGAGCAGCACTGGGGGCTGTGACCCAGCTCAGGGCTCTGCTCAGGGCTGGAGGTAACCAGGCACAAGGGGGAGAGAAAATGGGCTTTCACCTGTCAGCTGTTGGGGTGAGACCTGTGGCCCCTCAAAGCCCTGCTTCAGCCACAGCCCCTTTGAGTGTCTCCCCTAGGAGCCAATTAACTGTAAACTGTAATTAAAGACAAGTGACTGTGACTTCAAACAGCCTCCTAAGTGCCATTTTCTGTACCAAACAATGACAAATACCTCGAGATAAGAGAAGGCTTAGTGCATTTTAATATCTTTCTGATGAATAAATCATCTCCCTTGTAAGGTTAATGAAAGCAGATGCATATGAGTGCTGGGATGCAGTTGCTCATTAGGAATTCCCTTCCAAAGTGTGTCCCTGGACAGTCCTGACCAAACAGTCTCCGAGGAGCTGTGGTGTGAAGTGATGATGTTTAATGCATCAGGAGCAGCAGCCTATTGCCAAATATTTACTGAACTGCACTTAAATCCCATCCACACCTCACCTTTCTTCTCGTTACAGGAAGGAAGGGCTGCAGTGTCACAAATACACAAAAAAGGGCACATAATGAAGAGTCTTTGCTGTTAGTGAGACTTGCCATTGAAATCAGGGCAAGTGTTCCTAACACGTAGCAAAATCCTGCTGTTGTGGACACTTTTGTCTGCTTTGCTGATCCTAAGTGGGTATTTTGATATGTCAAGTGACGAGATAAACGCAGCAGAGTTTGCCATTGCTGCTTTTTATAGTTTCATAATGGATGTTCCTCACTCTTAAAAAGGCACTGTGCAGCAAAAATTCATTTACTGCCACTTCGCGTGCCTTAAACTGGTTCAAAAACAACTTCAGAAACTGGCTAAAAACCAAGCCAAAATTTATTTCTTTGAAGTGTCTCATTCTTTCTCCCTATTTCTCATTAGATGTAAACATGGAGTAAAAATTAAGCACCTTCCAAGTGTCTGTGGAGGCTCAGATGGCCACTGGCAGGCAGCTCTGGGTGTTTGCAGCCAAGGGGGAGGTGGCATTAGCCTAAAAATGAAGGGATTTGTAGGTCCCTAAGAAAATCTCCTCAAAAAAAAATCCCTGGGATCATCATATGAATACCTGGGAGTGTCCAGCTTTAGCTGGGTTAGGTGTGCTTACCAGGGATGTGTTAAATATGTTCTGTATGTTATTAGATTATAAAATAATGTTGATTTATTGCTGAATTGTAATGGCATTTTATAAAATGCCTCCTCCCCCTTGCTGTACCTTGCCTGGAAGCTCGTTGTCCCTTTGCAGTCCCTGTTCCTGTGATTAGTTGTGAGGGATCATCTGGATGTGCAGGCTGAAAACCTGCCCTGACTGCTCCTCTCTGTGCCTGAAATGGTCTCGGATTTTTCTGCTGGTTTGCTATCAGAAACGCCCAGCTGGGGCAGGAGCCCAGCTGGTTTTTGTTAGTCAGGTTTTATCACCTCTGCCTTTTAGGACTCTTGTGTTAAAAGCACTCCTGAGCTCCCCTGGGGTGACTGGGGGTGGTTTTTGGGGCAGCAGAGGTGCTTGGGGCTACAGCAGAACCATTTATCAGCGGGGTTGTGCTGGGCTTTCTGTTCACTTTGAAAAGCAAGCTGGAGTGTGATGCAAGCCCTCCTTCTCTGACTGGGCTCAAGGTACTGTGCTGATGTTGCTTTGAGGTTTTCAGAAACCTGCCAGGGGTGTGTAAGAGCTGCTGGCAGATAACACATCTCTCCCAATCACTGCCTCCCTTCCTTCTCGTCTTACTTAAGGCTGGAGGTGCAACTTTTTTCTCTCCTCTCTCCTCTCCTTTCCCTGCCATCAGCAATGACTTTGCTCAGGCATCAATCTCTCCTGTGTGCCTTCCCTCACTGGCATCCCAAAACGCTGTCACAAAACACACAAGGGTGCCTCTCCAGACTCCTAATTAATGAAAACACCTCCAGAAGTGGCTGCAGTCCCTTTGGCCAGCTCCCATTTCCCCAGTGCTGCTTGCACGGGGGCTCAGCCCAGGCCATGTATTGACCTGCTGGGAAGAAGTTGTGGTGTTTAAGTTTATCCTGGTGTTGAAGCCATGTCCTAAGTGCTGGAGTTTTGGGATGGGCCTGTGCAGGCCCGGTGATCCTTGTGGCTCCTTCCCAGGATAAACGTTCCTGAATTCCATCCTTTTGCTGGGGATGGGCCATGGGAAGGGAGAGCATCCCAGAGAGTTGTGGTGGGCACAGATGGGGCAGGGAAGGGAATCTCACTTTCTGCTTTTCCTAGAGTTCCTTTCTCTATTAAAGGTTGTGGGATTTGTGCAGCATAAATGGTTGCTCTGAGCTTTTCCTTCCTCCTTGGCACGTTGATGACACTGGCTGCAGCCTCGTGTCGCACTTTGCCATGCAGGTGCTTTATGCAAAGGGAAAAAAATAGAAGCAAGCTCCCAATAAATAGAACTGAAAATATTTTTAGAAGCTTGCTGCTTGATCAAATACCACAGCCTGTGTTCCTCAGCACCTTCTGATGAATAATGAAACAATGCTGGCTCTGTGTGCCATGGAAAGGGGGTTATCCAGCACTGGAATCTGCCCCTGTTTCCCTGTTTCTGTTGTGTGAGAGTTGCTGATTAATAACAACAAAATTGGAAGCTGGCAGTTGTGAGATTTTGGGGATTTGGGATGGATATTAACCACTTACATTCAGGAATCTTTAAATAAGCATTTCTTGCTGAGGAGCAGTTTCCTGAGTCATAAACCCAGAGTGGTTTGGGATCAGAGCTCATCATCTCCTCAGAGCCCCTCTGCCTTCCCTGGACCAGGCTGCTCAGGGCACAGAAACTGAGATTTATGTCAATTCTTTTAATGCAGAGAGCTCCTTCTGATTTCCCATTCCGTGAGAAATCCTTATTGTGGAAGTGCCTCCTTGGGGTGGCTTTGGGAAAACCTCCCTCAGTGTGTGTCCTGCCCGGGAGCAGCGCTCAGAGCTGAGCTGTCTCCGAGGAATTTTCCATTTGCATTGCTTACACTGCTTATTAAACCCCAGCTCTCTGCTCTAAGTGGGTAATAATGGCTTTAGTTAACGAGGACTTGTTTGTGAATAATTAATCCCCATCTCAGCATCCCAGAGATCTCTGTTAAGTCGCTGAGGCTGATGATGCTGCCGGTGTCCTGTTACATAACTGGATTTGGGAGGGGGAAATGTATTTATACCTTGGTGCAGAACCTGCTTCAGTGCAGGCTCCTGCTTGTAGGAACACAGATCTGCTGCTTTGCAAAGTCGGAAACATCACCACAGAGCAGCTCCCACTTGGAAATGCTGAGGAAATGAGGGAAGAATGATGCTGGAATATGTGGAGTGGCTTTTTAGGGTCATTTTGTACAGGGGCTGAACCAGCCCTTTCCCTCTGCCTTGTCCCATTTTTTACAGAGTGGAAGTTTAGGGTTAGGTTAGGAATTGCTGTAGCCATGGCAGGTGGAGTTGGGAATGATCTGGGTGGGATGTCCTGGCATTAGACGGTCACATGGTTTTGATGCTTTAGGCAGTTTCTTACAGAACAACATATATTTATTGCCACTCTTTAAGATTCCTAATCTTAAAAAAGTTTGTTTTTTCTTTAATATTCACGTGGTGGGAATATTGATAGGCTGGGGGGGGTTGTTTGTTTGTTTTTGGGTTTTTTTGAGCACCATTTATTGTATTTTTCTTTTCAAGAAATCATGTCCATGATGCTGAAGCTGAGCATGGTGCATGAAGAGCCCCAGAGTTGCTGTGCTTTATGGAGAAAATAGAAGTTATTAGTCCTGTGGATCTGCTAGGAAACAGTAGAATGAAAAATTTAAATCTTAATGTTATCACTTTGATTATGAATATAAGAATGCTGGTAATAATGTTTTAAATTATATCCAAAGGTTCTGTTTTTCTGAAGTGAAGGAGCAGCTGTAATTCCATAGGAAAAAGCTGTTACCTGAAATGTGTTTACTGTTTGTAAATAAGATTCGCAATAAGATTAAGAAAATGAAAGTATGCCAGAAATTGTGTAAGCAAACTAATACTCAGGACTCAGATGTCTTCAATAACCTTTCCATTTTCTCTGTTGCTTTTGTTTAAATCACATTTTTAAGCAATAAAACCCAGGTAAACACTTGTAATAGGGTTTGCAGGAATCTCTCCATAGTGTGTAAGAGTTAGAAATGCAGCCAACACCCAAATCTGCACTGTATTTAAGAAACAAAGTTGAAAGTCATTTTCTTTCTGATGGGGATGCAATTTCCAGGTACATTCACAGGTTGCTGTCTGCTGAAATTCCCTTTTCTTTCTGGGAACACGGGGAAATCAGCGCTGCCCTTGGCCAGTGTCTCCCTGGTGTGCTGATTTTCCCTGTCCAGGTGGGCTTTGCTCTGCCTCCTGCTTTTCCCAGGGCAGTTCAGACATGTGCAGTGAACTTGAATTTGCAGCAGAGTCAGTGCCTGGTGCTGGCTGTCCCTGCAGACACTCTGCACACAACTTGCGGCTTTGCAGAGGTGCTCAGAGATCCCCTGGGTGAGCTTCTGCCTGGTCTGGAGGAGCTCCTGGGGTCTGGAAGTGCTGATTTCACTGTCCCACATCATCCCCTCACAATCCTGGCTGGGCTGAGCTCTGCTGCAAGGAGACAGCTGCTCACTGAGAGAGCTGCTGGATAATTTAATGCAGCCCTGATTGCTGGAAATGCATTTAATCTTTAAAAACACTGTATCATCCCAAAAGTGAGCTCGATGTGTGCCTGTAGTTGGATTTGTGAGGTGGAAATACACTGAGATGTGCTGGGGAGGACTTGTTGCTCCTTCTGGAGATGAATAGTTAATTGCTAGCGTGGCACAAACTTCACGTGCGCTCAGCCAAGACAGGAGAAGGGTTTCATCTTCCCCTTTAATACACAAATTAAGATGTGAAACACTGCATAACTTGGTCATTGATGGAATTTCTCAAGCACTGCTGTGAGCCTGTGCAAATGAGATGTGGGATGGAAGGGTTTAAAAGTGGAATTAGGCCAAGCATCTCCTCCTGCTTCATGAGACAAACGCTGGAGGAGGCCAAAGCTGACATGCTCCTGAAGGATTTGATTTCCTTAGGCTCCTGAGATCCCCAAACCCAAGCAGGCATTGAAATACTTGAGGGATCTGAGGGCTGATTTGCTCCAGCAGCTGTGAACTTACACTGAGATTACTCCACAGATGTGTCTGAGATGATTGAAGTTCCAGACATCCTTAAAAACTGAGAGTCTCAGCCAGACAAACAGGGCTGGTGTCCCCAGCAAGGAGAAGGGAAAGTGCCCTAAGTGGCATTTTCTCCTTTTGGAGCCTTTAAGATGTGTTATCAAAGCTGGCTGCTCTGCAGGAAGCCTGGAGTGTGGAACTGGCTGAGCCCTGGCAAATGCTGGAGCTCAAGGCAAGATGTGAGAGTGCAGGGGCACCACTGAGTGCCGGGGCACTGCAGTGGGGAGACAGAGAAAAAAAGCACTTTATGTGCCAGGAAATTGTTCTGTTCTCTTTCCTCCTCGTTCCACTCCTTCAAATTAATACTGGGAGAAAAAAGCTCCTAGCTTAGGTTTTCTTTTTGCGCCTCTTTTCTTTATTGTTGGATTGGTTTTGTGGGGGGGGGTTTAGTTTTATTTTTTTTAATTAGAAAAAGCAGCAACCAATAAGATTAAGAAAATGAAAGTATGCCAGAAATTGTGTAAGCAAACTAACACTCAAGGCTCAGATGTCTTCAATAACCTTTCGATTTTCTCTGTTGCTTTTGTTCAAATCATATTTTTAAGCAATAAAACCCAGGTAAACACTTGTAATAGGGTTTGCAGCAATCTCTCCATAGTGTGCCAGCAGCATCCCTGCCCTGAGCATCCCCACACGGCTGTGCCACTGCTGCCCTCCTGAAGTCCTAAAAAACCCTTCAGTCACTTGGAACACAAACCTATAACCCTTGGAAGTAATTTTTCTGTTCCCTCTATGGAATGATTTGGTTTAATTTTTTTTTTTCTGCTTTTGCTTTCAATGTGTGGCTCAGCTCCCCTTGGGAGGCTCCCCTTGCCCCCAGCTCCAGCTGCTCCCTGTGGCACCATTCCCCTGCCCTGAAGGTTTGTAGGAGATTTCTCATTAACTTGCTGGGAACTGGATGAGGCTCTTAAATGATGCAGCCTGCTGCCTGCCTGAGTGAGGGATTCTTCACCTGGTGGCGATGGAAGGGATGTTTTAAAGGCTCTTAAAGCAGTTTGCAGCCGGCCACCACAAACCCCTCCTGTGGCTGTTTGGCTTTGCACCATCCTGCTGGGGCACTGGGGTTTGGCGTGGACAAAGTGATAGACACCAGGCTCAGGGCTGGGCTGTCACTTCTGTGGTCATGGGGAAGGTGTTCTCTTGGAGTCCAGGACATCCCCTTGGATGACCTGGGACCCGAGGAAGGGAATTTGAGCCCTGGACGGGGTGTGGAGCTGGTCCAGGGGGTTTGGAGACCTTGGCACAGAGCCCAGGAAAACACCAGGTTTGATTCTAGTCCATGGGAGAGGCCTCTGACACAGAGAGAGGAATTGCAAACCACCGGGATGTGAAAACAGTAGTTTGGCACAATAGAAGATACAAAATTCAGTAGTTTTAGGGTTCATAGAACAGAGGTAAATGGGGACAAGATGGTGGAATTTGGGTGGTACCTCATGTACTTCTCCTTCTTCCTCGTCCTCCATCTTTTGGGGTGGTGATGGCACAAAGTAGTTAGAGTGGATTGGGTCAAAGCAGAAATGACACTTTTAGTGTGGGCACTAGGTATTGGTGCAAAATAGTAAATAACCAACACGTAGTTATCTGTATAAGCATAAGGGGACATCCCATCGTGGGCAGTCACCTCGTGTCCCAGCTGCTGTCAGGACCTTGGCTGGGAGCAGAGAAAATTCTGAAGATACCAAATAATAAACAACATGAGAAACCTGAAAACAAACCTTGAAGACTCTGCTTTTTTATACCGACGTGACTCGGGGTTTTTAGAGGGCCAAGGACTTTAAACCACCTAAATCTCAGGTGAGGAAACCCTCCCCGAGAGTGTTCTTGGATGGGACCCTAATAAACACCCCTGAGGAGGGGAAATGACCCTTCAGCCGTGTGGCTCCTGAGTTCCCAAGGTCCAGCAGGCAGAGCCCGGCTGTTCCACCACGGGTGCCTCTGGAAAGGGGCTGAGCCCCTGGAAAGCAGCACTTGGGCATCTCTGAGAAACTCCAGCAGCCTTGCAGGGTTTGTGTCTGAGGCAGAGGTGCCACAGGATGGGTGTTGGGCAAGATGGGACAGGAAGGGCTTATGGATATGATTGTCTGGTAAGAAATACTGGAGATAGAAAATGTGTGAGTGCAATAGAAATGAAGGGCAGCTGTGAGATGTGGGCAGGGCAGGCAGGAGGACGGTGAGTAACTGGAGACGGGGTGAAGGACAGAAAACAAAAGGACCCAAGAATGCAGCCCCTCTGCACCCTGCCAAGGCATCAAGGAAAAAGGAGATAAGAAGAGTGGTCTTTAGAGTTTAGAATATAGGATGAGATGGGAATTTAGTAGTTCTCAGAGGCTGCATGCAAAGTCTGTAGGTTTTGTATCTTGTGCCGGTTGGTCACTGTAAATTAGAATATTCATCACAAAAGGAGATATAATGGATTGTAACAAGGTCCTTGTGCTTCTTCTTCTCCTCCCTCCCTCTCTCCTCCTGCCCTGACCCCGGCACTCTTCTCACCTCTCTGACCCCTCTCAGCTTTTTTACCCCCCTCACCTCATCCCCCCTTTCTCTCTCCTTCTCCCTTTGGGGCTTCCCTTCAGTGAAGCTAGGAGCTGAAATCAGACCCTCTTTACCCACGACCCTTGCAATAAACCCACGTGTTTCTGGAATATCTCAGGGCTGCAGAGTTCCTTCTCCCTGCCCTCCATGGAAGCCCCCACAGATGGGAACCAGCCTTTCCCAGGATTGAAGCTCTCAGGTCAGGAGCTCTCCTCACGTGCTGCTCTGTCCCTCCAGCAAACCTCCACTCACAGATCTTCTCCATCCTCCTCAGGGTTCTCTCCGCACTTTCTGAAGATGCCAAATCCCTGGGAACAGGTCTCATGGCAGGTTCTGTGCTCCCCTGGGATCTGCCCTCTGAGGATGGCTGGTGTGGCAGCAGAGTTCCCCTGAGCAAAGCTCTGCAGCTCCAGAGCTGGGGGTCTCTTCTGGCACAGCACTGAGCTCCAGCAGGAGAGGGGACCTCTGCAGTGCTTCATCTCCCATGGGGAATGGGCCAAACCCAGCTAAAGAGCAGCACAGAGCTGCAGGAAGAGCTGGGGGCAGTGTCCATGGAATGGTTTGGGTGGGAAGAGATCTTAAATCCCATCCAGGGCCACCCCTGCCATGGCAGGGACACCTCCCACTGTCCCAGGCTGCTCCAAACCCTGTCCAGCCTCGCCTGGGACACTGCCAGGGATCCAGGGGCAGCCCCAGTGCTCTGGGAATCTCTGCCAAGGCTGCCCACCCTTGGAGTGGTGCATTCACAGCTACAAATCCTGCACTAGCAGCAGCAATTAACTGTGCTTTGGGGTTGTTCTTTCTAAACAGAATGAATTAAAAACTTGTCAGCTCCACAAGGCTGCAGAGTCTCTGGGAAGGAGAAGGAGCTGATTGCAGCAGTGCTGGGTTTGTAGCCTGTGTTTTGCAGCACTGTTCCCTGCTCTGCTCAAAATGATGATTATAAAGTGCAGCTCTGGAAATTACACCATTCTGTGCCGTTAGTCACCGGTTTTTTGCACTGAATATCATTCAAACATTTGCTCTCTTTGGCTGATACTTTCCTCTGAGAAGTTTAATTGTCTAGAAAACAACCTAAGTACATATTGAAGGAAAACAGTCTCTATTTATGCCTTAAGGGCTCAGCTGCTGCAGCACTATTTCTCCCTTTCAGGTATGTTAGGAGGGGAAATGGTCTCTATAGCTAAAAAAATCCACAGCAAATTAACTCAGTGATGTTACATGGTGGCACCAGTGCAATTTTTTTTTTTTTTTTTTTTTTTTTGTCTTGGATGAACCACTGCACACTGAGATTTTCATGTACAGTTTGTGGGGCACGTGCTTGAAAAGCTGTTCCAGACATGGTTAATGCTCCAGGCTGGGCTTGTTAGCACAGGGCTGAGGGGTGCTGGGTGGTAATGAGTGACCTGCTGTGTGTGGAGCACAGTGTGGACATTGCCACCTGCTCATGGCATTGAAATGAGCCTTGACCTTTATTATAATACAGATTTTCACAGTGTAACGTTGAAACTGCTCCCAGTTCCAAGGAACTGTGCAGAGAGAACATGCCCTGAGACAGGGCTTTAATAGGCTCCAGGACTCCAGCAAGGGAGAGAGACACTGCAACCAGATAATTTCCTGTCTCTCCTGCAGCCACGGGGAAGGTTGTGCAGGATCACCCAGCGACCCTGGAAGCTGCTGCTGTACAGCTGGGAATGGGCAGGGTGTGCTGAGACAAGGTGGTTGTAAAAGCAGCCAAGGTGAAGGGTTTATGGAGATGGTATTTAGATGTAGGCAGGGCAAAACCCTGTGCAGCAGGACACGGCTTTTCTTGGTTCTCCTATGCAAAATAGATTTTATTTCTGGGCAGTTCAATCTCAATGCACAAAAATAATATAATTCCTGTAACGATATAAGATGGGTATATAAATGCATTCCGTTAGGTCTGAATGCAGGAATTACCAAAAAAAGCCCATCTTCTTCACTTCTGTGTTAAATTTAACTATTCCTGGTCTTTGCAGAGGATGAGTTACAAAATTCACCATTGATCTTTTGGTATTGTGCAATTCTCAAGTGCCTGGATGGGTCTTAATTCAACACAGAAATCATCTTTAATTCTCATAAATTGTTCTGTGCTCCTATGGTCAGGTGTTGAGCAGCTCCTAAATTTCCCTTATGGTGAATAAATGGCCTGATATGCAGGAGCCAAGTGTTGCAAATCCCAGTGCCATCAATCTCCCATCCATCCAGAGGAGGAGCTGCCGAGGTTCTGAAGGATTTGGAGAAGCTCTGGCACTGGGAATGAGTCATTTTAAGATTACAGGGGCTTGGAGCTCCACAGTCCTTCAGTGTTACTGCTTTGCTTCAGTCCTGTGCAACTACTGGCCAAACTCAGTACATAGAAATGTTCATTTTGAGGCTGAAAAATGGGGAGACAAAAACCCCAGCAAGTTAAACCTGATGGAAAGAATCAACAGGGTGATTTTAGAATGAAGAAAAACATTTAGATACGAAGCTCATGCAAGGCAGGAGAAGCATTTTTTTGCTCTGTTTTTGGCTGATAGCAAATTTAACAAAAATCTTTGAGGACTTTTCTTGCAGCTCTTGTCCAGCAGTGTGCAGCCTCATCTACCTGCTGCTGATAACTGGGCTTAGCTTGGCAATAACCTGGAATGTCACTGGGAGGAGTCTCCCTCACTCCCATCCTTCACCGAAGGCAAAAACAAGAAAAGAATTCAGTATTTAATATTTTTCTTGCTGTTGTAACATAAAGATTAAAAGAAAAATCAGTGAAATTTCCCCCCCAAATGCTTTTTGTTACATATCCACAGACATTTAAAACATGAGGGAAAGTTCAAGTTTTGCTCGTGGGAAATATCCCAGGTGCAGTTGGGGATAAATTGTGTTTCTGTTGTCTCTGTCACTTCTGCCCTGTGTTTTCTCAGAGCCACCTGAGCACTGTGCACGTGGGTTTGCAGAGAGTCTGTCATTGAAATAAGGAAAACATTCCTCCCTCTGGCTGCAGCAATCTGTGGTGCTGGGCAGAGTAAGCCTTGGGATGGAGAAAGCAGCCAGGATATTCCCCTCAGCGAGTGGGGAGGGTTTGATTGAGTCCCTGTGCCCTGGAGTGGCTGCATTTCATTCGAGGATGTTCATTCGCAGTTTTGCCACTGTTAGGGAGGATCAGCCTTGTGGGCTTGCATGGACATGGCCACCTCAGTGGAAATAGGTGTGTGTGGGGCTTGAGTGGCTTTGCTGAATTAGTTCTGCTTCCGTGGAAGCAATTCCTGAGCCACTGGGATCAGGATGTGGCCACTGTGCTAAACACTGGTGGTTGTCTGCCTGGGTGTGATTTTGAGATTGCTGCCAAGGGAAGTGAGGCTCATTCAGGTGTTCTGAGGCTGCTGGAAGCCACAGGGATCACCTGGATGTGTTTTGTCTCCTCTGAGCAGTATTGACAGCAGCATTGGTCGTGGTCCAGGTAAAGACCTTCTCCAAGGACTTTCTCCTTTTCAGCTCCAGAATTAATATTTCGATGGAGTAAGTTTGAGGAATGGTGCCACAGCTTGCCTGTGTGGGGGACAGAAGTGGGGCTGTGATTCCAAGGGAGTCCTGCAGTCCTGGTGTGATCTGGGAGGAAAAGAAATGCTCGTGGTGCTGTGAAATGAGTGACTCCTTGGATCAGCTGACTGGGATGAGGATTTGTGTGCAAGGACCAGCCAGCCCTGCTGGGCTCTGAACTGTTTGGGAAAGGCTGCTGAGAAAAACCTTGAGGCTGGAACAAAATATTTATGTCTCTGGGAGAGCAGAACAAAGAGCAGCAATCTGATTTGCAGGGAATGCTCCCTCCTGGAGCACATCTGGCGTCCTGCTCCCTGCTGGGAGAGTTTCTGTGTGAAACTGTGAGCTGGGATTGCTGCAGGATGGAAAGGGGCTTCCCTCAGCAGTGCTGTGTCCAGCTGAGTGTCCCAGGACAGGGCAGGAGCTGCTGTATCTCTGCTGCATTCCAGGGCTGGGGCTTCCCTGGGCCAGGAGGGTTGGAGGCTGGGTGTGGGCACTGATGCTTCAGCCTTAAAAGCTGCTGCCTCACCTCAGAGAGGCTTTAAACTCTCCCCTCTCCATTTTTGCTCAAAGAGGAAGATGCAATTGCTGTGTTTTTCCTGGATTAACCCCAAAAGCCATGTTCCCTTTCCCAGGCTGCACTTTTTGGGAATGTCTCATGAGCCCTTCCCACTGGTGACCAAACCCTGGGAATGGGCTGAGGTTGGGATGGCCTTGTCTTTGCTGGCAGGGAGCTGTGTGAGGGACACCTTTGCCACCTGGATCCTCCCAGTTCCCCAGAGAAATCCTTTGGCCAAGAGTGCTGCTCTCTGATGAAGCTCCTCTGGGGAAATGTCTCCTCACAGGCTGGTCCTGCTGGCAGCCCTCTCCCAGCTGCTGGGGAAGGAAGGGCAGTGCTCCCTTAGTGCAATCCATGAGGAACATGGAGCCTTTCGGAGAGAGGGACCAGGAAGGAACATTTAACCATGAGCAGGAGGGAATATTGAATCTCCCTGGGCTGTGGATCAGCGATGCTCCCTGGGCTCTGGGGGAGCCATTCCATCAGTCTGTGTTGTTCTGCTGGGTTCACTGTGCACACAGCAGGCTCTGGGGGAGTCCCACACTCCTGTGTCTGTGGTTCCTGCGTTGGGATGAGGTTCCTGGCCATTGATTTCCAGCTTCAGTAATGCAAGAGAGCAGATCGGGAAGAGTCATTAGGCTCTAAGCACGTATTCAGGGGAGGCTTAGTGGATTAAGGGAGCGTGGAAGGAAGAGCTCAGTGAGCTGAATCCAGCAGGGGATGAGGCTCCTGGCCGGGCTCTCAGCAGCCAGAACCAGGATCCTCCTTCCCGGCAGGCTCAGTCCAGCTGCAGCAGTGCTTTAATCCTGCTGCCTCACATTCCTCACCACTGGTGATTCTTCACTGGACATTAAATATACCTGTATCTGTATATCTCACAGAATATCCTGAAGTGGAAGGGACCCCCAAGCATCATCAAATCCAAGCCCTGGCTCTGCGTAAACCAGTGGAAGTTTTATCTTGGTTTCCAAACAAGTGGGACAGCTCCACAAGGGAATTCTGGGCACTGTTGTGCTTTTCCCGTTGCAGCTGAAGCTCCCTGGCCCAGCACTTTGTGTTTCTGCAGGGCCAAGGGCCCTGATGTGATGCAGCAGGAAGGGCTGGCTGGGAGCTGCTGGGATTTCAGTTTCTAGCAGGGAAGCCCAGGGAAAGGGAGGTGTGTTGGTGCAGGATTCTTTTGGACTATGTGACCCTGCAGCAGGGGGCTGTGCCAGAGCTCACAAAGAAAGCCCGAGCTACAGGAAAAGCACAATCCCAGAGGCCTTTCCCAACCATAATGGTTCCAGGATGGAGCCCAACCATTCCCCCAGCACTGCCAAGGCCAGCCCTGACCCTCGTCCCCAGGTGCCACACCCACACGGCTTTGGACACTTGCAGGGACATGCCACCACTGCCCTGGGCAGCTCCAGCAAGGTGAGGGGTGTTGAGCAGCCTGATGTCACAACGCCTGTGCTGCTGCACCCACTTGTCCCCTGCCACCAGGGCACCATCTCAGCCTCTTCTCCGGGCTTTCAGCTATTTTTCACCAGGGTCACTCTGTTTCTTTGCTGCAGGATGTGTCTGCACACATTTCTGCCTCTTTGCCAAGCAGTTTTAGCTTTAGAGGCCTGGAAATGGGTCAGCTCACAGCTGTGCCACCAAGTATCTAAAACCCCTGGTATTACAGTGTGCTCACAGTATTTATTTACTTTATAGCAATGCTGGCGAAAATAAGGATGTTTTCCGCAAAATTTGGTGCATGAAAATTTCATGCAAACATATAATTCCTGTGCAGGTTCAGATCTCTTGGGGAGCTGGGACCCTCACCCTGGCTTGTCCTGCAGGCCCAAATTCTGCAGCTCATTTAAAGCCAAGAGGGATTTAGTGCAGTGGAATGAGCCATTCCCTGTCTGCACGGTCCACTGCATAAACCAGGCCTTGGAGAAGGTTCAGCAAAGAGCCAGATCCACTGGGCTGAAACTGAGAATTTCCATCCAGGGGACAGTGAAAATTTTTTAAAAGATAATACCTTAAAATAATCCTGTGAGTTGTTTGCTGCCAGCACTGTGGACCTCTCTCTGTGCATTGTACATGGCTTTATAAACACTGCTGGGCACAGCTTTATAGAACTGAGGCAGGTTTTCCCCATCTTACCAGGGAGGAGGGATCTGGGGAAATGATTCTGGGATCTTTTATGGCACACAGGGAAGCAGAGATTGGTGTCAGCTCAGGATGCCCAAGTTCCAGTCTAGGAAAGGAGTGCTTGGCTCTGGAAGCTCTCTCGCTCCATCAGTCTTCCCTTCTCATTTTATTTGCTAAACCCATATTTAATCTCAAATTCGCAGCAATCTGTGCTTTTTCGCTATAATCTATGCCAGAACATTTCCTCTAGTTAAGGATCAGGAGCACAGGTTACACAAATTGCAGTTTTGCCTAAGAGCAGCATAAATTGAAATACCTAAATTAATTCAGATTTCTAAAACTGTGGCCCAGCATCATCCTCACTCCTTTTTACTTGCAAAAAGATGTTTGGGAAGCAGGAGACTTCGAGCATATCTGGATAATTTTTGTCTGAAAAAAACTGCTTCAACTAAAGCTGTTGTCCTTTTGCAGAAGGATCAGATCTCTTTTGATAGGGACAAAAGGCTGCCTCTGATTCATTTTATTCCATCACCCAAGTGTTTGTTAACTCTGGTCACCTCCATCTCTCTCATGCCATGAAGTGCTGTTACTTCTCAGAAAACACTCAGGAGGCACTGAATGTTCTTCAGTTTACAAGAAGCTGCAGAGAGGTTCAAAGAAAATGTCTTGCCTGGTGTTCAAGAGGAAGGGTTTTATCTCATGATAGCTAAATCAGAGAGAGGGTGATGCTGTGGTGGCAGCTTGGAGATGAAGGTTTGATTTCCTCTGTAGAGAGACCTGCCTGGGCAACCTCCCATAAATGCAAAGTTTATAATGGCTCAGCATGCAATGACTTAAAAGCATATTAATTGGAGCATTTATTAATTTGCAGATGTTTCAGTTTGGATTGTACTTTGGAAACAAAGGCTTTTCTTGACAGCACTGAATGCAATGTTCTCCTTATGCTGCCAGGAGAGTGCAGCATGAGGGAATGGCACCAAGGGAACGGGCAGGGACTGATCCAGCAATTCCCTGAACTTCTGCCCTGGGCAGTGCCCAGCCCTGAGCAGACACCTGGAGACTCCTCCCTGGGGACATTCCAGGGCTGTGTGGCCACAACTCTGAGCCCTGGGATGGCCCTGCTGGAGCAGGGAGGTGGCACCAGATGTCCCCTGTGCTCCCTTCAGCCTGACCCATGCTGGGATTCTGTGAGGGAGATGATCTCTGTGAAATTCCTTTGTTCCAGATGCTCTGGGGAAGAGCAGGACACCTTTCAGCTCCTCAGGAGGATCCTCAGAGCTGGAGCCAAACTTAGAGAGTTTGCACACTGAGCACCCAGTCCATGTCATCTCCTGGGGGCAGCATGGAGGGGGAAAGGGAACTAAAGCCCTCACTGCAAATCCTGTACCAATTACCAGCAACATTTCTCCCTCCTGTCCTTGTCACTTGCTGACATTTTGGATGGAAAAGACAAAACAGAGAAAGATTTGCCTGTTCATCCTGCTGGGTGTCAGGCGTGACAAGTTCAACAGCTGCCCTGGAATGTGCAGCTCAGAAAAAGAGGGGTTTGTGCTGTCAGATACTTTGGGGTTTCATTTACCAAAGTAGGTGAGGTAGGGGCTGAGCACGATAAATAATTGAGCTTTCCTCATACAAATACAACGGCTCTGAGTGTTTGTTTGGAGTATCAGAGAGAGCTGCAGAATATATATCAGAGGGAGAGAACCCTCAGTGGGATTAATCAAAATTCTGTTTACAGAGCAGTGACTTAGGCTGGAAATGTGTGTAAGTGGGACAAGTATCATGCTCTAAGTGTTTCATGCAGTTATACTTTCACTGTGCTTTGTGTTATTACTGCATCATCCAGATCCCTGTGCTTGTGAGGTAGCAGAGAGCATCCTTCCTGTGCCCTGGAGAATTCCAGGTGGCCCGGGGCTGCAGGAGAGGCTGAGATCCTCCAGGACAGGGGCACGGGGCTGTGCAGCCTTTGGGTGAGCTGGGCATGAGGAGTGCTGGCTGCTGTGAGTAGGCTGAGCTCAGACCCAGTTATTCATCTGTTTGTGTTTCAAATGAGTGCAAGTCTTCCCTGCCTGACTCTAATTGGAAGGTGCCTGAGGGTGTGGAAGCTGAAACCATGTCAGCGTGCTCTGACACCAGCTGTAACAATTTCCTAAAGGAATAACCCCAAATTTCAGGTGGGTGCTGCCTGCCATGAAAGCAGCAGGTAAAAACTGTCATCACAGAAGGGTTCGGGGCAAGGCACGGTTTAGGATCCATAGCTCTGGTACTTGAACTGAATAAAATTGGTATTTTTGGCAGCTCTTTGAAATACAATTAGATTAGAAAACAGCTGAGGAATAGTTGGACAACAGCCTGCAGACTAATAAAACAATCTTTCTGTATTACTGATCTCTAAAAGGCTCCAAAGAAGAAGAGGAACGGTATTTAGCTTTTAGAATTGAAATTTAGTCTTGCTATAAAAGCCACAGAAGGAGCAAGTGAAGGATTTTTGGTGAGTGTGGGTTTTTTGGAGCAGAACTGCCATTTCCAATGGCTGATCCCTTGAAGAATTTCAGCTCATTGTGATGACACCCAGCTCGTGTTCCTTCTGCACAGAGAGGAATTTCCCTACCAAGTGCCATTGCCGGGCTGTGGTGCCTGCAGTTCTGGGAAGGGAATTGCTGCTGGAATTGCCAGCCCACAGGCTTTACTAACCCTAAAGCACACAGGTAGATTTTTTTTTTTTTTAATCTGCCAGACACTGAGGGCACTGACAGCTGGGGTGGAGGTACAGAAATGGTTTGAAAATGCCAAATTCTGTCACGTTGGGACACATCCCAGCTCTGGATTACAAAGCACCATGGATTTATCGGTGGTCACAAAGGGGTGGCACTAAAATTAGAATTAATTACCATGGATGCAGTTCAATAGTGAGCTTTGGTGTCAGTGCTGGAGAAGTTTCTGGGAGAGAAGTGCTGGGATGAAAGCTGGGCACAGGCACCTCCTCAGCACCAAAACATCTGCACGGTCCAGTCCTGTGCTGGCTGCCAAGGGGAGAAGTGACCTGCCAGAGTCAGGTACAGAACCAATTGCATGAAAGTCAGGGATATCAATAAGAAAATGACATGGAAAAAAAATCAAAAAGAAAATTAAACCCCGCTGTTCTAGTGATGTGATAGGACTGAAAACAATAAGCCATCTGAGAAACTTGAATAAATTTGAAACAGGCTTTCAAATCATCCAGCTCATTTCAGCCCATCTTCTTTCCTAGAAGCATTTCTCTAATGAAAACACTTTTCCTGCCATTACACTAATTTTCACTTTCTGGTTGGCCTGTGCCTCATCCCACTCAGAGAATAATGGGCTCCTCCATAATTTGAATTCTAGCACTGAGCTTTAGCCTGAGACAAATCTGCGTTGGGAGTCTGCAGTCTATCCTGTGCTCTCGAATCTGCTCTCTATGTGACCTGGCAGTCGTGAGGTGGACTTGGAGAGCAGGAGGCATAAATGTGAAGCATCTCATGTCCCCAGGTGTAAAATCCTTGCTCAGAGCCCCAGGCTGGTGTGTGCTGTCCAAAGGCACATGGATCCTTTGGAAGTGAGGAGGAGGCTGTCGCACCTTTAGTGCATCCATGGAAAACGATCCCAAGGCCAGGAGCTGCTGGGATGAGGAGTGGCTGAGATTCCAGCAGGGATGGAGAAAGCCACATCTGGCCATGTCACATCTCACACCCGGGGCTTGGCCCCTGCTGCTGGGGCTTTTGGTGGGCTGTTCTCACCCCAGTCGTGCTCCAGAGGGTTGGAGCTGAGGCACTGCACTGAATTCTGCTCGTTTCTGATGGGTGATCGCTGTCTCCCCTCCCTGATGGCTCAGTTTGGGGACTGGGGGCTTCCCCCCGCAGGAGCATCACTGCCCTGTGTCTGCCTCCTGCTGTTGGTCCCCTGCCATCCAGGGATGCCTCCCCCAGGGCACGTCACACCTCGGCTCTGCCAAATCAAGTGATCAAAGATGGTTTTTGGGGGGGGTTCCCCCTTTGGTTTTCAGCTTCTACCAAAGAGTTGTCCCTGTGGAGTCTGATTTTCACAGGGTGGCAGCCCTGCTGGGTTTACAGGGTCACATGAGCCTTGTCCATGGGTGGTGATGCCATGGGAATGTGGGGATGGAGCCAGGGAGGCAGCGCAGCCCTGATCCTGAGCCCAAATAACCCAGATCCAATGCTGCCTCTTCCAGCAGCTCCAGCTGAGCTCAGGCTCATTCCTCATGTTCTGGAGGAGCTGACAGGCTTCCTTACGAGTGGGGACCCTGTCAGCCTAAAATGGGGTCACTGAAGTTCCCCAGTTCTGCTACTGATGCCTCCCTAGAGAGGAAGTTTAAAGTAACCTGTTCCAAAGGCACCCAACGCATGAAAGATCTGCTCCTTTTGACACAAAATTGCTTCCCCTCATTCACAGAAGCTTATTTTCCAGTGAATCTCTTTTATTGATCTTTTTTCTCTCTTCTTCTTCTTAAGGCTGCTGTAGTCAGTGATTTTATTCTAAAGCTTAGATTACTTCTGAGAGTAGCTCAGTAACACACTGTGATTCATCACATTAGAATATGGAAAGGCTGGAAGCCTCTCCTACTGCGTATAATGTGACAAGTACAAGTTTTAGATATGAAAAGGGCCTGGTAAACTCTGAATTTTTGCTTTAGTGTTATCAGTGTAGTGATTAAATCATGCAGAGGTTTTGCCTCCCTGTCGATGGCACAGTGAAGGTGCAGCTGCCAAAGGCAAGGGGATGTTTGTAGCTCTGGAGGAGCAACACAAAATGCTGATCCCAGGCTGGTGGATTCCAACTGGGCAGACTGGTTTTAGTCTGGAGTCACTGTGGACACTGTGAAAAATGAAGTTCACTTTCCTGGTAAATTTTAAGAAATAGGTTTAATAATAAAAGATAAGACAATTAGGAAACAAAAAAAGCAAAGTACGGCTGGCCAGGTGACTTGGCATTCAGCAAAGTCCACACCCTGCTATTTCAGAGACTTTCTTTAAATACCCTTTCTATTGCATCAATCTTCTGAATATTCATATTTTTCCATAAACAATTTCCATGTTCCAGGGACTGTTTTGCATGGCCCCACCTTGGGTCCACCTTTTTAGAGCTGCGTGTTTCTTGGCTGTGTCTTCATTATCACCTCCAGTTTGGGCTTTGGTCTGTGCTTTCTTCAGATGGGAGATGCTGATAGCTGGTGTATCAATAGCAGAGTCTTCTTTACGTGTTCACTGCATGTTATCCCGGCCAAACAGACAGTTTAAGCATATTACATTAATACAACACAACTGGCTAATCTGACACATACAGTATTCATTTCAATATTTGCAAAGAGCCAATCATATCATATATATTTCTGACAGACACCCTGCCGTGGCAGGAGCCTGAGGCAGCAGTGTCCAAGTGACCTGGCTTTCTCACAGATCTGCTTTGCCTGCCTGGATTGGGCAAAATGGAAGAAGCAGAGCTCCCAAACCAGCTGGGTAATCCCTGCCTGGCACCTCTGGGGGATCAGCTGCATCTCCTGACTGTGATTCAGCGTGACACAGCAGTGGTGGCAGCTGATACCTGCCCCCTGTGTCACTGTCCCAGGCAAATCCCTGCTTTCCCTAAGCACTGCCTTGCCCCGTTTCTGCAGGGCAAACTCTAAGCTCTGCTGCTTTTTCTGGAGGAGATGCAGGCCCAGAGCACTCCCTCCTCCTGAAGATCCAGGGGTAGAGCTGGAAATGAACAGTTGTGATGCTGGGTTTCATGGGAAAGGTGGAAAACATCCAGTAGAATGTTGGATACATACCATTAAAACAGTATGTTTAGTAATTTTAGTAACTAATTTTAGTAATTTTAGTGAAATATTTTACTATTTACTATTAGTAAAAATAGTACAAAACGTTTTATAAGAACTGATACAGTTGTGCCTCTTGGAGGCTTGAACAAATACATTTGAACATAAGAGCAAACTTCATTTTCCTGGGATGCTTTAAAATCCATTTGGTGTGTATAAAAATAGTGTTCTTTGAAAGCATCATGGTTTTTAACTTTATAAAAGGACAGGGAAAACTCACTGCAAGCTTGACCCGTACCATCTCTTTAAAATTCTCTTGAATATTTCCAGATTTCTGAAGGTGTTTGTTAGCCTCTGAAGCTTTCCAGGCACTCAAACTTCTGCTTTTTCCCTTTTGTTAACTCTTAATCTAAGATGATGCACTCCTAATTCCTTGTCTGCCGTCGTAACAAGCAGCTCTGGCTTTTTCTCCTTCGGAAAACACACACTTCTGTTTTCCTCTCACTAGTTGGTGTGCAGTGGTTTGATCACCATGGGCAGGAGCTGCCTTTCCCTTTTACCTCCGGGTTTCATTCCTGTCTCCTCTGGAGGTGGTGGAAGGTAAAGCCTCGCTCATCCCTTTTCCTGCCCTTCCACACCCTGGCTCACTCCTTGCTGTTTCCCTGACCCTGCACAAGGGCAGGTGAAGATGACTCCACTCAAACCCGACTCTGGAGATCAGTGTGTGTGTGTGAGTGCAAATCTATGAATAAATCATGTCAGATTGCTGTTACTCGGATTTTTATTCCCCCCTCGCTTTCCTCAGGAATGCAGCATTTGGAGCCCTGTGGTTGATGCTTTAGGTGAGCTGTAGAACTCAATAAATAACTGGGGCCAACTGTGCATCAAATCGATGAGAAGACTGCAGTGACAGCTATCTAAAACTTGTCAATGACTGTAAGATTGCCATCTCCTGGAAAGCAATTAGCATTTAAAATTGCTGGGAAAGGGTGGCAGTGGGGCTGAGGGGCGCCTGGGTGTTTTTACCATTAATTGCTCAGCGACTCTTTGGATTGTTTTGGAAAACACACCTTGGTCCTGCTCACCTGCCTTCATTCATCAGTATCGACACAGATAACAACAAATGATTACACTTCCAGTGGCTTTGCATCGGTTATCTCCCATCTCAAGCCTTCCCTCGCCAGTTCATGATCAGTGTAACTCCAAGACAAACCCGGTGGTTGTTTCAGCTGTGCCTCTGAGGATGGAAGGAATTATTGTGCTGCTTCCAGGAATTTCTAAAGCTCTTGAAAGAGAAGTTGATGGGGGAAAAAATCGACTAGAGGAAGCTCTAGATCCCTTTAATGGAGAGCTGCTAACCCTGATGGAAAGCAGAGAGGGAGGTAGGAAAGGCTCACAGTCTCCTTCCACAGAGAGGATGGGGCACTGAGGTTCCTGTGACTTTTTACACTTCAGGGAGAGTTTACTAAAGCTGAGTTATTCAATTATAACAGACTTGATTGAATGAGCTGCTTTCTAAAGTGCAAATAACACCTTTGTTTTACATGGAGTATAAAATGAACAGCATTAATATTTATAGGAATTCGTTTTGTCTGAATGAAACTGGTTTCAAGTACCACTGGTTGACTGCTTTTTAAATTAAAAACAATCAACTCGCCAGCATCGTTTGAGAAGGAATAAATTCAGTTATTCAGTGCGAGTGAGGTAACCTGGTTTAGGGCTGATGGGAACAGTTCCCACCTGCCTTCGTTTTTGGGGTCTGTAATGGGGCTGGGTAATAGTGTCCCTTTGATTAATAAAAGCTTGTTCTTGGCACTGAATGTTGCAGCCGAGCACAGGAACCTGATTTCATCAAATTACAGGAGCTGGGGCCATTTAGTGTGAGCACATGATAATAACAAGGAGCTCTTGATCAATATCCAACAAGTCAGAACCGATGAGTGGTGTTGCTTGCTTTTCAGTTGATTTTGCATTTATAGCAGGAATTTTCACCTACATGCCTTTAGCTGTAATTGCTTAATTGCAGATGTGTTTAGCCAGAAGTTCTCTGAGTGTGCAGTTGAGGGGCTGGCTCAGGGGTGTCAGCTTTGTCTCATGGTGTGGAAAACTCCTGAGGGTTGTAAGCATTTCAGCCAGTGGCCAGGGATTGTTCCTGTCCCACCCCAGAGGAATTCCTCCTGCTGGTTCCCAGCTGCCCTGGGAAGTTGTATCCTTCAGGCCTTGTTCGACTCCTGAGTTTCCATCACTGCTGAGAGCCTGAGAACAGGGAAAAACTCCTTCCAGTCCTGCAGCTCCTGTCGCTGCTTTAGGCTTCTTAAATGTGCTTTTTCCTTTAAAGCGGGATGTTGGGTTTTGTAGAGCACCTCGGATGTTTGCCCAGCAATTTTGCCTTCAGTTTGGACTTGTGAATTTTCTGAGTGTTCCCAGACAGAGCTGATACCATTTGGTGAAATTCGGAAAATCTCGCAGTGTTGGACCACTTGCAAAGTAACTCATTGCTGTGGTGATTGTAGAATCCTGGCATGGTTTGGGTGGGAAAGGACCTTGAAGCCCATCCAGTGTCACCCCTGCCATGGCAGGGACACCTCTCACTGTCCCAGGCTGCTCCAGCCCCAATGTCCAGCCTGGCCTTGGACATTTCCAGGGATCCAGGGGCAGCCACAGCTGCTCTGGGCACCCTGTGCCAGCCCTGCCCACCCTGCCAGGGAACAATCCCTGCCCAAAATCCCACCTAACCCCACTCTCTGTCACAGTGAAGCCATTCCCCCTTGTCCTGCCATGCCAGGCCCTTGTCCCATGTCTGCCCATCTCTCTCCTTCACCTACTGGCAGCCCACAATTAGTTCCTCCGTGATGAACCCAACCAGCCCCTGGGTCTTTAGTGCAAAGGGGTTTATTAGCTGCTGGATTTGCAGACCTCTCAAGGCTGACCCCTGAAAGGATTGTCCTTCCTCTGCTCTCCAGTGCTGCCAGGAGGACCCAGCATTTCCACCAAGCTCAGCTAATGAGGGGCAAATTTACGTCTGATTTCCCATCCTCACCCCTGCTGTGTCTTTTCCATGGATATTTCCCTCTGCTGTGTGTCAGGGGAGGATTAAGAGCTAAAGAAACCTGCTAATTACTTAGTGGGATCAGCATCTGCTAATGAGCTGGGGTGCAACAGTCCAGCACCGGTCTGTAACAAATCTGCCTGCAGATAATTTGCTCAGAGCAGATTTTTGTCTGGGTGAGCCAGATCCATGTTTCACTTGAAGCAGTCACCTAATTAATGTCATTAACAGGGAGGGGTTTCACTTCCAGAGGGGAAAAACCCTCCGGCCCTCCTTTTCCCTGGCACCGGGCAGGGACTGCAGCCCTGCCCTGGACTAGTGTAAAAAGGGTTTGGGGCTTATCTGGAGAGAGGAGCAAATAAGAGGTGGTGATGTGAACGACGGTGATCATTTGAACATTTCTATTGGCACCTTGTCCCACCGACTGCGGGTGGAGTGTGGCTCAACATCTTCCAGTTCTAGACCTTGATCGTGCCAGTCGTGTCCAAAGAAAGAATCTGGGGGAAAAAAAAAATGTTTCTCTCATGTTGATTCTTTAAAAAACCGGTTTGTCACCTTGATGCTTCAATATCAACTTATTAATGGTATGGCAAAAGAACTGCTGGGGCTCATGTCTCCGACGCCTCCAGAGGACTGCTGGATTCCCAATGCACTTGGATGATGGATGATGGAGACTGGGCTACAAAATGAGTAGGAGGTCCCCATGCTGTCCGAGCATTGTGAGAGCTATTATCCAACTAGCTAGTTACCAGCCAGCTCCAGAGAGAAGGCAGTAAAACCCCTATTTATGAGGAATATTCCTGTAGAAAAGTGTAATTTGTAGCACTACCTGAGCTAATTACAGCCGTTGAAAATCCAAACAATGTGGGAACACTTGGCTTTAAGAAAAGAAGCATTAAGAGCTTAACACTTCCAAGCTGTCGGAGCAGTGACCCAGGGAAAGCGAGGAAAGACAGCTGGAGTTTGCTCCATATGGATTGGGAGCCACAAACCATAAAATGGTGTTGCCTTGGCCATCTGCAGGCTGTGGGGATTTGTGGGCATTTCTGGGCTGTAACAATTGGAGAATCCACTGCAAGCGCGAGCAAAAATCAGCGTATGTTAAAAAAAAACCCCATAATTTAAATAATTAAGACATAAATTAAATACCCCTGGTGCTTTGTTGTTTCGTGCCTAGTTAAGGGGAGCTTGTCATAACTTCTAAAAAAGCCTTTGATTTCTAATGCTAAATAGAAATTCAGGTATTTGTGTAGCTATTACATCTCGTATGGTAATGTTTCTGTGTAGTTCACTGTTACATAAATTGGTATAAAAAGCTGATAATGCAAGAGGTGAGTAATTAAAAGCTCAGGTCTATAATTCTCTTACCCGTGGAAATCTTGGCCAGAGGCAGCAGAAGTATTTCAAGTCAATCACCTGTCCCAGCAGCACACTGGAGACTGAGGATGCACTGAGCTGAGCTCTTTTATTTCTTAGTACAGGGAGATGGCCACACTCCAAGAGAATTGGCTGGAAAACAGCAGGATAAAAGGACTGTTTCCTATTTTTAGGTGAATTTTTCCCCCCAGTGAGCCATATCCAGCATAGTTTGGGGAAAAACTGAAAATTGGAGAAAAGCCTTGTGGTGTCAGCCACACTTCTCCCAGCACTTCACAGAGTGTGATGTGTGGACATGAAGGTCAGGGATCCCACACCTCTCAGATCTTCTCCAAGCAATTTGTCATCTCGTGTATAAAACATCTCTCCCTTTCTGGGCAGAAGCACACGAGGCTCACCCTGCCTTGGGAAGGTTCTGTAGGAGTAGTGATCCTATCTGGTTTACAAGCTGGTATTTCTTTTTTCCCCTCTGGTGTCAGCTGGTGAGATGAAATTCTGAGTTCCTAGAGATGAGTAAAACCCCCGAGAGGGCTGGGAGGGGCTTTGAGGCGCTCTGATGCTTCTGGGAAAAGATGGTACAAAGTAATTTCTTTTTGATGTTGTTTTATCTTTTGCTCTCTCATTATGGTGGATGTTGAGCTGGGTCAGAAGCCCACATTTCCCACAACTGTACCCAATGGAGTGGTGAAGATTTCTATCAAATTAAATTCCTTATTCTTTCCCTGTGCTTATTGCTCCTCAAATGTCATTCCAGGAAGCTCTACGTACTTGAGGCGTGTCAAAAACACGTGTTTAAGTTATGTGCCCCATAGGTCAGTTCTCGTTCACTTTGCTCTCAATCTTTTATCTCCCTGCACAGAAAACCCTCTGAGGAATATTCATATTGTCTAACTTGGCATTAAAATAAACACTTCAGCTTCATTACTTTCACGCAGTTGATTTAAATACTTGAAGTGACTGATGAATTCTAAATTACGTTCAGCTGCACAAAAGCTTTGCTGAAATTTTATAGAACCGGAGTTGGGGTCAATGGCATTAACTAAAGCCACTTATTGGTCAAGAAATGATGGAAAACATGAATGTAAAAGGGAACTGACGGCTTTAGATGATGCAGCGCTCATATTGCTGTGGCAGAAGCCTGGGAGGTCCTGCTGCCAGAACATGAGTGAATGCTCATTATAGGTTTCAGGGAATGAGTGTTTGCTGCTGCTCTCCACAGCTGCAGAGTGTCTGCGGGCAGTCCCGAGGCTGCAAATGGATTAAGGCTCCTTTTCCAAGGAAAGGAAACAAGGCATGGCTCACTCACATTGTTTCATATCCATTAACTCCAGCTAAGGACTAAGTGTGAAGTCCCTGTTCCCTGCTCCTGGCTGGAGCTCCCAAGGGTTGTTCCCTGTGCCAAGGCTGTCCCAGAACTTCAAACTTCCCCATTTCCATCCAGTCCTTACTTACTTTTGCTATTTCTGCTAATGAAATGATGTTTTTCCACTGCAGTAGCCTCTTTTCTCTCCTTTGAAAGAAATTTTTAAGAATAATATTGATATATTTTATGCCGTTACAAATAAGTGAGCGAAGATGAAGATGGACACTTGATATATGTGTTGTTGACACATTCGATACATCACAGTTTTGCTGCATTTTAGGCCATTGTAGCTGCATTCAACAACTTATTACCTCAAGGAGCTGAAGTTCATCACTCTTTACAACACTTTTTTCAGCCCCTGAAATGCATCAAGGGCACCACAGTGATGGTTTATTGTGCTGTGAAAAGGGATCGATTTTTATAATGCAGTTACAGCAATTGGGGTGTCTCAAGGCAGCTCTCAGCACTCTATTGCAGTCACACATTGGAGAGTTTGGGTTTCAGAGGCTTTAAAAAAACAGAACAAAATAACCCAACCCCCCAAAACCCCCTATAAAACAACAAAAAAACCTCCCAAATATCCAAACTAAACAAAACCCCCAAACTAACCATCCTGGCTGACAAAATCTGCTGGTCTCAATGTAGGAACTATTCTTCCATAAGGGAAAGGAAGCATAAGGGTTGGTTTGCAGAGCTTTATCAGGAATTGGACCAACACTGCAGCTCTTGGCATCCATCACGCCATGACTGGATCTGCTGCTCTTCTGTAGTTTAATAAAAGTTTGAATAGTTTCCTCACAGCTGGTTCTGATTTTAGATTTACTGATGAAGTCCTGTAGTTGTATGAATTTCGAAAATGTTTTCCTCTTTAAACCTCAAAAGTCCCCTGAATTTCTAGGTGTTTTCCTAAATACTCAAGTAGTTTTCCTTAATTTCCTCAGGGTTTTGTTGAGTTTTGTTGGTTTTGTTTTGTTGGCTTTTTGTGTTTTTTTTTTTCCTTGTGGCACTTTCAAGCTGAATTTTCTGAATGGACTTGAAAATTTCCCAACCATAGTTCATAAAATCATCACTCAGATCTTACTGTTTGTGAACAGTAAGGTGTTCCTAAAGCAATGTTTTGATGTCCCCACTTTTGCTTTGCTAAAAATGTTTCTGGGTGTCTGAGAAGACCCAAACTGGTCCTGAAAAATGGTGAGAGATGGATGAATGTGCTGAATTCACCTGTGTTAGCTTTCTGTGTCTGTCCAGCCTGTCCACCAGGAGCTTGTAGGATGCGTTGCTTGAAAAGATTTGAGTTTTAAAGCAGATACTGTTGCTCCTTCCTGCTGGTTTCTGATGAACAGGAAAAATAACTTCCTTGTGTTTCTCTGGGCATTGGTGAGAGCCTCAAATTCCCAGAAGGGCTCACAGGAGTGCTGAGGGAGTGACTTGGGATAACTTCCAGAAGGTTTTTGCATCAAGTTAACTAAAATCTGGGTTTGGAAACTGTTGGTAGATGGTCTGTGGTCACCTGGTCATGAAAAACTCTGTAATTGTGGGATAGCAACTTAGGATAACTTCCATAAGGTTTTTATGTCAAGTGAACTAAAATCTGGGTTTGGAAACTGTTGGTAGATGGTCTGTGGTCAGGAGAAAAGCTGCAGTATTGGGATAGCGACTTGGGTTAACTTCTAGAAGGTTTTGCATCAGGTAAACTAAAATTGGGGTTTGGAAAATGTTGGTAGATGGTCTGTGGTCATAAGAAACTCTGCAGTGCTGCGATAGCAACTTGGGATAACTTCCATAAGGTTTTTGTGTCAAGTTAACTATAATTTGGGTTTGGAAGGTGTTGGTGGAGGGTCTCTGGTCAGGAGAAAAGCTGCAGTGGTGGGATAATGACTTGGGATAACTTCCAGATGGTTTCGTGTCAAGTTAACTATAATTCGGGTTTGGAAGGCGCCGGTGGAGGGTCTCTGGTCGCCTGGTCAGGAGGAAGGAGGAGGTGCTGCCCTGCCGGGTGGGTTTTGCCATTCCTGGGACGTTCCGGTGCCGTAACTCCGGCGGGGAATGAGCAGGAGGAGCGGAATGAATCTCGCCCCCGGGTTCCGTTCCGAGGGGCTGGCTGGGCTTTTCTGAGAGCGCTGCTATTTCTTCCCCCGCGGCGGAGCCGAGATCTCTTCCGAAGGCAGACATTGCCCTCTCCTGGATCCTGCACGAACCGTGGAAATTGCCAGCACGGGAGCGCCAGCATCCCCAAATCCATCCCTTTCTCCGCCGTGCCTTCATCGCTTTTCAGCCCTGATGAACCGCGGGGATTGAATGGAACGTGTCTGGAGAGAGAACGGCGTTTTGGGGTGACAAAATGGTTTAATTCCAAGTGTTGTCTTAGCAAAACTCCTCAGACAAGGGACTCATCTGCTGACTCACCAGCAGGGTTATTTTTAATAGAGTGGTGCTTCAAGCGACATTGCTTTTAGCAGAAAACAATCTGTTCATGTGCCTCCCTTTGGCAGATGCTCCGTGCGAGAGAATACTCAACTTATAAAAAGTTTAATAGGATCCTTGGGATCCGTGGAGAATATGCACACCATAAATACCCTTCAGTTCAACACGCTGGGCTTTGAGGCTTCACATTTGGATGTTTTGCTGAATATCTGGCTTTCTCCTTTAGAATGAACTTTAACTAGTGGGCTACACTGTTTGCCATAGACTGTGTTAAGATCTCTTTCTGTGGGGGAAGGAAAAAAATCTGCTTTAGGTAAGAGAAGTGTTTAGAAGATGATGACAATTTTCCTCTGGAACGTCTATTATTGAAACCTGCCAGGTTGTTTAACTTCTGAAGAACACGGGCTTGCTGAATAGCCTTCAATCAGCAGCTGAACAAAAAACTTCCGTGACAGCAGCCCTTTTTTGTACTGAAAAGGGGGAAAATAGCACTTCAGCAGTTCCCTGAGTCTCCTGAGAAGCTGTGTCTGTTTTGTTCAGGATCTCTGGTACCAGGGATAGAAGTTTATTCTGATACAGTGGGATCTCACTGCTTTGCTCTGTTCTGGTTTGAAAATATCTGACATTTTCATACTCTCTTAAGCAGTGCAAAGTGAGTACTTGTAAAAACCTCCACAGGCACTTTGGTGCGGGAATTGCTTCTGTTAGAAGAAAATGCTTCCACATCTGATCCTGCTCCAAGCAGCAGGAGAAGGGAGGGTGGGAGTAGAGCAGAAGCAACAAACCCTTTCATAACCACATTTCTAATTTTGAGACCACCAAAAATAACCACATTGAGGACATGGTGGTATAAACTTTGTACTGGACATCTCTTAAGCTATTTTAAAAACCCAAACCCAAGAAAACAAACCAAACAAACTCGAAGCTGAACTCCAAAACCTTTCGCCTTTGCATCAAGATGGATTTTATGTGTATTCTGTATTCTATTTGCTGCAAACCTCTCTCCTTGCAGCATCCATCTGCAGGGACTGCACCTCCTAATGGCAGGAGTTTTGGCCAGCCATCTGTACTATAACCATGCTGAATTTCTCTGTCTCTGGACATTGACCTCCTAATCTATGAGGCTTCATAGTTTTATGTACAGCAATTCTTTCTAAAATGGAGTCACAGATTTTTATTAACCTCTTGTAGCAAGGATCATCATGAATGAACGGTCCTGCATTACATGAGATGAGTTATTGCCACTGAAAACTTTGAAACTTTGCCCTAAATTCTGCATTTAAGTATCTAATACATTCACTGAACCCTTAAGATTTAGACAGACGCACGCCATGCAAAAATTTTTTATTTAGAGGCAAATTTTTAAACTGCATTTTTGCCATTTACAGGCTTCATTTTCATCTAGAAAGTGATCCCATACAAGTTATAACAGGTTCCACGTTTTGCTTGTTTATCAGAATGCTTTGTAACCCCGTGCAGGGAAATACTGTTACCATCAGCTTTTTAAATCAGTGTGGGCTGTGATATTTCAGGGTAGAAAGCACTGAAAGAAACGATGAGCTCCTTGCCTAAAGCTTGGTCCTTTTCATCCTTTTATCTTTATTTAAAAATTCCCATTTTGTTCATTTTGGTTTTGAACCTTTCCTGCCTGCATGAAGTTGGGATAGAGGTTGATCTCAGACCAGGTCTGGTGTTGTTAAATAGATTGTATTCCTAGAATAAAGCTTCTGGGCAATAACTGCTTGAAGAGTACTGAAAAATAGTGAAAGCTTTTCAGTTTTATCTGAAGCCATCGGAACACACCTCAGAAGATGCGGCCCCGCGGAGGAAAGGCACATGTCATTAATGAGAAGCGCTGACTGAGTTGTGGCTTGGGATGTGTGAGGTTCTCCCGCGGAGCTCGGAGCCGGGATCCTGAGCACGGCCTTCATAACAAACGCTTCGTTTGAGCCAGCAGCTCTCATCAGCCCGTGAGTCAGGCTGCTATAAATAACCCCCCGAGCCCAGGCAGACTTGTGCCATATTGGCTCAGTGTCTGAAGGGAGCGGGTGAGAACTGACTCACTGCGTGACTCACTGACGGCAGCCCCGGCGCTGCGCTCCGGCTCCATCTGCCGCTGCCGGGGAAGGGCTGGGACAGGGACAGGGACAGGGACAGGGACAGGGACAGGGACAGGGACAGGGGCTGCCAGCAACACTGCGGGATGCTGGGCCTTGGGGACTGCTGGCCTTCATCAGGAGCTGGCCTTCATCAGGAGCTGGGCTTTGGGGGATGCTGGAATCATCAGGAGCTGGGCTTTGGGGGATGCTGGAATCATCAGGAGCTGGGCTTTGGGGGATGCTGGGCTTTGGGGGATGCTGGGCTTCATCAGGAGCTGGGATTTGGGGGATGCTGGGATTTGGGCCATGGTGGAATTCATCAGGAGCTGGGCTTTGGGGCATGCTGGGATTTGGGGGATGCTGGCCTTCATCAGGAGCTGGGCTTCATCAGGAGCTGGGATTTGGGGGATGCTGGAATCATCAGGAGCTGGGCTTTGGGGGATGCTGGGCTTTGGGGCATGCTGGGATTTGGGGGATGCTGGAATCATCAGGAGCTGGGCTTTGGGGGATGCTGGGCTTTGGGGGATGCTGGGCTTCATCAGGAGCTGGGATTTGGGGGATGCTGGAATCATCAGGAGCACGGGATGCTCTGGTTTGTTAGGAGCAAGGAATGCTGGAATTCATCAGGAGCACGGGATGCTCTGGTTGGTTGGGAGCAAAGGATGATATGGTTTGTTGAGAGCAGGGAATGCTGAGGTATTCAGGAGCAGGGGATGCTGTGGGTTTTTGGGAGCAGGGGAAGCTGTGGTTTGTCAGGAGCAGAGGATGCTGTGGTTTTTTGGGAGCAGAGGATGATGTGGTTTTCAGGAACAGGGGATGCTGTGGTTTGTCGGGAGCAAAGGATGCTGTGGTTTTTTGGGAGCAGGGGATGCTGTGGTTTTCAGGAGCAGAAGATGCTGTGGTTTGTCTGCAGCAGAGATAATTTCTGAGCCCGTTTTTGTCCTCACCATGAGTCGTTCTTTGGCCATCTGGCCCTTTCCGAGGTGCTGAACTCATCCCTTCACTTGCTGCCAGAAGAATTAGGGTTGAAATCCATTCTCCTGACAGGAGGAGCCCGGGCTTCCCTGGGCCTTGGCAGTGCCCGTGGTGCCCCAGAGTTGCCCCAGGCCAGCAGTTGGGTTTTCCCACCAAGGCTGTTCCTGTTGTTACAGCAGCGAGCTGATTCCTCTTTGATTGTGACAAAGCAGAGCCATTGCACTTTGAATCGTTTTGCATTTTGTGCAGACCTGCTCCCTCAACATGAATATATATCACTGCAACATGACTATTCCTGGAACACACGTTGCTCTGGATTAAAATGCAGCCCTCTGTTTTTCCCGCTTTATTGTCATGGAATAACAACAGCACTGTAGGGAGTTCCAAGACTTATTATTTCACATCCACTAACCTTCAGTTTAAATTAAAGACTAAAATCTGAACCGCCTACATTAATAACTTAGCGCCGTTTCTATTTTTATTTTTGAAGCCTCCCTTACATCCATGCCTCTAATTATTCCTTCTGGAGAAGCTCCCCAGACTGGTAGTGAAGTGTTCACCAGACACTGAGAAAGCAGAGATCAGCTCAGAGCTGCTGGCAAGCCTGTTGAGTTCTGTTTACCAGGGATGACTCACTCTTGGCATTTAACTTCCCCCTTTGCCAAAACCATCCTTGCCCAAACTCAAGCAGGCAGAACGTTCAGTAGCTGCCTCAGCTTTGGTGGCCTTTATTTCTCCTTTTGCCTTTCTCCCCCAAACTGAGCAGGTTGTGCCTGCTCCCAGGCTGGATGGCTGTGCTTCAGACAGCATTCAGCTCCCCTCTGGGTCTCACAGAGGAAAACCTGCTGTGGCTTAGGGAGGATGGATGATTGCTTGTAAATTTAGTCCCAACCCCAGCAAGATTTTTCCCATGAAAGATAGAAAAGATCTCGTGACAGATCACTGAGGAAATCGCAGTATCATTAAGGTTGGAAAACACCTCTAGGATCCAGTCCAACCATTAACCCAAAATACTTACACCAAGACAGGGTTTGAGCAGTGAGGCTTTGGACTCTGCACTAAACCCTCAGGGAAACTGCTGTCTGCAACAGTTTGGGTGTGAATCTGTAGGTTTAGATATTCAGCTATTTGCTTAAAAAATAAAAATGCTCTTGTTACCCATGCCTTTTAAACTCCAAACTGGGCTGAGGAGCTTTTCAGATGTTAAGCATTTATTGTGCCTAAGCTGGCCCCATTAGCCTTAGCTGATGAAACTTTCTTTCCGTGTTTACTTGGGATTTTGTGTCCCAGTTCGTGCAGCCCCCTCTGAGGAAGGACATGCAGTGCTGATTTAAAAGGAAAACCTCACCTCTCCTTCTTTGCCATCCCTCTCAAGGCATGACCTTCATCCCTCTCCCTCTCTGCTGTGGCACTAAATGGGGTTTTTTGTAGGATTTCTCAGCTTGCTGAGCTGCCTCGGGAGCTGCCGCCTTTGTTCTGCCTGTGGATTTCTCCCAGCAGCCTCAGGAAATGCTGATTTTGTCCTATATAAGCAATCCACATGTATCTTTGTAATCTTCCTCAGCACAGAAAGGGATTTAGACTGTCTTGCAGACATTAAAAGTCCTCTGAGTGGAACATTCCCATCCTAAGTGTGTCAGCTCTCAGTTTGGGCCCCTCCAAAGGCAGAGGGATGTGCTGTTCTCACAAAGCCTGCAGCCTAAAGGGCCACAGCTCCACTTTGTTTTCTGGAATAGAACCTTAATAGGAGGAATTAATTTCTTTTTTGTTTTCTTCATTAGTTTTTAAGCATAAAGGAAAACTATGACTAAGAAACAGCTTTTTGATGAGGCTGAGGGGTCACATGTCTAGGAACCAGCTGGAGAGTCCATTATAATTGTATTAGCATTGTCAGAAAACTACTGCTATATCCTGCTGATATATTTACAGCTAGTTCTAGATTTTTATTTTGATTATTTTTAAGGCTTTTTTAATACTAAAATAAGTATTTTTCTGGAGCAAGCATTACAAGAACTGTCTAGTTTATTATTTAGTAAATTGGAAGCCAATTAACTTTTCTCCCATCTACAGAACTATTCTTTGAAATATCTTTAAATACGTTTTTAAAAAGAAACAAACCCCCTGCCCTACTCTGGCTGGTGGAGCTGGGATTAATAGGGATGATTTTCTCAAGTTCAGCTGAAATCTCCCAGCTCTGCAGACAGAACAGATTTCCCTGCTGCAGCTTTGGTGCTGCCTCCAGTGCCATCTGTGTCCCCCCTGAGTGGTGACAGTGGCACATTGCCCTGCTCCCCATGCCCAGGGGAGAACCCCAAAGGCATTGGTGTCTGCAAGTTACATCCCAAAACTCTGCTTGGTAAAGTTTCTTTCAGCATTTTTATTAACGGGCCTTCAATCATCCTCCTCCTGTGAGGAGGGGAAACCTTGAACCTGCCATGAAAAACAATTTTGTTGGGTGAGGTTTTGTTGGTTGGTTTTTTGGTTGTGGTGGTGTTGTTTTTGCAAAAGGCAACTGTGTGGGACAAGACTCTCAAAAGAGTTGAGTATTTTAGGGAGACAATGAGGAGCAGTAATTCAACTCCTCCTGGAATCACAGCTATTGAGCTGCTTAAGAAAACAGATTTTTTTTTTCTTGTAAAGCAGTGTGGAACTTTGCAATGCTCTGTCTCATGAGGGGGATACTGAGGCCATTCAGATTTCTGAGACAGTCCTGGATAAAAAAATACATCCAGGCTTAGTAACTGATAAGGTGCTCCCTTACAAGTTGAGGACTCAGTGAACTGTAAGTTCTTGGGAAGTGTCAGAATATGATTAAAGAACTGTTCAGTGTGAGTGACCTTGGGCAGCATCAGCCTGGTGCTCACAGTCAGACCTGGAACTGGAGCACCTTGCTCAGGGCTGTCCTGTGGGATCCTGAACACCCCCACAGCTGAAGGTGTCAGGACTGCCCTGGGGCTCTGTTCAAGTGCTTTGTCATGCTCACAGGGGAAAAAAGGACTTTTTAGTCAGGAATTCCCTGTCCCAGTGCCCAGCCTCAGTCACCTCCTCTCAGCTACCCCTGAGCTGCTGCTGCCTCCCGGCCAAACAGCCCCAAGTTCCTCCCTTTCTGTCCCATTCCCTGTGGGGGTCTGTGAGAGGTGAGGTTTGCTGGACAAAACTGGCTGAGATCCCCTCTGGAACTGCTGTTTTATCCAGACTTTTGTTCTGAGAAACAGAAGGTCAAGAACTTTGTATTTTTACTGGTTTTTTTAAAAAATTTGAAGTTCTTGCTAGGACTTTTGGTGAGATTTTGTTCAGTTTTTAATTTCATTTCTTTCGTTTTCTTTTGTTTTCTTCTGGGTGGTTTTTTTTTTTTTTTTCTGGTTGGTTGTTTTAATAATAATAGATGGTGGAGCACTGTTCTGATATTTTGTGCATGGATTTTCAAGCTGAAGGGTGTCCCTGTGATGTTGTTCCTGCTAAGGGTGTTCTCTGGTGATCCACAACACAAATCTACAAGAAATTGTTTCATAACCTGCTGTTCCATTTTCAGGTATTTGCATGGGAAAGAGAGTAATTGCTTTAGACAAACTAATGTTCAAGAAGCTTATGGTTAGAATTCATTATAATATTTCCGTGGTTTCTACTCCTATAGAATTGTGCACTCTGTATAAGAGTTGCATTGAAAGTGGTTTTATTTTGAATTTCCTGACAAGTAGAATAAACATCACAGTAATATATTCCAATTATGCCCTCAAAAAAGTTCTGATGTGTACACTAAACTCAGAATTTGGTATGCACTTTATATTTAATTCCCAAAATCATTTCTTGTAGTATGTGCTGTTGGGAGCTGCTGTCTGTGGAGGAGAATTGAAATGGGATAAACACACAGGATTGCTCCTGTATTAATTATTCTGGCTTAGTAGCAGAATTTCTGGCATCGTTTCAAGCCATTTCTACATACAAAAGAATAATAACAAAAAGTTCCACGGCTTGACTCTGTACCGGCAAACTTTTCCAGATGCTGCCCTTGGTTGAACTGCTCAATACCTCAAATTTCAGTTTGGAACTGGAAATCTGCTGCAGCTGCCCCATTTCTGGGGGTTTAACAGCAGAGGTTTGCCAGGAGCTCTCCTAATTGCTTGTGTTGGTCCGAAAGGTCATTTCAATCCCTTAAATATGCTTTTCACATTTATAACCAAAGAGGGCCGTGCCACTGTGGATACAAAAGAGATGCAATGGATGGTTTATTTAAAACCCCTCAGGTGTGGAGGTTTTTAGGATTGTTGTGGCAGGGCCCAAGCAGAAATCCCTGCATTCCCAAGGTCAGCGGTGCCCAGCGTGGCTGGCAGCAGCAGGCTCTGGGCTGAGGGGCTGGCCGTGCTCCAGCAGCAGCTGCTGCCCAGCAGACAGAGCTGCCAAAGGCCACTCGAGGGGCTTTTGTGTCTGCAAGAGCGTGTTCTGTGCTCCTCTGTGAGCCACAGAGGCTGCAGTGTGCGGAGAGGAGTGCTGCTGCCTGCCACAGCCTGAGCTCCACGTGCGCCCGGGCTGGGTTTGGAGGATGCTGCAGGAGGGCCTCGAGAGGATGGAGAGTTGATTTATTTCATTTTATTTTATTTTATTTTATTTTATTTTATTTTATTTTATTTTATTTTATTTTATTTTATTTTATTTTATTTTATATTTTTATTGCGTCTTAATTCACCAGAATAACCTGCCTGGGCACGTTGGGGTTGTTTAGCCTGGAGAAGAGGAGGCTCAGGGAGGACCTTGTGGCTCTGGACAAGTCCCTGACAGGAGGGGACAGCCAGGGGGGTCGAGCTCTGCTCCCAGGGAACAGGGACAGGAGGAAACAACCTCATATGGTGCCAGTGGGAGTTCAGGCTGTGATAAAATCTTGCATGTGGCCAGAGTGGAATAAAGCTCCATGAAGATTTATCAAGTCTAAGGGTTTGGCCTGCAACTTAATAATTGCCAGACAACTTCTTTGGGCATGCTTTGGGCAGACAACTTCTTCGGGCATGTAAAACAAAAGTTTTAATAATGACAAAATAACAAACATCATAGAACAAAGAAATGTAAGTGGAACACAGTGCAGAGAACACTCTTACACTGGTTTGGAAAAAAAAAAGGCAATTGAGCTCCTCTGCAGTCTTTTTAGTACCTGATGGTCTCATGGGCTCTTTGGCACCTTGCCCAATGAAACTGGTACCAGCCTTTGAGGTGCATTTCCAAAGCCATTTCCACAGGCAGCCCTGTGCTGGCTCTGGGCCAATTCCAATGAGAAGGTTATGGAAAATTCTAATTTAACTTCCTTACACATTCAAAGGTAAACCAGAACGTTTTTCCTTATCTAGAAACACCTGATGGGGTGTGGGGGTGCGTGACTACAAGGCTGGATATCAGGACACATTTCCTCACGGAGAGAGGAGTTGAACATTGGCACAGGTGGGATCCTCATCCCTGGAAGAGCCCAAGAAAGGAGCAGATATTGCACTGGGAGATGAGGCTTAGTGGGCGTGGGGATTTTTCATCAAAGGTTGGACTTGATCTTGGAGGTCTCTTCCTGCCCTCTAATTCTGTAGTAGAAGCTCCAGAGAACCAGCACTGACATCTACATTCTTGGTTTAGAACTAAACTTAGTAAACTTATACTAAAATTTTTATTCAACTGAAAAGTTTTGGTGGAAAAAAATCGATTGTGTTTCAGGCAGTGTTGTGGTTTGCATGAAGACTTTATTATCCCAATCATAACTTGCATTATAAAAATGAACAAAATTTGGGGAAGAGCAAGAGGGTTGGCAAAGGGAATCCTCTACCAGAGTGGGAAAATCCTAAATACTCCCAACAGTTACCACTGCCTGTGGGCCGATTTTTCTGCTAAAATCTCTCAGACCCAGAAATATCAGGCCCACTCTGCCCACAGTTCTGTATAATTTGGAGACTAAGGCATGTTAGTGATTTTAAATAATTTTAAAAAAATGTATTAGTGTGTAGTGGAGAAATGCTGGTGGAAAGAAACTTTGGGGCTCCGGTGCCTTGGGATCTGAGCTGTGTTAAGCACAGGCTGTGGTGTCCCCAGTGGCTGGGAAGGACAGGCTGAGGTCAGTGTGTGGCTCTGTGTCACCCAGCAGAGCTGGCAGGGGAGGCAGCCTGGCCTCTGGGTGCTGTGGGATGTGGGCTGGGCTCTCAGGGGAAGGTGTTGGGATGGATGTCTCCAAGCACAGTGCTGTGGGTTTGTTGTTGCAGCCCTGAGCAGCATGTGCTGAGGCACATGTTGTTTGGATTCTGGTGTTCAGCTGACTCATCTCAAATCACTCTGGCTGCAGGAGGATGCAGGGACTGAGGGAGTACTTTGAATATTGGTGCTTTTGAGCATTTTAGGCCGTACAAGTGGGGTTTTTAAAACTTCCATTGTCTCAGAACTGTCAGAAAGTTCCTGTCTTAAATCTTAAATCTGCCATTATTCTGCAGATTCATCTGTGAGGAGTCTGCCCCCTGCTTCTTCTGCAGGTAACAGATGAGAATATTCCAGCTGCTTTTCCATGTGCAGCTGCTGCAGACGTTTTCCTGCCCGTCTCACAGGTTCTGTGTGTGTGTCATGTATTGATTGGCTTTTTCTCCCGAGAATCCCCTTTGGATATCCCACTGCTCTCCTTCTCTAAGTTACAACTCCGAGTGCAGCCTTGCCATGAGCTGTTCTCCTCTGCATCCCTCCAGGACTGAAATTCATTCCTCATTGCCCAGAGGAGCCCTGGAAGTGTCCAAGGCCAGGCTGGAGCCACCTGGGACACTGGAAAGTGCCACTGCCCACAGAACTGGGTGGGCTTTGAGGTGCCTTCCAACCCAAACCATCCTGTGATCCCGGGATTACTCCACTGAATTGTTCTTATTTGAAATTCCTCACTTGATGACCCCGCATCAGCAAACAGGACCGTACTGGTGTCGCTCCATCTTTTAGGAGCTGCTGAACATTTCAGAAAATCCTTTTGCTTGACCTTCCTCTAGGTTTAAAATGCATGTTAAAAACAAATACAGCAAATGCATGACTTGGAGGTGACCCTTGGGCCATGGGAACCAGGTGACCTGAGACTTCAGCTGGGATTTCTTCAGCTCTTTATCTTTTCGTTATTTCTTTATCTTGCTTTATACCTGAGCTTGTAGGGAATTGAAATTCCACGAAAACTTCCTGCTTCAGTCAGCACTGCATCCACGGAACATCCAGCTGGGGTTTGGTTTATATTTACCCTGTGGAGAGAGGTGGCATGGGTGTCTGCATTAACATATTGACGGATTTATTGACACCAGTTGTCTTCAGTCTTGCCTGTTTAATTAATAAAATTGATCTGCTGAACATCTAGCTAATAATTCTGGCACAAATATTCCGGCTAGTCTTGTTACTAAAATGGAGTTTCAGCCTCTTTTTGTGGAATCTGCCATGAGCCTGGTTGCCCAAATAATTTAATGATTGTTAAGTTGTGATTTTTGCTTCATCTAAAATGCTAAAGCTGGGGTTTTATTGCAACAATTAAGGACAAAATAGTTAAAACGCCTTCACAGAAAATAAATGCAAAGGAATAATCATAAAATCTCAGCTTATTTTTATGTAGAAAAGATGAAACAAATAAATTTAATGTTGGGGTGTTATGTAAGACCCATTGAACAGCAGCTGCAGGCAGAGTTTAAAGCTAGGAATAAAATACATGATTAATATGCACCAAGGATGTAGGAAACACTTCTGAACTTCTTTTATCCATTTTCAGCCCAGTGGACTGCTGTGCTGGCTTAGCTAATTGTTGGGTAAATGACTTTGTAATTCTGGGTTAGGTCAGAAAAACACATTAAAGGATGAAAACATCTGCAGTGTCAGTGACACGTGGTGTCCCGGCCTGGGGACTTCTTCTCTTACCTCTTCTGCAGTGATTAATGATGACACTGCCCATTAATTTGCTCATGTTTGTTAAAAGCTCTTCTGGTGGCTGGCACGGCTTCCCTCAGAGACCAGAGGATGAGCAGGTGTTAATTACATCCTGCCCATCGGGATTTCTTCTGCTGCTGGCCCTTTTTTGGGGGCTGTACCTGCATCACCTCACAGCTCCGTGCAGGAGGAGCCATCCTGGATTTGGCATTTTCAGCTCCGTTTTTCAAAGCGTTGAAGGAATGAATCTTAACAAATATCTCTGTGATGAACAGGGGAAGAAATATATCTCGAATGAAGCCAAGCAATTTAAAACCTTGCCCAGGTTTGCAGAAGCAGGATTGCTTCCTCAGTGCCCATTGCAGGGTTTTACAGCAGCCCCAAACCCTGTCCTGCCTCCTTGGCCAGGCTGTGCTCCAGGGATTGCCACTGCTGCTGCCACTGCCTGCGTCTGAAACAGCCCACTCCTGGATTTGTCCTCAACATTTTGTTGCTCAGTCGTGCACAAGCTGTAAATTTTATAGGTTTTCTTCAGCATTTTGGCGTTTTCATGGAATGCCAGACTGGTTTGGGTTGGAAAGGACCTCAAAGGCCATCGTGTTCCACCTCCTGCCATCGCCAGGGAACCAAATATCTTGGACAAAACCAATCTCTGGGATGCCTTTAAGTTTTGGATAGTTTAAGGTATTACCTAGTGAAGGGTCAGGAGTGTACTAAGGGCCTTGAGAACTTGAGGGTTTAATACTTTAATATTTAATATATTATATTTTTTACAACATTTAAAATACAATATATTATATTCCACCTACCAATTTATTATTTTGTGTATTATTGGTTTTATTTTATTTAATACAATACAATATTTTATATTATATTTCATATTTTAATATTTTACCTTAAAATGTACCAAGTTCTTTAAGAGGTGATCCTTTCTCCAGAGTCACAAAGGAGCTTGAGGAGCTTGGATGACCAGGAACAGGGCAAAACTGCACAAACCAGAGGTGCCAAAAGGGCTCTCCAGAGCTGTCACATGAAGTCTTACCAGAGAAATATTTTAAGGTGATCAATTTAAAACAAAGCCTTCCAGCATTTTCAGTGGAAGTTTGTGTTAGGGCTGACTGAAGGCTGCAAAATGATTCGAATTTGGGTGGGAAAGATTTTGATTTTTTTCAGGGCTTCCTTTTAAAAGCAGTTGCTGTGCATGGTGGGAGGAGGTGTAAATACTTGTTCAGGGCCTTGTTTTAACAGAGTGTAGCTTAAGAGGAAGCAGTTTGTTACTCGGAGCTCAAGCTGTTTAGCAGAAAACAAAGGATATTTTAATAGTAATGTCAGGGTACAAGTTGAGAAAGGATTTATTGTGAGTGATAACACACAGATTTTTTCCACAACTATATCTGCTGCCAGCATTGTTTAATACTTGCAAGGGATTTGTGTGTGTGTGTGTGATGAGAAACAGTAAAATTAATTCAGCAGCTACTGAAATGATGTTTAGCTGAGGCCTCATTTTGGTCAAGAAGTAAATTTAACAACTACTTCCAACTATACTAAGGGTAAATGGAAAGCATGTAAGATATAAAATATAGATGTAAGATATAAAGATATAAGATATATGCATTTAGCATCTATATAAAGCTCAGAACATACAGGGATAAAATTCCTGCAGAAGAAATTCAACACAAGCAAATGTGTATCAGCTCATCATCAACAACCAAGCTGAAAATTAGAAGCAGCTTCCAGTGGAAGCTTTGGGGCATCTTGCTAAAATAAACAGTAGGAAAAAAAAAATATTCAGAGGCTTCAGAAGAACTACAAACGCTCATGAGAAATATTTCAAAATGTGATGAAACTACTGTGCTCTGGCCTGAGACATTTTTGGCAGTTCTTCTACAACTGTTTTTGCTTTGAGCTTCAATATTTTATCAGTGCAGTAATAGGCAGTGAATGTTGCACGGAGGGGCACTCATGCCTGCAAGGGAAGGGAGCACGGAGTGGATCCTTCCCATCTCATCCCAAACATCAGCATCTCCGCTGCTGCCACTGGGGCTCTCACTCTGACTCTGAGACATGCTTTGTGCATTAAAAGGACCGGTGCCCAGAGAAATAATCAGTGTATAATTACATAATTGGGGCTCAGGGGGCTGGGACCAGCCTGGATGAGGAGATGATGTGATTCGGGTCCATGTGGCAGCCTTGCTCCTCAGGAGCTGATGGAGCCCGCACAGGATGTCAGATGTGGAATGGTTTGGGCTGGAAGGGACATTAAAGGCCAGCCAGTCCCACCCCTGGGCAGGGACAGCTTTCCCCAGGCCATCACATAGCTCAGTCTCTGCTGGGAGAGCAAATACATGGGAGTTTTTAGCCTGCAAGGGAAGTTTTTCCTGTAAAAATGGTCTCCCCAGCTGCTTGTGTGGACATCGTGGTGATCAGCTTTGTGTCCTGTGTGTGTGTCCATTTGTGAGGGGAAGGCTCATCCAGCCACTTCAGCTTCCTAAACTCAAAATAACAAAGTCTGGGGGCCGTGTCAGGACCAGGCAGGGTCAAGGCTTATTTCGGGATGAGTGAGGCAGGAGTAGGGAGGAGGAGCTGAGCATCCCTCTTGTGCTTGAGGAGATGGTGTGAGACCTCCTGGGCAGGGGCAGGGATGTGTCCTTTGTCCCCTGTGGCCTCATCCAGAACTTCAGCCACCAACTGCCTTTGCTCTGGTTTGCTAGAATGAATCAATAGCATAATAAACATGAAAATGTTTCTTGAAAGTGTTACATGAAAACGTTTCATGAAAATGCAATAACTGCTAACAAATGGCTTTGCTTGCCAGTGTGTCTCAAAACCTTGAAGATAAATTCAAAACAAATGATGTGCTGTGTTGGATATTGCTCAGGTGATCTGTTTATTGCTCACAGCACGGGCAGAACAGGAGTGTCAGCAGAGAAAAGTGGGTTTTGGGGACAGCCAGTCCTGTGGCTGTGCAGGGCACTGATGCTGGCAGGATATCAGTGCTCAGAGCACTCAGTACCACTGGGCATTTCTTTCAGACACTTATTGTGACAGCCTGTCTGTGCTGAGGCCCGTGGAGTCCTTCCCAGGGATCAGAGTCCTTGTCTTTAACGCTTCTGGGTTGTGCAGTGGTTGGGATAATGACTTGGGCATTTTATGTCCAGTTCTTTTCACACAGTGACATCAAGTGACTGTACAAGAGCCTTGCTGAGCTGACTTTGTAGTGCTGGGGAGGACTGGGCCCCAGCTCTGCCCTACTTACTGCATTTTTCTGATGAAGAAAAGCCTTTTTTAAAGTTAAAAGCTAAGGCTAAACAGCCTGTACAGTTACTAACTCCTCACTTTGTAGTATTCAATCAATTGTGAAACACTGGAGTTCATTCTGCTAAGACTTTATCCCACCCTTACTCATCAGCCCAGCTCCCATTGTTCCAGGGGGGAGCTGAGGGAGGCTGAACTGAAGGGTTGGCTAAGCCAGTGTGGAACACAATTTATGCAAATGAGTGCGTTATCTTGAATTAAACTGTGGAGCTTAGGTGAGTTGAGAGCCAGATAGTTGTTTCCTCGGTTATTTTATCCAGACACATCAAAAACTAGAACTGAATTGAAAGCTTGTCCCAAACACCAGCTCCAATGCCATGCACTGAAAGTCTTCCCATTATCCTGTCCTCCGTGATCTGGATTGATTATCATCCAGGGAGCACCTTTCTCAATGCCTGGGTGAGCCATTCCTCACTTCTCATTGGGCCTGTGCACTGTCAGACATCTGCAGAAACTGGAATTAAACCAGAGGAATGCACCAAGCTGCCAAGCCTGTCTATATTCTCCTCCTCATATGCTGCTGGTGATTGAGCTCCTTGACCTTGCAAGAGCTTGGAAAGCTGTTTTATGGGATTCTTTACGGAATGGTGTTGTTTCCTTAGCAGGCACTTATCATTGCTGTGAGGTGCTGGTGGCTGTGACGTGCAAGTTCAGGACACACAAGCACCTCTTGAAATTGTACTTTGCCAGTGCTCTGTATTTGGTAAAAAGGAAGCAATATTTGAATCATTATAAAAATGAGGCAGTATTTGAATCATTATAAAGCTTCCCTGGAAGGCAAAGGCTTCCTTTAGGCTGTGCAGCAGAAAAAAATAACCCCACTCATTTAAATCTGTATTTCTCTGAATTATCTTCATTTGTGCAAAAGAGAATTCCTCTTTCAAAGCTGAGAGATACCAGTGATCATGTCAGGGTAGCACATCCGTGTTTAAGGTGTGGATGCTCCAATCCAGGCCTCCAATGTGACATGGGCACATTTTCTCAGGAGCCTGACCCATGCCATGAGCCTATGTGGAATTACAGGCTCAAGCTCCCAGGGAATGTCTGGGGACAAGAGACGTGGGGATGGATTCCAGGCTGGATTCCCTGGAGCTCGCTCTGCTGGCTGGGGCAGCACCACAGCACCTGGATGTTTATTTAGTTGTAGTTTTGGTGTGGTGAATCCTGCTGGAGCACCTGGTGATGCTGGATCCAAGCCCTACACGGCAGCTACGTGGGGGAATGGGGCATTTGGGGGCCTTTGCTTCCCTTCTGCTTTCTTGTTGCATTCCACAGCACCAGCAGATGCTGATGCAACTTGAGGGCTGTGGCTGCTCTGACAATTCTACAAATTATCACCAAATTTGCTTTTGTAAAGTGCACCTCTGCTAGATGGAATCATGGATTCAGGGAGTGGTTTGGGTTGGAAGGGACTTTAAAAATCACTTTGCTTCACCCCCTGCCATGGCAGGGACACCTCCCACTGTCCCAGGCTGCTCCAAGCCCCAGTGTCCATCCTGGCCTTGGGCACTTCCAAGGATCCAGAGGCAGCCACAGCTGCTCTGGGCACCCTGTGCCAGGGCCTGCCCACCCTGCCAGGGAACAATTCCTGCCCAATATCCCATCTAACCCTACACTCTGTGAGTCTGAAGCCATTCCCCTTTGTCCTGTCACTCCAGGGCCATTAAAAATAGTTCCTCTCCATCTTCCTTGTTGGCTCCTTCAGTGAGGCTGCAATTAGTTCATCCTTAATTCATTTGCAAATCAGTTTGGACCAAAGATCTCCTGCCTCCCCTGGGTTTTTTTGTTTGGTTTTTTTGGTTTTTTTAAGTTTTGCAGCATCTTTGGCAGTTCCAGCTCCCCTTGAGCCCCAGGAGCTGCGTGGGTGCATCAGCAGGGTTTGGGAAATGGGACAAGTGGCCATGGAGCTGATCACTTGACCAAAGTGATGGCAAACGAGCTGCCCTCATCAGTGTGTGCTGGTGTATGTTTAACTTAATAACTTGAGCAGATGGTCATTATATTGATTCATGAAGGAAAGGGAGGAAGCTTGGCTTGGGAACGTCAGGGCTGAGTGCTGAGCATCGGGGCTGGGCAGGGTGCAGGGGAGGGGAGGGAAAAAGCACATTTTTGAGCTCTGTGGGGTCTGTTGGTTTGGTTTTTCGTTTGGTTTTCTATTTTTCAAAGTACCACCCAATAAAATCAAGTGGAGGTGACTCATCAGGCCTGTAGAAATGATCATTTCCCTGGAGAGGAGGCTCGTGGAGCACAGGCAGGACGGTGCTGAAGTGTTTGCACCACTGGTGGTGCTAAAAAGGGGGGAGATGGGGAGGCAGACGCCTGGAGAGTTGTGAAACTTCTCACTCTGCTGTTGCTATTAAACATGACAGCTCTTCTGCAAGGAAAAGGTAACACTGGAGCAATAATTCTTCAGTTTTTTGGTTTTTTTCCAAAGAGCAACTTTGTTTAAATCTCTTCCCATGTAGTAGGGTATAACTGGAGATTCAAGCCAGAAGCTAATTGAATCAAATATTCAGCCACTCTCCTCGTTAGCCAAACTGGGAAGTTCACAAATCCCCAACCTGCAGCAGCTCACAGGAACAGCTTGATTTGCTTCTTAATTCTGCAATTTTCACAGCAGAGCTGCTGTGTACAGAGGAATATTCTCCTGAGCAAGAGCTTAATCTGGTGTTTAGGTTGCTGTTTCTCCTAGTTGCTGATTAGCTTTGCTGTCTTATCAGTTTATGTCATAGTGTGTGACTATAAATTGACTTTGCAGTGAGGAGGGAATACGTTTCGTCTTCACAGATGCTGCTGTTTCCATGGAGATAAAAGGACCAATGGCCTTTTCTTGGTTTGGACTGTACTACAGTGAGCAGGCAGAGATGGTGCATTCGAAAATGCAACATTTGGTGCTTTGATATTTCCATCTAAATATCAAATGAGAAAGCATATTGTTTCTTCTTGGTGATGAAGTTCAATAATAAATACAGCTTTGGGACTTTTTCTGGAAGCAGCAAGCGAGCCCACCAGGAATGTGAGGACAGCGTGGCTGGTTTGTGCTTGCTAAACCTCCTCTCTGGGAAAAACCTTTTGGCTTTGCAAAATATAACCCCGTAGAGCCTTTGGGTTTATCTGATGCAGTGTTTGATGCCGGTTACATCACCAGCTTACTTATCCGTGATGTTCCGCCGTGGCTGAGCCTGAATGAGCGTGCAAAAGCTGTGAATGTGATTTTTTTTTTTTACATTCCTTTTTATTCTTTGAGAAAGAGCTTTTCTACCTCAGATTGCGTGAGAGAAAAAAGAAATACCAAGGCCACCCCCCACTGAAGGATGGCTTGCAGAAGGTGTTATTTGTGAGTACCTTTTCCTTCTTCATCTGTCGTCACGTCTCTGATTTCTGTGTTGAGGATTCCAGAAGTGGGAGTAGTGATCAGTTTATTGTTGGGTAGGTGTCTTTCCACGAACCATTTTTAGGGTGTTACCTTTTTTTGGCAGATAAATGCTCTGGATATTAAACATGTTTAGATGATGGTGATGATGATGATGATTGTGCATGTGGGTATTTAAAAATACAGTGTAATCCAGTGAGTAGTCTATGCTTAGCAGGGGGAAAAAAAAGGAGAAAACTCTTTCACTTTGCACTCAAGCAGCAATGCAGGGTGCTAGGAATTCTGTCTGTGATGAGTCAAGGATTTCTCTTCCATTTTGTTCCAATGCTTTGTCATTTTAAAGTGCAATCTGTCTCTCCAGTGCAGAAATACCAACAGCAGGACGTGCAGTGCAGCCTTGAGCAGTGTCGTACCGAGGGGGGAAAACGTCGCTGTGGTTTTGTTGTTACATTTATGCTGATCAGAACCAGAAAGGTGCATGCACTGATTGTTATTCCTTGGAGCAGTTTCTGCAGGGTTGAGGTCAGACACAGGAGCTGATTCTCCTGTGGGGCTGAGGAGCCCCTGGTGGGAGCTGAGCCCGTGGCTTGGGACTCAGGGTTTGGCCACTCTGGAGGATGATGCAGGTGTTGGGATGGATGGGACACACAGGTGGTTTTCTCCAAAAAGGGCACAAACCAGGCAGGAATGGATGGAAACACACAGGGGGTTTGCTCCAAAGTGAGCATAAACCAGGCAGGAATGGATGGATGGATGCTCCCAACTGGGACCAAACGAGGCAGCGATGAATGGATGGGAACACTCAGGGGGTTTGCTCCAAAAAGGGCACAAACCAGGCAGGAATGGATGGATGGGACACACAGGTGGTTTTCTCCAGAAAGGGCACAAACCAGGAATGGATGGATGGAACACTCAGGGGGTTTGCTCCAAAAGGGGCACAAACCAGGGATGGGTGGATGGATGGATGGATGGATGGATGGATGGATGGATGGATGGATGGATGGATGGATGGATGGAACACACAGGGGGTTTGCTTCAAACTGGGATCAGGCAGTGATGGGCCCTTGGATTTGTCTTCACTCCCAGTCCAGGGGCTTGGAATGGCTGTTACCTCTGTTTACAGCTCTGAACCCTGGTTAACCATCTGCTCCCTTTAGGGTTAAATCTAGGGTTTCCAGAGGCTCCTGCATGGAACACATGTAATTGTCATCCCCAGCCTTTCCCAGGTATTTTAGCTGTGCCTCTGAGTGCCCTGATTTGAGTAAATCTGCTCCATGTTCAGCAGAACCATCCATACACAGGCAGAGTAAATAAAACCATTCAAAACCAGACTCCTCAAGCAGAACAACAAAAGAATATTAGGATCTGTCTTAAAGTTTTCTTTAGATTTTTGTCTTGTGCTGAAGGGGTGAATGGTTAAGTTGAAATGTTTTAAAATTAAAATAAAAAGCCTTTTGAAAATAAATAACTTCCTTTTGTGGGAAGTTGAAATCAGAAAAGTAAACTTGGAGAACAGGTTGCAGCCTTCCAGGTGTGAATGGATCAGCTTGACACATCCTGCTGTGTGTTTATCCATGGGAGAACAGTTCTGGTCGTGTTGGACTCCATTTTAATTTGGGTCCTGGGATCTGGGGATTCTGTGACTCTCAGCAGGGAATGGATTTCATACGATTATCATGTGAGGGGAAGGGGTATTTAATCCCTGGATGTTGCTGTCTTTAGCAGTGAGGTTGCAGTCTTATTTATAGACCCATCGTGTGCAGGGTTTTCCTGTTTTGCTGTTTGCACCTTTGGTATCTTGTACCCACCTCAGCACGCTGCTGCAGAAAAAACAAGATGTGGATTCTGCCTCCTACTATAATTCTGTGTTTTAACTCCTGTGTAAGAGAGTTGATGATGATTGTTAGAAGAGGAAAATGTAAGCTGGGATTGGTTTTCTTTAAGAGCTTATTCTTAAGAACACATGAACAAAAAATGAAAATCCTCATGTTCCCTAAAACTAATGCGTTCTCAATACTGAAAATGTCTGTTAAACTGTTAAACACCAGTTCTACAATGCTTGAGTAAGTTTTCAGATGAAACCTTACATATAACAACTCTGTCAATGTTCTTGTAATACATATATGCCAAAGATCTTTGCCATTGAAAGTATCTTTGATAAGACAAAAATATCTTTTTCGTCTTGAAGTGTGGAAAGCCTGCTTGTTGCTGTTCTAAAAAAAGCTGAACAACAGTGTCACACTACTTGGATTAGTGAAAGCATTTTTTTTTTCAGCTGCTGCACTGAATAGAACATATGTCACTGGAGCATTGTTTTAAGTAACAGGATTTGCCTTGCTGTAAATCTCTAGCACTGTATCTGGGTAATTTCATTCTTTGTACTTTGCTATTCTGCCTCTTTCATCAGAGCTGCAAATCCAATATGTATAACTGGCAGTGCTGAGCTTTGGGTTTGCCACGGTTATTGCTCTGTGAGATCACAAATGTGGCTGTGCTCTGCACTGGGAATTGTCATTTCTTGAGGATTTCTGGGACCTGGTTTAATGCTGTGGGACATACAGAAAAGATGTGAGGAATATATCTACTTTCTGATTTAATGTAAAAGATTTTTTTTTCCTCTCATGTCTCCTTGCTCTTAATGTCTGGGTTTGGACTGTGTGGGGTCTTTTCTAGAGGTTTTGACAGCTGCCAGTAAGCACAGCTGACAAAAGTCCATCTAATAGGTCCTGTGAATTATTCTCCATCACCCTGCACCATGGACGAGGTTCTAGTAAGACTGAAAAGTAAACTTTTCTAATTACATATTAATAGTCTTAATTAAATTCACCCTAGTTCCAGCTGAGCCAGGACTGGAGGCTGCCTGCAGACTGTGCAGGGATGCAGAAGGATCTCTCCTCCGTGCTTGTGTAGGCTGCTGTTGCATTTGCATGAAAGCAAAAAAAAAAAAAAAAAAGTTTGTAATAATTATTTCTAATTCTCTGTGATGCTAATAAGTGTTGTGTTCTAGGATGGGACAAAATAATGGCTGTTCCTTGTTTAGTATGCTGGGCCTGTCGTGGCTCCATTCTCCCAGGAGATGATAATTATTTGCAGGCCCTTTGATGGAGGAGAGGTCAGTGAGAGTGTGCCTGATGATTCCATTGAAAAATCCAGCTGTGGGCACTTGAGTTGGGGCTGCACAAAGGGAAGCATTATTCCAAACAAGAACTCCCAGTCTGCATTTCTGCTGCGCCGTGTACAAATGCTGCTGTTAAATCATTTTGATGACAACCAAATTTGGTAAATGCTGGAACAAAACTCAGTTGTCTGAGCCCTGGACTGTGTGTGCTGCTGGTTTGGAGCTGCAGGTTTTATTGAGCATCCCCATAGCTGGTGAAAACATCTTTCATTTCTGTGGGGAGGAAACAGAATCCTAGAATGCTTTTCACCAGGTTCTGACTATTGCATGGAAGGGGAGGCAGAGATGGGAGGAGGGAGATGCCAGCAGAGCAGATCTGCAACCTCTGGCTGTGCTGTTGGTGAGATGTGGGTGAGTTTTTTGACTCTCAAACTCCATGCAGAGTAATTCCACTGGTGTTTACCTGCCAGGAACTGTCCTGTGGCCTCCCTGGGATTTGGTGTCCAGGAAGCTGTGCCCAAAGAGCCATTTTGTGCACAGGGAATGAAGGAATGAAGGGAGGAGTTGTGGTTCTCCTGCAGTGTGTGGTGGTCTCTGCTGGGACCTCCAGATTTGATGGTTTCTAAGGTTTTGATGCATGCAACCATAAAAGCAATAGCAGCATTTAATGCTGTGGGGTTGCCATCCAAAAGAGTGTGTGCCGGGAAATTAATTAATAACAACAACACTGAAAAACCCATAACATTTTCTGTGTGCCACAACAGCCTCTTCCTGAGGCTGCTGGACATACAGTTGGGTGAAATGAATAGGAAAACAAGAGAAGGTTTTTCAGTGCTGCTTCAAAAGCCAAAATCACACTGCCCTGTGGATTTGGGTAAAGAACAGTAGGAATTTGTCCTTGGAAATGTGGGACAGAATTTGTCCTGGGAATGTGTCATGTGCTTCATCGCCTTGAAGTGGTCACAGCCACAGACAGCTGCACTCACACCTGGGCTGGGACAATGGCAGCTGCCATGAAAAGCTTCCTGCTGCTTTCTCTGCTTTCCAAAAAGTTGTACTTTGGCCTGGGTCAGGGTCTTCATTCTAGAAGCTCTTCTGGCAGGTTAATAAACTTGTTAATTAGCAAGCAATTAGCTGGAGTTGATGTGAGTCTGTATTATTATGACTTTTACTGTTCATTGCCTCTTTGGGTATCCTTTTGATTGTATTTCAAATGCTGTTCCTCATGAAAGTAATGGTTGGATTTATTAAACAAGAACAGGACAGACTTTATTAGTTTTTAACTACAGTCTTTTCTAATCTCAGCTGTTGCCATAATTCTGGATCGACATGGGAAAGAAAATTTCATCTTGTAAAATAATGTTACTCTTCAACAGGATAAACCACTGGGAAATAAAAATATTCCTTTTAATACTTCCAATCAAACCAACCCTTCTTGGCTACCTCAGCTGCCGTGGAGTGAATGGGTTGAAATAGGGGATGAATTTGTCTGCCCCTGCTGCTGTTTTTTAGAAGGATTTGAGAAGGATGTGTGCACACACAGGACAGCAGCCTGTGCTGGGATTGTTTTTTCCACATACTCATTGCAACCTGCACTTTATGGAAAAAAAACATGCCAGGAGAAAGGGATGAATTGTGGCAGATGGAGGGAAGCAGATTGTTGTCTCAGACCAGAGGAGGAATGGTGGATGAAGTCGTGCTCTGGGTGAGGGCAGCAGCAAAGGGCAACGAAGGTGCTGAGCAGCTCCTCTCATCAGCCACATCATGAGCTGCTCCAGAAAGGCTCTTTCCAGCTGTGCTCCTGCTCCAGCTTCCCTCAGTCTCAGCGTTTCTGTTTGGAAGAAGCTCTCAGACAGCGATGGTTTAATAATCCTGACCCACTCACAGCTTTGCACCTGCTGAAAATCCAACAGCAGCAGGATGAGCACGGGTGGGTGGATGTCCTGTGCTCCCCACAGAGTCCTGTGCAGGGAGAGGGGACAGGCTGCCCCAGGCTCCCAATCCTGCCAGGAGCATCTGCCGCCTCCGAGCACACTGGGAAAGCACAGGATAACCTGTGAGAGCAAGAGCAATTCCAGGTTCGTGGCCTCGTGTTCTGCTCTCCCAGGCTGGTTAAAAACCAGTATTGAGGAAATGCTCTGCTGAGTTTGGGAGGCTTGTCGGGGTTTGCAAGAGAAAATGAGAGAAAAAATAAAAATCGCTGTGACTTTCTGTGATGACCAGTAATTGATTTCTTTTCATTTGTACATCTGAGCAAGCTCTAAAACCAGAAGATGAAAAAAAATTTCTGTTTGCTGATGGACAGGAAAGTGCTGCTAAAATGAGTGGACTCTAATGGCAAACACAGTGGGATTCCCACGGGAGTGGGAGGCACAGCCACACCTGCCTGGGGTCTGTGTGCTCCATTAGGAGCTGGGCTTCTCCTTTTCTCTTGGGGAATGAGATGTCAGGGGTTTGGCTCTGGTTCTACTGGTGAACTCATCTGCTCTCACAAGAACCTCGTGCAGGGATTCACAAGGGGAGAGCTGGAAGTGGGAAATGGCCAAACTCCCATCTGCACTGGGGTGTTGCAGCAGTGGGCCAAAAAGTGAAACTACCAGAGGCAGCGTTTGTCACTTCAGTCATTTGTCTGGTGCTGAAGTACCTGTGGTTCTCTTTATAATCCTAAATCATCCTTTGAGGAACAGCAGCTACAGATGTGGAAAGTAATCTTCACAGGGCTGAGTATCGTGAGACTGTGAACAGGAGAAGTGATTAATTCTCCTCCAGATGATTGAAATGGATTTCTTCTGATGTCTTTAGGTGTTAAGAATTAGTAAATGAATTCTTCCTTGAATGCAAACTTGTGTTGAAGGCTGATTGCAACCTATAGCTATGAAGTTTAAAAAATAATTAAAACTTTAACCAGATCAAACAACCAAAAAAAAAAAAAAAAAGTGATTGGAACCTTAAACATTCTCTGGGATATTGCACATCCCAGACTGCATGACTGCAAGTGCTGGTTTGGCAGGTGTTTGAAGGCACAAAGTGCCACATCTGAATCCAAAATTGCATCAGCAGATTTCCCCTGTTGCTTTGGGTAGAGTTAGTGTTAGTCAGGGGCTGTAAAGCCTGAGCCTCAGCATTGCCAGCATTAGTCAGTGAGATCTGGAGGAAGCCAAACTGAGTTCAGCTATTCCTGAATTTTAAAATTCAGAGCAGAGCCCAGACCTCGTGTTTCCTCTATCTGTGGTGGGACAATGATCCATCTGAGGACCCAGCTGGGTGTGTTGGACAGCAGTGACCTGGTGATACCTCAGTCCCAACCTGCAGCTGAGCCCTGTCACCTGTGTCACCTCCTGCACCCCTGTGACACTGTGGGGACCTCCTCCAAACCCTTCTCATCTGCTCTCTGCTGTGTTTCTGCTGCACCTTGGAGCAGGAACTCGGGGCAGGTGAGCTCCTGATGCCAGCCCTGTGCCTCAGACCCTGACAGGAGCACTGGGAGAGCTCCCTTCTTTCCTGAGCAGGTTCTTTTGGAAGCTGAGAAGGTCAGGGTAGGACACATTCACAGAGCCTTGTGGGCAGAAATGCTTTGGAAGAGCCAGGAGCAAGCTCTGTTCAAAAGGCTTTGTAGAGCAGAGCTGAATCCAGAGAGATCCTTTCCTATCCTTTCATATTTCACTGGTTAATTCTCTGAAGAAAGAGAGATCTACGTGGAAAAAAAACAGTGGTGGGAATGGAATCTGGAACACTCTCCTAATGAATTCCTCCATTTCCTTCTTTTGCTTCTGCTGGAAAAATCCAGGTATCTCAAGGCAGGAGGGAGCAGCTCCTCCATGTGAGCAGTTCCCCTGCCCATTGTGGGACTCATGCCCTGCACTCACCACCTGCTGCCCCATCACCCAGTGGAGCAACTTGTGTGGCACATTGTGTTTTTCCTGTCAGAAACCCCAGCTTTGGCCTGTCCTGGCTGCTTTGATGTGGCCCATCAATGCTTTCAGTGGTGCTCTCCATTTTTCCTTGGAATTTTTCGTGTTCTCCAAGGGGTTTGGAGGTGCCCCCATGAATACCTGTGCCCTGTGAGGTGTTAGCAGAGTACATCCCACACTGGGGTGTGCCTTGGGTCTGGACTGTGCTGTATTCCCTAAAACTCGAGTGCTTTACAGGAGTTACCACCTCTGAACAGAAAATCCAGCTGATCCTGGCATGGTGTTGGCAGCAAGGATCAGAACAGCTGACCTTGTCTTTTTTCCCCAAGAATTAGAACTTACTCCTTCCTGAACAGAGTCTGACTTCTTTTTGCTTAACCACTCTGTTTGATCTCGGAAGAAAGTGACCTCACAGGATTCACTTTAAGCCTCAGGGATGCAGCAGAATCAAAATCAATCTTCTGAGACTTCTGTCAAAACACCAAGAGAAAGATGGAGGGTTAAAACATTTTTGTACACAAACACACACACCCCCTCTGTTAGTTGGGAGTTGGGATGTTCCCAAGTGAAATGAGGATTTTCAATTTAATAGCTCCCTCTTCCACAGGTGCCCACTCAAAGAGCTAGGAGATACTGATTTATTATTATTATTATTATTATTATTATTATTATTATTTCCTAGAAGAATGCTGTGTCCTGAGAAACTTGATTAGGTGGATTTATCATGGAGTACTTTGCTGTGCTGAGCCTTGTTTAATGTTTCCTGGCACAAGCAGGGACATGTCCTGTGTGCTGCTTAAAGGTTTTCCAAGCTTTCCTTCTGATGTGGCCTCTCCTTGTCTGGTCTTGTGACTCCTCTTTGTTTTAGTGAAACAATACCAATCTAAAGACCTGGGGTGCTGAATATCTTTGTGTGTAAAGGTTCTTTTTGTTTTCTGTCTATGCTCTGAACAAATGATAGAGATTAAACCGCACAGGTCTGAGCATTGCTTAAAACACGGGTGGAGCTCAGGTTCTTTCACATTTTCAAATGGTTTATTTTGCAATACGTTTGTAATTACTGGGCTTGAAGAACGCTTTGTGTCCATGTCCATTGCATTCTCCCTCCTCGTCATTGAGCCCTGTGCTTTAATTCCATGAAGAGAGAACAGCCTGACTGGTGCAGAGTAAGATGCAAGCCTAAAGCTTCATTTCCATGGGGATTTTAACCCTCAGTGTTTCATCTTTTGCCTTCCTCCCGCGTGGCATGGCAAGGCAAGCCCTGAGCCTTAAATTGGCATTTGATCTTAATCCTGCAGCAAACCTTTGATTGATTCTTCATTGCAACAGCTCCTCACCGTCATTTTGATGTGTGCATTTAAAACCTGGGACTGTTCCCCCTCTGTCCCCCCGGGAGCCAGAATTGACAGCTGGGCCTCAAATTTCAGTCACCGTTCTCGTGAGTTTCCAATATTCCTGTCAGCACCTGCCTTTCCCCTCCAAAGCCCCTTTCTCAGCACCTGGTGGTTTGACTCTGTGTTTTTCCTTGTGTCGTAGGTCTTTAAATACTCTGCACCAGTTTTGCTGTCCAGCTCCATTGTACCATTCCCAGCTAGCTGTCCCTGCCACACACTCAGAGTACAGGTAAGAGTAGACATGCTCCACCCACTGCTGCCTTTGGGAGACACATCTGATGTTGCCATTTGACACCAGACAAAGCAATAGTTGCTGAAGTTTGAAAAAAAAAAAAAAAAAATTGGAATAAATATCCAATATTTTTGACATCTTGTAGGGTAGCTGTGAGCAGAACCATCCCTGCAGTGAGTCCTTTTCTCAGGCACTCTGGAATTACTCAGTAAAATGAGTGCCATGTGCTTTAAGAGGCACATTCCCCTGGGCTTGCAAAGGTAGGGAGAAGGGAGGTGCAGGCTTAGTTCTCACATGACATATATGCTGAAATATTTATATAATTTATGGAGGATATTGATGTTGTTCTGAGCAACACTCTTTTTTCACCCCTGCCTAGTAGCCAGTAGCTGAGGAATTCAATTCATCCATGTGTTTAACCCCTGAAGGTTAAAGGCATGGACCTGCCCAGGGCTCAGCACTGCCTTGGACTGGAATGAAATAAGGAGGTTTTAAACACAGCCAGGCCCTCGATGCCAAGCAGAGTCTGCCCTGAATACATAAAAAAATACATGTTTTCCAGCTCCCAATGCTTCTTTTAACATAGATCCTTTATTATCTATGTGTTCTCTTTGATCCAGTGTGGAGAGCAGCAATTACATCCCATAGTACAATTCAGTGTCAGTGCCAGTGTTTATTGTAATATCTTAGAGAAGCATCAAAGGGCAACTAATGGAAGGCATTGGAAATGTGAAAACTGTTCAAAAAACTGTGCATGCCATGGAAAATACTGTCTTGAATTTTTACTTCTGCTATTAGTGATCAACTTAAGTGATAATTGCCAGCTCATGAATAATATTAATATCAAAACCATTGGAAAGCCTAGTGCTGAAAAATCAAAATCACTTTGCACGGGTAATGAGGAAAGACCAAAGCAAACAATGAATCCTAAATCTGTAAATGCATAAACATATTTCTGGTTTGAATATTTCATCCCGTAGCTACCTCGAACCATGCATGCTTGGATTCACCCTGTTGGTTTGTGTCGCAGCATCTGTTTGTGTGTTTGGTTTTTTTTCTCCCATCAGAGCCCTTCATTTATTTGGTGGTGGTGAGTCCATAGTTGAGTTGTAAGACAGCTCAGTGTTCCTTTGGTGAGGAGCAGGGCTTGAAAATTCAGATTCCCTGCTTGCTTTTTAGTGAGGCTTTTAGTTTTCCTCCGTCCTTAGCTGACAGTGCTTTAATTTTAAGGATCTTCCTGTAGGGATGTTGATGGGAAAACCAGCTGTTCCTTGAATGTCTCAGTGTCTTGCTCCACCTAGGGTGTTATTTTTAATCACTAATATTTCTTCTGGAATTAAAGCTTAGAGCAGCACAACTTCGTGTGTGTGAAAAATCCTCATCTTCTCCAGCTTTTTTTGTGCAGTGCAGACAGGAATTCGCTGCTCTGGGTGTGTCAAGGCTGAGCAGTTTTCAGAGTGCCCAAGGCTGTGCTATGGGACCTTCAGCTGATGGTTCAGGACTGGGGCGTGGGAAGGAGCTCATCCCTGGCCTTGTTTCCTCTCAAGGGAGTTTAGGCTCAGGGGAAATAGTTTAAATATTGTTGTTGTTTATCATTATTGTTCTTCTGGCTCTGCACAACTCCCTGACATCCAGGGAAAAAGGGGCTCTGCTCCCAGGGAACAGGGATAGGGGCAGAGGGAACGTCAGACTGGGCCAGGGCAGGCTCAGGTTGGACATCAGGGAAAAATTCTTCAAAGAGTTGTCAAACCCTGGCACAGGAGCAACAGAGAAGCTATGGCAGCCCCTGGATCCCTGCAAGTATCCCAGGCCATGCTGGACAGGGTTGGAGGAACAGTGGAAGGTGTCCCTGCCTGTGGCTTTAAGGTTTTCCCAACCCAAACCCACAGTCTGGGGTTCTGTGCTTAGGAGAATATGGAAAAGCTGATTCAAAAACAAAACAAGTTGCGGCAAGGAAAATTCCAGTTAGATACAAGGTAGGGGGAGAGGGAATTTCAGTATGAGCTTGGTCAGACGTTGGGCCAGAGGCCAGCAGAGTCAGTGAGGGATTGGAGGCTCTGTCCTCTGCTCTGCTCACCAGGGCACCACTGGCTGTACCCTGCTCTGAGCAAGGGCTGCACTGTCCACACCTGCACAAGCCCCTTGTAACACAGATCATCCTTCATCCCACAGCCCTCTCTTCTTGGGAAGGACAAAAAGAGCTGCAGAATGGAAGATTTTATTCTCTAGAATTTAATTTCAGATTGCACAGTGATGTTAAAGCTGTCCCTGCTCACGGATGTGCTGCTGTGCTGGAGCCAGGCTGTTAGAGTCATGCTTATGGCAGGAATTGGTTTGGCTTACCCACAATTTCAGTTTCTGAAGTTGTTTTATCCAAACTGCTGTCCCCTCCACCATAATCTCTGAGTCAAGTGCCAAATGATGCACCTGTTTTTGTACAGGACCTGCACATGGGGATCCCCTGGCTGTGAATGAAAATGAGCTGCTGGAGCTCTAACAGGATTGGGCTTTGCATTTATTTCTACATACACTTAATGGTATTAAATTTAGCTTTTAGTCTTCCCATTTATCAATTTATAAATAGAAATCATTAGAAACAAAACTAACAGACGTGAATGCTTTGGTCTGGCTTCAGTTTTGAGGCCTTATTTAGGAAATACACAGAGGGATTAATTTTGTAGCCCAGAATTAAAAATTCAATTTGCTCTGAAAGAAGCAATTAATGAATGCACTATAGTGAAATCTGGAGCATCTCTGATTTGCTGTTAGCTAATTGCTGGATGTTTTATTCACTCCAACAGTTTTATTTCTAGTCGAGACGATCTTTGGCATCTGTTTTGAATTGTTAATAGGGAAATAATGCATTTTTAATAACTGCAGCTATTGCAGTAATCCCTCACTCATTTTACAATGCTTAAAATGGGCAGAAATGATACAAGTTATCTTGCATTCCCCTATTGCAAGGGAAATCTTGGGAAGCCTGAGCCTGTCGTGTCCTTCCAGCTAGATACTTGTCTGGGTTCCAGTTAGCCCATATGCCTCCTCTGTTTGCTCTTTTTGGGTTATTTCTGTTTAGGAATTAAAAAATAGACCAGCAGTGTCTGTAGCTTGGCTTCTCTGACTCCTTTCCCCTTCCTGCCTCCCCAGCAGAGCCTGGAAAACAATGGAAGCTGCAGGTTCCAGGAGCTGCTCTGGATTTGTTAGAGATCACTGGAATGCAGATTTTAAATCTGGTGCGAAGGGCAAAGTAAAGGAAACGTGGCACACCCTGGAGAAGCAGAAATCCAAGTGGTCCTGTAGTTCAGCTGCTGAGCCTCTGGTTTGGTGCATCTGCATCATCACCTCAAAGGCCTTGCAGCTGGAATCTGAGCTAAGCAAAGCCCAGGGATAAATCGGCATCCAGAGAAAGGGAATTTAATCAGCTCCGTGTCCTGTCTGAGGAAGTTTGTTCCTGGCATTCTCTAAGCACGCTTTCTATGGTTCTAAACTGACAGAGAGTAGGTTTAGGATAGATATGGGCAAGAAATTTCTCCCTGGCAGGGTGGGCAGGCCCTGGCACAGGTGCCCAGAGCAGCTGTGGCTGCCCCTGGATCCCTGGCAGTGCCCAAGGCCAGGCTGGACATTGGGGCTGGAGCAGCCTGGGACAGTGGGAGGTGTCCCTGCCATGGATGGGGTGGCACTGGGTGGGCTTTAAGGTCCCTCCAACCCAACCCAGTCTGGGATTCTGTGACACATCTTTAGGGCAGCTTCAGTCAGACCTTCAGCCCATCTGTGCAGGTTCCTCACACACAGCAAAATTCCATGTCCAGAAGTGCCCGTGCTGGGGACATCCAGCTCTGTCCCTCTCTGATTCCCCGTGTGGGTATGGAACAGGCTGACGTATGCAAACTGCAACTGTGGACAGATTTGCTTACCACTAATGTCTGAGCATCTTTCCATCTGATGTGTTTATTCATAACTGTGATTTCCTCCTTCTGATTTGCATGAAATGTTGGCTGTCACTCATTCCTGTCTCCATCCACTCTACCTTCCATCCTTCTAATCTCAAATTAGATGCCCTTATCATGTCCAAAGAGCTTTTTTCTAAATCGTGAAGCTAGAGATTTTTCTTTTCTTTTTTTTTTCCCCAGTGAGACCTGTGAAAACAAAATGGTAATGCAAAGGATGTTATAGTACCAAAGAAATCCCATCATTTTCTTGCAGTCTCTGCCTGCTTAATGTTTAATCAACACCTCTGGGAGGTAAAACCATCATTCTGAAAATACTGTGCTTGTGAGAAATTTTAATGTGGAATCTTTGTTTCACCAGGTAATGTTGGCTTACATGAAACAAACCACTGTGTGGATGATGATAGAAGGATTGATTGTGCTTATTTCTTTCTGTCTGAGGCCCTGGGAGGCTTTGGAGCTGTTTTGCCACCATAACTGGTTAATGCAGAGGCTCCCCCTTCAACGATGCTGAGCTTTCAGATGCTTCTATCATGTATTAGAGTGGTTTGCTTTTCCTTAACTTCCCAAGAGCACAGTGGGAATTCTTGCACACCAGCACAGCCAGGGAAAACTGGGAAATAGCTTATACCCCTAAAATGAAAAATATCTCTTTAGAGATAAATGAACTATTCAACTCTCAGTTTATTTTTTTTTTCCCCACTGCTGGGGACTGTACTCTTCCCTGAGACACAAAGCAAATGCTTCTTGTGTCCTCCCCACAAACATCTCTAGAGACATCCCCCACCACGCAGCAGAATTCCTGGTCCTGTGGTAGCTTCCAATCAGTGCTCAGTCCCAGGTGAAGACATAGCTGAAGGAGCTGCACTTCAGAATTCTTTTTAGCACTGATATGACTATTCACTGACATTTTCTACCACAGAAATGTTGAATAGGAATCTAATTTCTAACTGCAGTTGCCTAGCTGTATACCTCAGCATGTTTAAGCACTCTCTAGAACGTGCAGAGATATAAAAGCTTGATTGATGGTATTTTTATTTTCAAACTGAGCAAAGGAGTGAGAGCAGCATGGCCCAAATCAGCAGCACGTCGCCCAGAGAGGCAGGATGCAGATGGACAGAGCAAACCAGATCCAAACCGTGACCAAATCCTGCCCTAAGTCAGTGTGAGGTTCAGCTGATTACATAAGGCATCTGTGCTCACACCCTATGGCAAAGGAAAGCTGGCATAATGAGAGTAATACTTGTAATTTTCCACTTGATGCCTACGTGATGCAGGGAGCGCAAATGGTGGATTGTGTTCCTGAGCACAGTCGGGAGAGTTGGCAGAATGGCCTGAAATTTGGTTTGGGATTTTCTTGTTTCTTCTCCCTCCATTGTGTTCCTTTCCATCCTCCTCCTTTAGCCCGCTCTTTCCTTTGAAGGAAGTGGCCCCTCGTGGTTGTGTCACTGGTTCAGGAGTGGCTGGAGCCAGCATCTCCTTCCCTGCCATAAAGCACTTGTAGCATTACAGATGTGGGTATTCCGAACTGCTCCAGCCTCGCGGCTCCATTCATGATGCTGGCAACTCCTCCTGGAGACAGAGCTCTCCTTGCAGCCGGGCAGGGCGGGGGCAGAGCTGTGCCAGGATCGCGGGGTGAGCCCCCTTCCCAGGGGATGCGGCTCTCCGGCGTGTCCGGCACGATGCGGGCACTGAAAATCCCCGGGGGGAGCTCTAGGGTCAAAACTAAGGGGCCGCGGCCACAATAGGCTGGGTATGTCTTTGACTGCCCAATGTCATTTTTTTCTAATGGGAAAAGCAGAAGTGGCCCTTTCAAAGCGGTGTTTTTCTCAGAGTTTAAGTCGCCAGCGTTGGGCTGTTTTTTCCCTCTGTGGAGAGTCCTGTCTCTGAGGTGGAAACGGGTTAAACTGGGTGGTGCTCACAAACACCTCACGGCATTCGTGCCTTTGAGAACAAAAGCAGATTTCAAGCCGAATTTTCCTAATGCTCTTCCCTGTGATTCTCTTCCCTCTGTCTCTTTTCTTTCTTGCCCCCCTCTCCCCACCCCTTCCTCGGCAGGGAAGATAATGTCCTGCACCAGTTCTGCTGCCCGCCCTCGGGCTCTAGCAGCCCGTCCTCGAGATGACAGCGAAGGCGGGGGTCGCTGAGGGCAGCCGGAGCTCCGCCGCCTGCCCGGCCCATCTCTGCTCTGCTCTGCTCTCCTCCCCGGGCCGGGCCGGCGCTGCCCGGCTGCCCCGGGACCCGGAGCTCCTCTCCTCCGTGTTCTGTGCTGTGCCGGCGCTGCCCGGCTGCCCCGGGACCCGGAGCTCCTCTCCTCCGTGTTCTGTGCTGTGCCGGCGCTGCCCGGCTGCCCCGGGACCCGAGCTCTCGGCCCGGGGCTCCTCTCCAGGCCTCCCCACAGCTCTCTCCTCCAGCTCACTGCTGACAACACAAGCCAGCTGTAAAACAAAACAAATCCCCACCAAACAAAACCCACCCCGGATTCCTCAAGTGCACAGTTTTCTTTTTGAGCTGAAATAAAGGGTGCCGTAAGTCCCGAGGTGTGGTGTGAGTTTTGTTGCTGGGTGTGGTGGGCCCCGGGGGATGTCTCTCTCCGCGCTGTGGGGTGGGAGGGCAGCGCTCTGAGAGTCTCTGTAAGGCGGGTTTGGGTTTGGTTCAAGGCTGGGCAGACACCAAAACGTGATGGTTTGTGGATGTTACTGCCCAGGGATGAACCCTCCCTTTCCTTAGTGCTGGTTCTGAGGAGCCAGCATAAATCTGTTGTGGCAGCAGAGCCTCTCTCCACCTCTGCTTCCTTCCCAAACTGAGCTGTCTTCTCCTCTCCTTGGCCTCTTGGACCGAGCACAGGACCCCAGCACTGCTCATCTGCTTCTGTTGCCTCCTCAGTGAAAAGACTTCTCTCAAAGCTTTGCACCAGGCTGAAGGAATGAACTTGCAGCTGAAACCTCCCGTGACTGCAGCCGGATCAATGAGATTGTGCCCGTGGGTGTCCAAGTTCCCACTGCCCACAAGGCTCTCGGTTGGTTTTCACCTTTCCTGTGGCTCTAAAATAAAACAACCAGAGAATTTCTGCTGCTTGGGTCTTCCAGACTTAACCAGTGGAAGCAGATGGAACAGGGAACAGAATTTCTCTGCAGTGGCATTTACTGCCCTGAAAATAGTTGGAAAGAAGGACTGGAGAGAGGGAAAACAATTCTTAAACCTGTAGTTGCTATCATGAGGTCAAATATCACTCCCCACTCTCTGGGGCTGGAGTAAAGGCAGAGGTGGCTTGATGCGGGGTCAAAAGCAGGTATTTATTTGTACGTGTGGGTGAGTTTGAGGATGGGATAAAAGGAGAATCACCAGGATCAAGGAGGGAAGAACTGTGAAGGCAGCTTGAGGCGCTCTCTCATCTTTTCAATGTGATTTTTTCCCCCCAAAGGAGTCTCTGTAAAAGCAGAATACAGGTTATTTGCTTTTCTGTGAGGTTTGATCCACTGTCTCTATCCTTGCTGGGAAGTGTTTCCTTGTGCTTGCCTTGGCTGTGACTCTGCAGTGTCCCAGGCCTGGGGAGGGATTTGCTGGCACAAGAATAATCTGGCTTCGTGATTCTGCAAGTTTTTCTGCGTCATTTCTGCTCACTGCTCATACTCTGTGGCTGCTGCTACTCTTTGGTATTGAATGTTCTCAGTTCCACTCGTTTCTTAATCATTTCTCATTACAATATAGAGAGAGAACACTTGTTCCCTCTGTAAAATTTCAAAATAATGTATGCAAAAAATAGTGCAGGGGATGACTGCAGTTTATTATAGCCCTGGAATTGCTCTGATGTTTACTGGGCAGGGCAAAACACTGAAATGTTTGAACACTGCTCCCCATTTGGGTCTTTTACTCTACAATTAAGAGTTTCTCAGAGTTGCTTCCCAAAGATAGAAACAATAGGGATTTCTGTTATTTTGACTTGCTTATCTCCCTCCCAGACACAAACAGTGATTACCACTCTCTCCTCAGTGAGCTGAACTCTGGAGCACTGTAATTATTCCCTTGCAGAGGGGAAGGTTTGTCCAATCTTTCAATGAGTACATTTGATCTGTTTGTGCGAAGGAAAACAAAGCAGCAAGAGTGATTTAACCCTGCAAATTAAACCCCCCAACCTGAGGAGCCAGCAGGGGATTATCCTGGAGGTGGCTGCAGTTAATGATGAGTCTCAGGGGGAAAGGAAAGCAAAGCCTGACCAGCATTATTGGCTGTTCCAGGACACTGGCACAGGATGTTTCTATCCAGTAATTTTCCAGTGAAGGTCAAATAGGGTCATTAGGTGTTGCTGGGATTGGGAACAGTTTGAGTTTGTAGCTGTGGTGTCCCTGAATTGTCGCATTTTCTCTGAGCTGACCTTCCCTGGTGCAGTGGAAGGCAGAAATGCAGGAGTAAACATTTTCCCTCTCTGAATAAATCATGGCTGGCTGAATAAAACATGCTCTGCATCCCTGGATTAGCAGCAGAGGCTGGCAGGGGCTCTCTTGCTTATCCAGAGTCAGAAGTAGATGACCTAAAATGCTGCATGTTATTATAAAACAGATAAAGGTGCCAGCAGAAAAATTCCCATTCCTGGGTGAATTTGTACTGTTTTTGTATAGCGTGAAGACTGTCTCATTGTGCATTTTGGGATGGAAGGCAAAGTAGAAATGGCATTTTTCTTATTTTTTCTTATTTTTTCCTTATTTTTTCCTTTTTTTTCTTTTCTTTTTTTTTTTTTTTTCTTATTTTCTCCTTCCATGAACTCAGAGGGCTGAAAAAAAGCTGCTGCTTTGGAGAAGTTCAGATGGGGAAATTCTCCTTGGGCAGCTTTAGGCACTTGCACCGTTCAGGATCAGGCTGGTTGGTTTTCTCCTGCAGTCTGGAGTTCTCCTTTGCAAACATATTCAGCTCTTGGCTGGTTCTGCCTGAAATAGGTGGGTGAGACTCCAGCTTTGCAGAGTGACCACTGCCTTGCTGTTATTTCCTGCACTTGCATTTTTTTCCCTCCCTTAACAACTGTGGGAAGTCACTAAAAGAGCTCAGAGCACCGTGTGGACACTCTGGGCTGGAACAGGATGGATTCTTGTGCACCACTAGATGGAGCAAAAAAAAAAAAAAATTCAAAAACCAAACCCAAACCAGTTCAACTGAGATAAATGAAGAGATTCATCTCCCCAAGTAGATTTTAACTAGCTGAATACTGTGTAATGTAGGAGAAGAAATAATCCCCTGAAAAATGCAGCAGGGTGTGTAGATCTCAACACGGCTGCAGTCGAGGTTTTAAAGGTTTTAGGATGGTTTTAAGATGCTCCCTTGGCCAGGGCAGCAGCTGTGCCATGGAATAGAGATTGCCACCATTCCAGGCAGCTCAGGATCCGGGAGGAGCTGGAATTATAAAGGAATTTCTGGCCGAGGCAGCTCCTTCCTTGAGCAGGTGCCCAGGGATGGCGAATGCCACCCTGGAGCAGCTCAGGGACAGTGCGAGGTGGTGGCTGCTTGGAATTCCCAGTTTGGAAAGGCTGAGCCCTCTCTGGACCCCCTCGAGCCACACTTGTGCAAGGGGGACATTTGTATTCTGGAGTATTTATTTATTGCATTCTGGGATATTTATTTATTGTATTCTGGGATTTTTATTTGCCAAAGGGACCTTTTTTTGACTTGCAGCATTAATTCCTTTTTCACCTGGAATACTGAAATGGAGCGGGGAGTTCTCAGAAAACCCAACCCCAAAAATACAAATCCAAACATCTGTGGGAGTGCTCACTGTCCTGGTGCCATGCGGGTGGTGATGGTAGGGGTTTTTTTGAGGCGGAATTTTTTTGCGATAATTGACTATTTCCTGGCTTGGGGGCTAGAGGGAGCTCCAATGCAGCCTTCCCAAAGCTTTCCCGGTAAATCACTCCTGCCTGCCTTAGTCCGGGAGCTGCAAAGGAGGCAGGAAGGCAGCTCGAGGTACTTCTGCACCCTGTGAACACTGGGCACGGGATATAGATGGATATTTCTGCATATATATGGATATTTATGGATCTATGTGGATATATGGATTTATATATGCATATTTATGGATATATATGCCAGGATGCCCTACAGTCAATGTCATTTATATGTTTTATAGTTATTATTATAAATGTTGTCTATAAATTCTATGATTGTTACTCTAAATTCGCTGTTTGTGCCCCCACCTCTCTGGAGTGTAATGCAGGATATGTTGCAGAGAACGGTGTTTAAACACAGTGTAATGAACACAGTGTTAAACTGTGTTTAACAGCCCAGGAGAAGCCACAGGGCTGTTTGACATCCACTGGCACTGGTGGTTTTCTAGGAAGGGGTGTGAGAACAAGACAGACACACAGCAATACCTCCCCTAGGCTAGGAGGGTTTCAAATAAAGAAACTGGTAATTTAAAGATATGAAGCAACATGATTCTATACATTTTATTACTGCTAGATAAACATATCTGCTGATAAATCAGCAGAAAAACCAGGAATTATGAGTCATAATCCATAGAATGTCTGCTGAACCATTCAATGTCTGCTGAAGTAAATTGTCATGATTAATGGTATCACACCTGTATTTACAAGGTGTTTGGCATTCTGAACCTTCTCTCTCATTTTTTCTGACATGGGTTAGTGGCATGGGTGTGTTCAGCCGAAAGTTTGACTTAGGATCTTAAGAGGTCTTCTCCAGCCTCAGTGATTCCGTGGTTCACGTGGGTTTCCCATTTTCTTTAAACTCCCCAAACTGCAGCAGCCACTCGGGGCTGGGAGGGCCCTGTCCTGGAGGGGCTGGGCTGAACAGCACTGGGGATTTATCCCCCTTTCCTGGGTGTTTATCCCCATTCCCTGAGTGTTCTATCTCCTTCTCTGGGTGTTTCGTCTCATTCCCTGGGTGTTTTATCCCATTCCCTGGGTGTTTTATCTCCTTGTCTGGGTGTTTTATCTCATTTCCTGGGTGTTTTATCCCATTCCCTGGATATTTATCCCCCACCCTCCCCTTGCTTACCCCTGTGGCAGAGGGAAGGAGCTCTGGGCTTCAGGATGAGCACAGGGTCAGGGCAGGGAGCTCCAGAGCCCAGTTCTTCACTGGAATCAGGGATCGCTCCTCGTGCTGAGCTGCCAAAAATGGATGGAGGAGGAGAGGCAGAGCTGCACCGAGTCCATCCATGAGGAGAAATGCCATTAATGAGTTCAGGGAGGGTTTTTCTGGCCGTGTCTGGGGCTGACCCTTTATGCCTCAGCCCAGCAGCCGTGCGCTCCCTCCCCATGACCCAGAGATGTGCAGGCACTGACCCTCCAGAGGGACCTTGGGGACCTTCTTGGGGATGGGAGGGACTCCTCAGAGCACCTCAGCTTTGGTTTTGGCAGCAGAACACCACGGGGTCAGAAGGAGATAGCAGCTGTGCTGCTGGTGTGGAATGGAACAGAATCACCAGCGTGGGTTGGGCTGGAAGGGACCCTAAAAATCATCCTCTGCCATGGGCAGGGACACTTTCCCTTTCCAGTCTGCCTCATTCAGCACGTTCTGGTTCCATAGCAAGTGCAGAGCAAACATTTGGCCTTTTCCATGAAATAAAGGTGATATGGGAGACTTCCACACCCCCTTCAACACCTTTATGAGCCGTTAATGTTTCAGCTCAGTCACTCCTGTAAAAAGCAGGTGCTGCTGTTTTCCCTTCAGACCTGAGATTTGAGAAGATTGGAAAATAATTGTCTTGATTTGCTAAACAAGCTGGGAAGCTGGAATTTCAAATAACCAAAAGCTGTTTCTTTGATTTATGTTTACTTCCCTTATTCAAGTGAAAATGTGCGAAACAATATAATGAAAATACGTCCCTTTCTAATTTCTGGTGTTTCAGGCAAGTCCTTCCTGTTCCATACCCATCCAAGTATTTAGGGTTTTTTTATGTTATTTGTGTGCTCCCTGGCCTTTAATGATCTTTGGCAGCTGCATTCCTAGAACAAATGCATAAAATCAACCCAATTTATGACCCGTTAATGTAAGCATTTTATCCTAAAGAAAGTGTGTCACATCTCGTTCACCTCTGAATTTTTTTTTTCCCGAGCCAGTCACTGGATCATTGCACACCTGAAAATGAGATAGCGTTGAAATCCATCTTGCTCCCTTCAATTAAATCCATTTTTACGGAGGATTCAATTAGTTGTAATTGCTGCTTTACGACACGCTTTTGCCAGGGGCTGGGGTGGGGAGATAATTAATCTCGATCAGGGAATGTTACTCAAATCATTCTCCTCTGTCACCCAAGGAGGGCTGTGATTAATCAGGAGCTGTCTCTGCCAGCCCTCGCCGTGGCAGATGGCTCTGACAAACCAGTTTGGTTTTAGTTTTGTTTGGTTTTGTTTATTTTTGTTCGCTGGGGCCGTGGTGGTCTGATTAAAGCCACCCCAATCCTTTGTTAGGGTGACTCTCGGCTGTGTCTGTTGGAGCCCTGGGCACTGAGGATTTCAGCCTTCCTGTGCTCACAGGCACTGACCCCCCAGCAAAATCTGCATTGACCTGAGGCTTTGGAAAAGGCTCCCAAAACTGAGTGACAGCACTGGGATTGTGGCTGTGGAGTTTGGATAGAAGTGTGTCATATCACAGGGTGAAAAACTTACAGTTTAAGGGTTCAGAATATAGTTATTTATATATACATATATAAAGGAAGATGGAGGTTTAGTCCACCTTTTCCATGGGTCTGGGTGGGATTTTGTAATTGGATAGAAAAATCCACATTGTGGGCCACAGGTGGTTGGTTATTGGGTTAAAAGTAAAAATAATTTAGGTGTCATTTCTTAATTGGACAGTTCATCCTTAAAAGGCCTTGGAGAGAGAGGGATGGGGGCCATTTTTACTTTGTTAGGTGGAAGTGCTGTAGAACTCACAGGTTATGAGACTGTAATAGAGATAAGAATTATTAAACATCTGAGAAAGTGTTTATTTCTTGTTTATCAATAAACAAAGATAAAAAGAAGATAAAACACAGTGTGTGCCCGCCACTCTCAACTTCCCAGAGTGCTGGAGATGCCTCCAGCATCCAGCCCAGGGTTGAGGTTCTCTCCACGTGCCTGGAGCTCTTCAGGAATGTTCTCACCAGGACATTCTTTTTGACTTTAGTATCGAGTCATCCTTTTCAAATTGTTCTTTTTGATTTGAGGGAGCTCGGGGCTCCAGAGCTCCAAAACTGAAAGTTTTGTGTTTAATTTTATGCTGGATTCCAAGGGAGGTGTGGCCAGGAGTTGTCCTTGGGTGATCTCCCTTCCCTGGATATTTATCCCCCTTCCCTGGGTGTTTATCCCCATTCCCTGCGTATTTTATCCCCATTCCCTGGGTATTTATCTCCCTTCTGGGTATTTATCTCCCTTCTCTGGTTGTTCTGTTCCCCTTTCCTGTGCCTGGAGGACTTCAGTGCCCTCAGGGAAGGAAATATCTAGGGCTAAGGCAAGGAAACAGCCACTGCTTTTAGCAGTAAAGGTGCAAACAACAAATAGGCATTATCGACTCATTTGATGTGTTTCATCAAAGCCTGAAGGATGATCAAAGAGCCGTGAGGGGAGGCAAAGGTTCAGGTGTGTAGTGGAGCAGCAGGAAGTCTGTGACTTTGTTCCAGATGAGGCCAAATGAATGCTGAGCTTGGCTTTCAAGTGTCATTTAGGGACCTATCTTGGCTCCAGCAATCAGTCCCCCTGCAGAAAGCCCACAGTCAGGAGCAGGAACATTTGAGAGGCTGTTTTTTTTGTTGGTATCCATGTAAGATGCTTTATCTGTAACCTGGAGTGGGAAATGTGGGGCTGTGGAGGTTAAAGCTGAAGCGGTGCCTCCTCCAGGCAGATGTGTGGGGTTTTGCCTCGTGTTTCTTCCATCTGATTCTCTGGGATGGAAAAGTTCAATGATCAAATGGTCTTTGAGTAAAACTGAGGGATGAGGAAGAATCATTTAAAGCTTGCTTTAACATTTTCCTTCCACGTTCTTTGTGTTTTGAGGGCTTTCCCAAAGAATTCCAGCCCTGTGTGTGTGTGTATAAACACAGAGCACGTTCCAGGTGTGGTTGTTGGCCTCCAAACACACCCAGAGAGCAGCCAGGACCTTTGGATGCGTTTGGGGCTGCTGCACATCCCGATTTCTGGGTCTGCACTGAAGCTGCACCAGTTGTCATGGATGCAAAGCCCCCCTGAATTGTTCCACTGGAAATTCTGGGATTTAGGAGGAGCATGGGGAGCGCTCAGGAGCTCTTGAATTGTGTGAATCTCGTGGTCATTTTATTGTGGTCTCAACTGACTCCTTTTAGTATCAAAATTCAGGGCAGTGAAAGTTATTATTACTGTAAATTGATAAAAGTAAACTGCCAGTTAGCTGGAAAATCCTGTTTCCTTTCAGCTGAGGAGCTGCTCTGTAATTCCCAGCACACACACACCACTGACCCCACATTGTTTGGCCACAGAGCTGCTGACGTAGCTCCAGTTGGGTTTGGGTTTGGATTCTGTGCTGGCTTGCTAATTAATTGCCTGTTATTTAACTTAGGTTTGTAAGCCTTTGCTTCCAGAGAGCAATGATGCTTTTAAAGAAATCCAACAGGTTTGAGCCTGTGGAGGAGAAGGAGCACTGAAACATTGCCTGTGCATGTGGAGTGATAAAGAGGTTGTTTTCTGTCTTTAAAAAAAAGCATCATAACCTCTGACAGACTGATAGAGTGCACTAGAATTTAAGCCATTGAATCTGCTTATCTGAAATATCTCTTGTCAATTTTCCTTTTGAGAAATGATGGGATTAAGATAATAAATGCAGCTTTGCTGTGTAACAGGGAAGCAGCCTATGGATTGTGGGTCTTTGAATCCACTTAGCAGCGTGTGTGATTCTGTACATTTCCTGGGAAACAAAAGAGGGATGCTCATTGAGCCACAGGATCTTGTAATGTGCTGTCTCTGTGAAACGCTGGGTGATCACAGCAGAGCAGCACTGGCGTGCAGGGGAACATTCATTGATTAGGAGTGGATGTACTGAAAGGGGCTGGAAGTGGTGTGAGTTCTGAAATGGCAATGCTGATGGTTCTGGAGGGCTGCAGGAACGAATGGCTCTGTCATGGCAGGTGATAAATGAGCCCTGGCAGTGCAGGCTGGGCTCCTGCTGCCTGGGAGTGTGGGAGGGGGAACAGGCTCCTGCCCAACCCCCTGTTCTCCTGTCCCTATGGGATTCAGGGAGCTGCTCCAGCTGCAGATATGCCCCAACTCCCACTCTGGGCTGGGCATGTAGGGCTGCTGCTGAAGGGAAGGTGAGAAACAAACCTTTGGCCTGAAAAGCAGGGGAAAAGTGGAGTGGAATGTGTCCCTGAGTCCCCTGAGTGCCAGCAGGAGCTGTCACAGGGTGCTTAAATCCACCTGCAGCACTTCACCCACAGGAACAGGCTCAGGTCCCAGTGATGCTGTTGTAAGTTTCTGTCTTAGCATGTGATGTCCTGTGGCCAGTTTGGGGCATGTTCATTGTGTCATCACCTTCGGGAGGTTTTTATCCTCCACTGCATCACTTGCACAGAGCTGCTGGGTGCTGCTTTTGGAGGATAGAGTGATGGAGCTGGCACAAGGACACGTGAGATTTAAGCACAAATTACACCTCCAGGTTTACTCACCTGCCTTGGTTTTCTGTTCGTTTTCAGCCAGGTGACCTCAAATGGGAGGATGCTTGGAGGACTGGGATGTTTGTGGTCCCTGGGGGCGTCTTGGTGTGGGGAATTGTGCAGGGTATCTCTCTGGGCTGTCTGCTGGGATTTTGCTCACCCAGAGCAGAGCAGTGCAGTTTGCCTGACTCAGGTACTCGCAGTGCTCCACTCACAGTGATGTGAAAGTGCTGTGGGGTTTGAGGCTCCCACAGGCATCACTTTCTGGGCAGATGATACACAGACAGAAAGAGAAAGCTGCTGCTGGCCAGGGACACCAGTGAGGGCTCCTGGTGGAGAGCAAGTTTGTCCAACCATGGTGTTGAACACGACGTTTTCAAACACTTCAGCTCTCAGATTACATTAGCAGGCTGGACCTTGGCCTCACAGGGGATTAAACATAGATCTGGAAGCTTTAATGTCTTCAAACTGAGTTATATACAACTGGCTGCTGCCATCACAACGCTCCCTCTCTTCCTTCTTTGGAAAACCTCAATTCCCACGTCGCATGTAGGGGTGGGTTTGTTTTTCAAGGTTCTAAATTTGAGCTGCGAATAGTAGTGAAGCTTGTTAATAAACATCTGATCTTTGTGTAACTCTGGGAATAAGTGCAATTTAAATGATGGGCTTCGCTTCTAACAAAGCCAAAACCACATCACTGCAATATTTTAATATGAAATCAGTTCCTCTGGCAAGATAGCACCTTGAAAAAACAATGCTGGGTAGATGTTCAGCAGATAATAAATTCTAAACGGCTTCTTGTCATTGGGGTGGGTCCCTGATAAAGTCACTTTTTTTTTTTTTTTTCTGAGTTCAGGGCTTGGGGGCTTGCAGCTCCTTTGGAAAAGGCAGCAGAAGGCTGGGCTGCCTCAATACCAGGCAGTCACAGCAGTGAAATCCTAACCCTCAGGGCCAGTAACCTCCAGATGTTGTAGTTGGAATTCATTTAGCTCGTGGCAGTTTTTAGAAGTCAATTTTTCACGCTGCAGTGTTCGGAAAGATACTCACATGTTGGGAGTGGCTTTTTTCAGATGGACACTAGATCATGTGCTTCACCTGCAAGAAAGTGTGCAAATACTTTTTTTTTTTTTACCCTGAATCAGGAGTCAGAGACCACTAACAAAAGTTATCCTGACTGAAGCATAAAATGGGAGAGCCACAGCTCCAGCAGATCCCTCCCAGTTCTGGGAGGAGACCAAGCTCCTCACCAGTTTCTGCTCCATGATATCCAAATGAGAATTTCCCACAGCTTGTTCCTTCAGGGCCATTTGTTGGGGAGATCAGGTGAAGGAGTGGGACAGTGCCAGGCCCTGGGGCCCTTGAGCTCAGGGCACTTCGGGGTATTTTGGGAATGAGCCCTTCCTGATGGATTGACAGATCTCTACCAAGGGATGTGAAGCGATGATTTTCTTTGACTGGCTGCATTATGATTTCCAGTTTTGTTTCTGAGGAATGGGGTATCCTGGCTGAGGGTGATCCTTCTGTCCTCTCCTTTCAGCCTGTTGGGATTGGATGCTTTGTGTTTTCCCTCTGACAGGAGCACTGAAACTGGGACCCATGGTGTGCCAGACCATCCTCAAGCCAGGGTGGAGATTTCCATTTGGTGAAGCTGCACTTTGGAGTATAAAGAAATCACTTAGTCCTCCTTTGTATGTGCACATGTGGAGCATCACAGCACCAGCCTGCAGTGAGCAGATTTCCCTTTCTTCCCTGAGCTGCCAGCTCCTAGGAAGAAACTGTGCCAAGCAGCAGCAATTATTTGCTGAGCAACACCCCAGACAGGGCCTTAAATATTTAATGTTATGTTCTGCATTCCTCCCCTCGGTGTGAGAGGGATGCAGCAGCACGGTGCTGCAGGCACCGAGGTCTGAGAGAGCTCAGAGCTGCCTTTTCCCCTCACACCCCTCCGAGCTGCTGTCTGCAGACAGCACATCTCTGTACTCTGATGCTCCCAGTGAATCTCCCTTCTTAGCCAAAAAGATGATCTATTGAAGCAGTCTTTATTTGGGATCAAGCTGGGGGTTTGCTTCGGCTGCGATTATTTCATCTGTCACCGCTGCGCCTTTTCGTGCCAGCGGAATATCTTGGCTTTCCTCAACCTGGAGATTTTTCTGGCCGCTTGCACCGCGCGTGCTTGTGCTGTGTGGTTATTTGTAGGCTCTGCCAGCAGGAAGAGAGCAGTGCTGGGGTCTCCTCTGGCCTCTGCTGAGCAGCTAATGAAGCAGTTGCAGCCATCTGCCCTGATGGGAAGGGACTTGCCTGCCCCAGCTCGGCATATCCAGGCAAATTGAGCCCGGAGGGTGGAGGCAGCCCAGGGGACCCTGAGGAGGGACGGGAGGCAGCTGGGCTGAGCCATCAGTGCGGGGATTCCCCCAGGATTATCCACTCAGCCCGGTCGGAACCTGCTCAGAACTTTGTCCTCCATCCCGAGAGGTAAAACCAAGGCTGATGCGTGGACACAGTGACTGTCCCTGTTCATCCACAGCAGGCACAGCACAGCTCTGGGTGGCTCTGTCACTCTGGGCCTTGCTGCAGTCACAGGGACATCTTCCAAACCCTCTGTGCTTCCCACTGTCAGTGTTGCACACGGAGAGGCAGGAGCTGCAGGGCTTCAGATCAATAACACTCCTTGTCTGCTGTCACAGCTGAGCAAAGAGAGGTTTTCACTCCTCCAGTGTGCATTCCTCACCCTCTCTCTGTCACACAATACAAGGAGCTCCATCTTAGACTATTTCCAAAATATTTCCTATTTCCAAAATAATCTTCAGTTGTACTGATTTTTGTATTTACAAATAAAGCCCAGTTTCTTTCCTCACAAAAAAGGCAAAATAAAGCAGAGCTTTGTGCCATGGCACAAGATGCCGAGAGGTAATTGTGTGTCTTCTTTCAATCTGCAAAAACATTGTGGAATAAGATCTTTTAGTCACCCAATTGCTGGGAGTGCTCTCTGCTCAGCACACAGTGCCAATAACAAGAGCTGGAGCCTGTGGCCATGTTTTGTGCTCCAGGGCAGAACTCTTGACCAGAATTGCATTTATGGTTTTTGTCTGTGGACACCCAAAGCCTACTGTCTGAATTTTAGACCAGTGATTTCATGGAAATATTTGTGTTTTCTCCTGCACGATGCAGTGCAGAAGTGGGCTGGTCACTTCCATCTGATGAGATGGACACAGATGGAAGCTCTGGGTACGCTCTTCATGTACGAGCTGTGGATATCCATGGTTTGGGCAATCCTTTTAGCCTCGAAAGCTGTTGTTAAACCAGCAATTCCACACATTCTTCAGGTTTCAGGCCGACCACGTTAACAGTAAATAATCCCGCTGTGTGCCCAGTTTAGTGCCACCATTCCTCTGCCTTTTCCCTGAAACGTCAGGAATGTGCACGACAAGGAGGAAGATGTTTCAGCTGAGTGAAACTGGGGCAGGTTTCCTCCCCTGCCCACCTGGAAGGACCTTGCCAACTCCACGGAAACAAACAGGAGACAGAGAACAGCCCCCAGAGTGCTTTGGAGCATTCCCTGCTAATTCCAGGCAGTTCTGCACTTTGTGCTCTGTCTCAGCTCAATTTTCACTCAAAGCCTGGGGCAGAGTTCTGCACTTAATGGTACTTTGGGAATTTTTAAAAATATCTTTATTAATACCAATGGAAATTATACATATATAGACAAGTCTGTTATATTTAACAGTATCTTTTTAATGGCTTCAATTATTAGATATAATGGCTTCAGTAATTAGATATTGTCTATGCTTCTTTCTGGGCTACAAATGTCCTGAGCCTATTAGGAATAAAGAGGATTGTCATATCTTCCTGTTCACTTTCTTCACAGCAGTGCAGTATTTTATTTTATTTTCCTGTCCGGTTAATTTGTTAAAAAGCAAAGCAAAAGGAGCAAACCTTATTTTGAAGTAACCTAAATGAGATGTATTTTTATCATTCCTGAAGTGACCCCTGTGTGCAATGAGAGATTTGCTTTGCTGCAGCTTTAATGACACTGTGTTCAGAATCTGGGTTATTTTTATGTTTTAAATTAACTTTCCATCTTTGAGCAGTTTGGAAAGAAACCAAAAGACTTAAATGGGATTTTAGCTGGCAAGAAAGAGAGGGAGTGATTATGTGATTATACTACACTGTAAATTCTGTAGGAATTAACTAACTTTCTGTACCCTAAACCCAGATCTTTGGGTAGAATTTAAACTCGAATTCTCCTGTTGCTACTGGGGAGTTCTGTGGCCATTAAACATCGGGTTTCATGTTGTCAGACTGCTCCTGAGGTTGCCCCAGTGCCAGGCTGAGTCTGGGGGTGGGAGGCCGGGTAAAAAGGCTGGGCTGTAACAATTCTGGGGTTTAACTCTCCCTTAGAGGGCTTGTTTTCCATCCTTCTCCCCACAGTGTGGGGATGTGTCTCCTCCAGGGGATTTCTCCACATCAGCTTTTCTCCAGAAGCTTTTTCCTGTCTTTGCTGCTGTTCCTAGATCTGATGTTCACCTCAAAAACCATGCAGGAGCTGCGCCAGGGGAGGTTTAGGTTGGGTATTCGCAAGAACTAAGGAAGAATTAGGAAGAATTTCGTCCCTGGAATGGCTGACAAGCAGTGGCACAGGGCAGTGCTGGGATCAGCACCCCTGGAAGGGCTCAGGAAACATCTGGATGTGGTGCTGATGGTTTGATGGCCCTGGCAGTGTCAGGGCTGGACTCATCCTGGAAGTTTTTCCCAACCTTGCTGAGCCTTGCTGAGGTTTCTGACTCCAAGAGGGGTGTTTTTGTGAGAGCTGTGCTTTTCCTGGGTGTGTTCATAGAGAGAAATTCCAGCGCCTCTCCTGGGTGAGGGTTTGGGTGCTGGGGATGCCTGACTGCAGGAAGGAGAACGGGGATCCCCGATGGAGCTGTAATTGTGCTCCCGGGGATTGTGCAGGGAGTGCCCGAGGTGGGGAGTGCTCCCTGCCATCGGGGTGTGCTGGGCTTGGGGCTGATCACTGCTCATTAGCATCTCCTCAGCATGCACAGCACATCCCTCCTGCACACAGGCACTGTCTGAGAAATGTTTATTCACAGCACCCAGGGCCAAAACTGCTCGCAGCAGATTTTTTTTCTTTTTTTTCTGGGTTAAAAGCAAGGCAAAAAAAAAAGCCCTGCTGAGTGAGCAGGCTGGCACCTCCATAGCGCACGGAGGGAAGCAGGAAACTTCATTATAATTAAATGAAATTCACCCTTTTCCGTGGGTAAACCAACACCCGGCCTCAAAGCCGGCATATGTGAGCCACCCCCTCAAAATTCAGCACTATTCACAAATCCTGAACTGGGGCAGCAGGAAAATTGCAGGATGGCATAAGCTCCCCAAAGGTATTTTGAAGGTCTAGTGCTTTAGTTAAAAGGTAATTGGACAATATGGTTTGTTTCCACTTCTGTGCAGCTAATTCATGCTGCTTTTATGGCCTCCTCCCTTCATGCCACCCCATTTATTTTTGTAAATAAATTCGGAATCTTGGGATTCAAAGTAAAGGTTTGCCGTTGATTTATGAATGACCACTGTAAATATAATTAATGCAGTTCTGATGTGAATTTTATGAACCTCCACAGACTGCACGTGTTTATGGCTCTGGGAGCAAAGGCTGATCTGTTGGCATTTGTGTAAGGGATAGAAATGGATGAGTGCAAATAACCCCTTAAAAATGATGGGGCTTTGGCTGATGGTTTATTACAGCCTGTGGGGAAAAAAAAAAAAAAAAAAAAAAAAAAAAAAAAAAAAAAAAAAAAAAAAAAAAAAAACAAAAAACCACAACGGCTTCACCCTAAAAATACAACTCTATGTTATATATATATAAAATAATAATAAACCTGGAGTCATGCTCAGAGAGAGCAAGGGTAATTACACCACACTGCTTTTTAAATATTGCTGCTCAAAAATCCACATACTTAGAGAACTTCCCCAGTCCTTACAACTACCTGTGCTGCCCCGAAACCTCCCCAGAACCCCGACATTTTTTAGTAAAACATCCCCCAAAACCCCAAGATCCCCAAACTAGGGACCCCTCAAACCCCTGGGAGTCCCAAATTTGAGCCAAACCCCCAAACCCACCCCAGTAGGATCCAGTTGACATTCTGAAGAATTTGATGATAAGTCAGTATTTTGCTGTTGCTCTCTTTTTTTTGTCAATAATTCTGCAGGGCAACTCCACAGCTGCATTTTTGGGTAGAGAGGAGAAAGCCCCAGAGTGTAAAAGTGAGTGTAAAAGTCACTCAGATAGAGAAGGATGGAGTGCTTTTAAAATATTGAAAAATGATCAGGTTGTGCCTTATTCAGACAAATGTTTCTCAAATTCCCCCTTCTGTAATCGAGGAATGGGCTTTTTGTTTGGGGATTTTTATTTCCTCTCCTGTTCAATGGCATGCTAAGCACTCTGAAATGTCTGTAAGAAGAGAATGCAGAGTCGTTGATACTTAAGGACACAGAGTTTTTTAATAGTTCATGCTTTTAATTTGCTTTGTGCTTTATAATTTCATTCTTTATATGAATGAAATATTATATATGAAATATATATATGCTTAATTTCATATATATACATATGAAATATAATATATGAAATTATTCTTATAATTTCACTTTAATGCTTTATAATTTCATTCTTTTGCTGTCACCTCAGGACTTCCCTGGAAACAGGAAGCAGCGTCTCCACTGACCCACTCAGGTACTGTCATCGTGGCTGGTAGCTGTGGGTTTGAAGGGACAGGAATGTCCTGTCCTGTATCGGCTGCACATCCCACAACTTTATCGTGCAATGCTCAGGCACTGCCCCGAGAGCTGGATATTCCTAAGGGCGGATAATTTGCTCTTTTCCGGGATTTCCAACTTGAAATTCAGTTCTGGCTTCAAAGCCTGGGTTTGTTGTGGGAGGAGCACCAAGGGGAGGGGCAGAAGGGTGTGTCTGTGCACAACCTGCCTCTCCTCAGGTTTGTATCACCTTCATGCTGCCAGGATTTGCCCTGTCCTGGCAGCTCTGTGCTGCTCTGGGGGACAGTTGGGTGGGGATGTCAACTCGTCTTTCTGTCGCTCAGCATTTGGATGAAAGCACCCACCCTTCCGAGAGCTCTGTCACAGGAGGTGCTGCCAGAACTGGGATTTTACTTTGATCACTCCGTTTAGAAAGAAATGCTTATCAAATGGGTACCTGGCATCTTTTATTCTCGTCCCTGCGCACTGCAAAGTGCATCAAAGGCACAGACTGCCTTTGATAGAGCTGGGGCAGGGTCCCTCCGTCTCCAGCTGCTTTGGTACGAGTCTTCCTTTGGAGATGCTCTGGGTTGGGGACGTGACTTTTTCCCACATGATGTCATTTGAACCTTGCTTGAACACAACGGTGGGAGCTGTTCTGTTTAACCTTATTCAAATTAAGCCCTCTCTGTAATTAATCTTCCGTTGTTATCCAGTGTAAAGTCTTCTGGAAGTGAAGCATTGGCCTTGTTACCATTTCCCAGCAGCCGCCCCCTGTGCTGTGATATTCCCTTTGTCCTCAGCGCTGGGCCACCTTCAGTCCCCACTGTACTTTTGTCCCATTCCCAGTGGGATGGGAACACTGGGCCTTTGTCTGGCAGGACAATGAAGGAAAAATTCCAACTTCCCTCTGCTCTGCTGCGCTGCAAATTTATTTTAACGAGAGCATGGTGTAGCTGGTGTGTGATTTACCAGAGCCAGGTATTGCTGCCACCTTTATCGCAGACTGGAAATAGATTTTATTACAATGATTTTTTCTTCCATTAAGTATTTCTTTCCATGGAGGGGAGAGTGTCAGAGAGGAATATGGAAGAATTAGATGCATGCAGTAAATTCTTCAGAATGCTGAGGACTGAGCTGAAATAATACCTGGGGGTTACCAGACAAGGATTTAAGAATGCCACTCTTTAACTACAAACTGAATAATTTCAGGAAGTTATAAAAACTGTTGGAAGTTTTTTCTGAAAAAACTTCAACAGCTGTTTAAAGACCGTCGAAAAAACTGCCTGAAGTTTAAAAAACCTGGAGCGAAACAACCACAGAGGAGAAACTGAGGCAACTGTTGCGATTTTATCAAATAAAAGTGTGATTTCTTTTCTTAGTGTTAAATACTTATAGAGGGAAGAGCACGTGATACCAAATCCACTTCAGCAGGGCCAACAAGCCTGCTCTGGAGCTGTAATTAGACGGAATTAAGGCCATTATTTTTGAAGTACAATGAAAGGTAATGGAAGGTTTCTTGTCACTGGATGTGTTCTCATGAACCCGTTGAGCAAATTGGCCTTTGAAGAACCCAGAAAATGGGATGTACCAATTAACACGGCCCCACCCAGTGTCCTGTCAAGTATTTCCTAGTCGGGGCTCTCGTTTTTGCATTTTGCTCACGGATTTCCTGTCCCCATCACAAGAGACATTTCCCCTCAGTGAACCACGCAGTTCTGAGAAGAGTATAGGTTAATAGGAAAAATTTGCTTCTATTATAAAGAGGAAAACATATTAAAATGGGCATATTATATGTGTGTATATATTGGTTGGCACAATTTCTTTCACAGCCTGCACAGGATTTATTCTGGATAGTTTGAGTTGGCCTCTGTCAGCTTTCAGTTGGCATCTGAAAATATTTTGTTGCCTAATATCCCAATTTTAACGTGGCCCTTCTGGAGGGTCGATTTGCCAGGCCTGTTCCAAATGAGCTGGACATTTAAATGCTTGAGCTTTGGAGATATCTGGGGAGGATTTGTCATCTTCTGTAGCAAATTGATCGGTCAGTGGTTGTGTGAGCCCAGGGAGAAAAGAACAGCAAAGTTCTTCCTGCCCTTCTCCACGGATCCTTTGGCAGCTGAGGGGTTTTAATAACCAAAACTAAAGGGCAGGATCAAATGGTGATGAGAATTCATCCGTGGGGGAGTGCAGAGCTCTGAGAGCTGCCTGAAGCCAAAGAGCTTTCCGAGTTTCTGGAAAGTTTCTAGGCAGCAGAGCTGCCCTTCAAGTCAATATGGAAGGGAGAGACTTTGATTTATGTCCTGACTCTCTGGGCATCCCTGCAGAGCTTGTCACCAGCACCTTGGGGTGTCCCCAGAGTGTCCCCAAGCCCGAGGGCTCTCAAATTCCTGAATTCCACAATACACCAATAGCTACCATGAATTTTTTGTGTGTGGCCAGTGGAGTATCTCACCCTGGAATCTTGAAAGACTTGTGGAAAACAATTTAACTACTACAATTTCTCTGCTGTTCAGGGGGATAATCTGTTTTTCTGGGGAAGTGAAATATTTTTCGGGAATGTTCCTGGCAAATCACTCCAAGAGTTTAACTGAGTAAATAACAGTAGTTCAATATTAGTGTTTTGTGAAGGACTGTCACCAGACAAGTCAATTTTCCTGGAGTGCCCAAGCAGTACAGCAGGAACTCCAGCAGGCACTGGCTTCATGCTGGGGTTATTTTATCCCTCAGTGGATTGTTTTCCTGCAGCCTCAGAGCTCCAGGGGCTGGCAAGAAAACCACCCCTAAAAAAGGAGGTGCTGCAACGTTCCATTTCCACTTGGCCCCTTTTTCTTTTCGTGGCTGTTTTTGAAAGCCTTGTCAGAGGCTGAACTCGGAGTGACTGCAGAAATTCTCAGCAAACTGCTCACGGCTCCAGCGCTGGAGCTGCAGCACATCCAAAAATCCCTGCTTGTGTTAGGCCTGGGAATTGAGAGTCAAAGGTTTCGGTAAATGCCTTTCTGAAAGAACCAGTTCTATGTCCCGGCTGAGCGTGAGATGCAGCTTAATTTCCTTTGTTGTTTTCCTGGGGAAGACAAGGGAAAATGAAGAACGTGTTGAGAGCGTGGGGCTTTTCATTTGCAAAAGTGCTCATTAGCATTTTCCCTGGGCGCAGGGTGGGATAATCAGCGTTGGATGCTGTCAGGAAATCCATGGGTACATGGCTCCTCTGCTCCCAGCCCACCGCTTAGAAATAGATAATTAAGGTGATAAATAGGAATTTTTTGTTTGTTGGGTTTTGGGGTGTGGTTTTTTTGGTTTTTTGTTTGTGGTTTTTTTTTTTTTTTTTTTTTTTTTTTTTCTGGAAAGGATATGATCTTGAGAAAGAAATTGCTTTGTAATGTGAACAGACAAAGGGTAAGTTTCCTAAAAAGTCTCATTTCAGGATCAAGTCTTTGGCTGGCGTCTCCTGAGCTTACTTGTCTTAGGCTGCCTTTCCCCTTTTCCCTTGATCCTGGGAATAGTTGGCCTTGCTTATGGGATGTAACCATTTTTTTCCTTTCTTTTATACTTCTTTTTTTCTTGGAATGTAAAAAAAATCAGATACAAAAACATTACAATGGGGAAAAGTCGATTCCCCCCCCCCCTTTGGTAGAAACAAAGGAAAAAAGATTTCAGAGGATTTCCCATCAGCATCTTGGCAGTACCAAGCCCAAGGCAGGAGGCAGTGCCAGGAGGTTGGGGCTCACCAGCAGCCACTGGGTCTCCAGGGCCTTCCTTTAGTTCCTCTGCAGATAAAACTACCCTGGAGAACTGGGGATGAAAAGCAGGGATGAAAGATTCTCGATAAGAAAATCTAAATATCCTCGCCGTGATGGCATCAGTGGCTTGAAAATTGCCAAGCTAACGAAGCCCAAGGGAATTTGAGTCCAGGAAGAAAAACAGGCTTGGATTTGGCAGCGTTTTGTGTTGTTGGGGGCTGATGTTGCTTCTCACAGATACCCACTTGTGTTTGCTTAGGGAGTCACCAGCTCTGGGGCTGCTCTGAAAGAAATCCCAGCAAATAACACAAGGAAAGGGGTACTTGAAGGAGAATCTTCACAAGAAATTATTTTTTAAAGGCCCAAATCAAATACTTTTGTCTCCTGCAAGTTGCTTTTCTCGTGATCTGGTCATTCCCACCACTGCCCTGTCCTGTACCCTGTCCTGTACAAGGTGTTTTTAGGGAAATACCACACAAAGTGTGACCCTGTTTAAACACAACCCACCGATTCCTTTACTGCACTAAAGAAACGGCCGGTTCTTACTCAAATGTATTATTTCATTTAATTAAACCTACATGAAGCAGTTTTCAAAGAAGATGCCAGGCACTTCTGTAGCTGCACAGTGACAATGAGTAAAACCAGAACCCCTAAAGATACCCAATATAGATCCCTAAATATAGCTTATTATCCAGGCACTTGGGCAACTAGATAGGTCCACATGGAAAAGAGTCTCAGGTTGAGGCTTAGGAGTTTGGTTTTCTTTGCATAGTTTTCAAACACAAAAATTCTTGTGGCTTTTTGGGGAGGGGATTGTTGGGGTGGTTTATGGTTGGTTTGTTTGTTTGGGGTTTTGTTGTTTGGTTGGTTTCGTTCTAAACACTTGTCCAAGTGCCAGAGTGGTTTTTGAAGCATTTAGTCAGATTCTGCTTTTGGTTTTGTTGTTGTGACTCTTGCACTCTTCTCTACCTATTGGTCAGTAATTCAAGCTGTAGCCTTGTTTACCGTGAGTGATTTTCAGAAAGGAAACAGAATGAGAAACAGCCAAATTGTAGTTGCTGGAAGAGTAAACTTAGAGGAAACTGGACACAAGAATTGCTCTCCATCAGGACACTTCTTATTTAACAACAGCAACTTTTTTTTTAATTACACACACACACACACACACATATATGTGGGGGTTTTGGGGTTTTCTTTCTCTCTCTCTCTTTTTTTTTTTTTTTTTTTTTTAAGATAAATTGCTGTTGAAGTTCTTGTGTGCCAGTGCTGTTTGGTGCAATGGGGCAGTTCAGTGCTGTTGTTAACTCAGAGTATTCTGTGAGAGTGGAGAAGGGGAGGGATGGGCACAAATCTCTCCTGTCCGAGCAGGGACAGCACCCAGGGAAGGGCTGGAGCTGGGCCAGGGAAGGTCAGGCTGGATCTCAGGGGAAAGTTCTCCCCCAGAGGGTGCTGGGCACTGCCCAGGCTCCCCAGGGAATGGTCCCAGCCCCCAGGCTGCCAGAGCTCCAGGAGCTCCCAGGAATGCCCAGGCTGGGATTTTGGGGTGCCTGTGCAGGGCAGGGGTTGGATTCTTGTGGATCTCTTCCATCTCAGGAGATTTACAGAATCCCAGAGTGATTTGGATTGGGAGGGACCTTAAAGCCCATCCCATTCCATGCCCCTGCCGTGGCAGGGACATCTTCCACTGTCCCAGGCTGCTCCAATGCCCAGTGTCCAGCCTGGCCTGGGACATTCCAGGGATCCAGGGGCAGCCACAGCTGCTCTGGGCACCTGTGCCAGGCCTGCCCACCCTGCCAGGGAGGAATTCCCACCTAATCTCTAATCTAAGCCTTCCCTGTGTGATCCCATTCCAGGATTCTCACCCTTGGCGCTTCACCTTGGGATAGAGAGGAAGGAAGGAGGGGGAGGAGGGGGTTGATAGAATTGGGCCATGGTAAAAGACAGAATTTTTTAAAAAAATTTGTGCTTCTGTTTTCTTAGAACAAAAGCAACCCGCTTTTATGGTGCCTGGCAGAGGTTTCGATGGCAAACGCTGCTAATTCTGCCTTTCCCCGTGCCCAGCAGCCCCCAGCCCGCGGCTCGGGGGTGTCTCCGGAGCGGCTGCGGCTGCCGGCATCCCCCGGAGGGGCTGTGTGTCCCCGCCGGCGCTCCGGCTGCGTGCCCGGCTGTCTGTGTGCCTGTCGGGCTGTCCCTGTGCCCGGCTGTCTGTGTGCCTGTCGGGCTGTCCCTGTGCCCGGCTGTCTGTGTGCCTGTCGGGCTGTCTGTGTGCCCGGCTGTCCCTGTGCCCGGCTGTCTGTGTGCCTGTCGGGCTGTCTGTGTGCCTGTCGGGCTGTCCCTGTGCCCGGCTGTCCCTGTGCCCGGCTGTCTGTGTGCCTGTCGGGCTGTCTGTGTGCCCGGCTGTCCCTGTGCCCGACTGTCTGTGTGCCTGTCGGGCTGTCTGTGTGCCTGTCGGGCTGTCTGTGTGCCTGTCGGGCTGTCTGTGTGCCTGTCGGGCTGTCCCTGTGCCCGGCTGTCCCTGTGGCCCGCTGTCCCTGTCGCTCGGGGGCTGTCCCTGTGGCCCGCTGTCCCTGTGCCCGGCTGTCCCTGTGCCCGGCTGTCCCTGTCGCTCGGGGGCTGTCCCTGTGGCCCGCTGTCCCTGTGCCCGGCTGTCCCTGTGGCCCGCTGTCCCTGTCCCTGTCGCTCCATGCTGTCGCTCGGGGTCTGTCCCTGTGCCCCGCTGTCTCTGTGGCCCGCTGTCCCTGTCCCTGTCGCTCCGTGCTGTCGCTCGGGGGCTGTCCCTGTGCCCCGCTGTCCCTGTGGCCCGCTGTCCCTGTCCCTGTCGCTCCGTGCTGTCGCTCGGGGGCTGTCCCTGTGGCCCGCTGTCCCTGTGCCCCGCTGTCCCTGTGGCCCGCTGTCCCTGTCCCTGTCGCTCCGTGCTGTCGCTCGGGGGCTGTCCCGCTGCCGCCGCGCTCCGGGGTTGGCTCATCCTCCCCCTGCGCTCCCTGGCAAAGCGCGGGGGGAACCAGATAAGCACAATCTGGTGTGTGAGCGGGAGGGTCTGAGCTCCTGCCTGCCTTCTTTTTTCTCTCTCTTTTTTTTTTTTCTTCTCCTTTCCCCCCCTTTTTTCCCCGCTCCTTTCCCCTCCCCTCCCGAGAAGCCCCCCGTTCCCGAGGTGCCGCAGACAATGGAGCTGATGTGCGGGTACAGGAGCTGATGAACGGAGTGGGGGGCGGAAAGGAGGGAAAAAAGGGGCAAACGCCTGCAGCCCCGTGTGCTGAGATCTCGGCTGTGCTCCGGGGAGCGGCCAGGGGTGTCAGAGCCCATCGAGATAATTGCCGGCGTTTCCCGAGCTTGGGGCAGCTCTGAGGATGCTTCCCAAAGGTCCGGCAGAGCCCGCAGCTGGAATTTCTCCACGCTGTTTGTCCAGGGCGCGTTCAGAACGGCCTAAAGCAGCCGGAAGGAGAAGTGGCATTTCTGTGTAATTCCAGGGATCCCGGTAGGACTGAGGGCTTTGAGAGAGAGAGAGAGAGAGAGAGAGAGAGAGAGAGAGAGAGGGATAAACGGCGAGCGGGATCAAAGAGCGCCCGTGAATCCGTGTCCTTTGTGCTCCTGCCTCTTTGTCCGAGGCTACCCGGGGGCTGCAGGTGCCGAGCCGTGCGGGGCCACCGCAGAGCCCGGGGATGCGGGGACACCAGGCTGCTGCACCGCCTTCCACTCATTCAGAGCATCACAAAAAAGTCCTGTGTCGCTAAAAGCCCGCTGCAGACGGCGGCGGCGGCGGCAGGAGCGCCGGAAAATGCTGAAGTTGAAGGCCTTCTGCTTGGATTACTGGCAGTTTTTATGTCTCCAGCCTCTCCATGGTTTCTATAAAAGGTAAGGAAGCGTTAACTCTGCCGTGCTCTTCAGCACATGGTGCCACCAGGGTTTTGCCTCTTTCGCTCTTCTGCTCCCTGGGAGAAGGGAGTGGTGAGGCAGTCAGTGACAACTTGTGACAAAGATCGTGAAGCTGCTTTGTTTGTTTGTTTTCTTTTTTTTTTTTTTTAATTGCGTTAATTATCAGCTGCTGTCGTCTTTGTGCATGTAGATGTGAAGGTGAAGGCGCTGTTCGCTTTTAACCTCTACTTTAGGTCACGTCACCTCAGACTCGGGACTTTTTCTGCCCTGCTGTTTTATCCTTAGGCACAGTATCTCGTGCTGTAGTGTCCACGCTGTCCACAACACCGGCAGATGAATTGAAATGTCGTGGGAATTTATGTGATGCGGAGAAAACCCTTTATTTCCCCGACATATTTAACAATATAATAGTTCATCTTTGCTCTCCCTCGCAGCACAAAGTGCACATCAGAGTCATTCAGAGCAGTGGGCACTTCACTGGGGCAGGTCTGGCACCCAGCGTCAGTGATTGATGGTGAATGGTGACCGTAAAGAATAGGTCTGGGTGTCAGATGCATTGAGCTTGCCTATTTAATGGAACAGCAAAATAAGCAATTCCATTTAGCACGTCCCTGAACTTCCCCTGATGCTTTTTAATCTGCACTTGCTTTTCCTTGCTCTGGATTGACGGTGCTGAGCAGAGGGAGCACGGGTGGGTTTGGATTTGCTGGGGGGGTGAAGTGGGGATCCCTTCGCTGGGAACAAACCCCTGAATTCTCTAAAATAGGATTCCGTTCTCCTTACGTCCACTTTGTGCCCTGGCTACCTATTGTCAGCCTACAGAAAGTGCTTTGTACTCAATGCTAATTGCAGCTGAATTTTCCATGCAGCGACTGAAGGCTGGAAAAGGGAACTGTTCCAATCTTTTTCAAGGTTTCAGGGGTGCCCCGCACTTCCTGCCTTCAGCAACACGGGACCCTCGTCTGTGACCATGGGCTGGGGAAGTTTCAAAAGATACCTTTATTCGCCTCTCCTTGCAGCTTTTCACAGATTCCACTGCCAAGCCAAAAATTTCCCAACCCAGTCCCAGCCCATTGTGATGTTTTCCTTGCTGAGAAACCATATAAAATAATAGAAATGCAGCCAGACTGTTTTGACACAAATAAATACTGAACTCGAGGCTTTCTGTCTTGGATTCCTGGCCGAATCCCAGCTTTGTGGCAAATGAATTGCTGGGGAGTTATTCTACATCTCCTAATGGAAGCCCTTGCAAATGGGGCTGCCCATTTATTTCCTTCCAGAGAATTAATTCACTTGCCATCAAAACCTGGATGTGCTCGAGTCTTCCATCTGCATGGGCAGCACTAAAACCAGGCCTTAAGCACTTCAGTGTCACACAGAGGCACTTTGTTCTCATCTTTTTGAGAAGAAAAGAAAATTGAAGGAAAAGTTGCGACTTCCTCACGTTGGAAACAAAATAATTTCTTGGTTAGAGCACAAACAAGTGTGAAAAGCAGGTGCTGCAGAATAACAAACCTTAAATGCAAGGAAGTTTATCGGAAAAAGAAAGAAAAAAAAACCTTCTGGAGGCTCTCAATTACTTTTTATTAGCAATTGTAAATTGTTTAAAATGCTCTTGGAAAAGAGCCCGGGGGCACTGGGGAGGTTCTGTGTGTGCCCTGTGTATATATTTGTTATTTTTATGTATAAAATGAGGTACCAGATAACCAAAACAGGACATGGGTAACATTTCCATGGGGTGACTGTGCTCTTTCCTTCTGTGCCCTGCCTGACTCTGATTTTCAGTTGCAGTCAGTGCTCAGAGCTGTGGAAAATGTTCCTGGTTGCTTCGGAAGCTGGGACTTGCTGCTCCATGGTGGGGTGTGCAGCTGTGTTTTCCAGTTTTAATTTCAAAGAACTCTTGTGGGTTCATGTCCAGAGAGGGGAATGGAGCTGGGAAAGGCCTGGAGCTCCAGGAGAGGCTGAGGGAGCTGGGAAAGGGGCTCAGCCTGGAGAAAAGGAGGCTCAGGGGGGACCTGGTGGCTCTGGACAACTCCCTGACAGGAGGGGACAGCCAGGGGGGACTCAGGCTCTGGGAACAGGGACAGGACAAGGAACAGCCTCAGGCTGGGCCAGGGGAGGCTCAGGGTGGATTTTGGGAACAATTTCTCCATGGAAGGCATTGTCAAGCATTGCAACAGGGCAGGGATGGAGTTCCCATTGCTGGAACTGTTCAGAAAAGCCAGGGATGTGGCACTTGGGGACATGGGAGAGGGGTGGCCTTGGCAGAGCTGGGGGAAGGATTGGACTCAATGATCTTCGAGGGCTTTTCCAGCCTTAATGATTCAGTGATTCTGGCTCTGCTGCCTGGCCTGGACAATTCTGATTTTTGGTATAATTTTATCTTGCTCTGGGCTCCACTTCCATGGGAGTGACATCCATGGGCTTGAAGAGAATTCCCTGTTGGGGTTTGTGGTGGCCTCATTGCCTGGAGCTGTGGGGCTAGGAGAGGTGGAGGACAAGGAAAATGAGCTCTTGCCCCTCCCTGGCTGTGGCTGCAGTGCCAGCTGGGGCTCTGCAAGGAAACACTGAGCCTGGGTGATGGCAGAAAGGAAAACTAGGACAGGTTTTCAAGTTTATTTATGTATACAGGGTAAAAAAATCCAGCTCCAAAATAGCAAGCTGGGCATGTGGCGCTCCCAAAGAAATGCCAGGTAAGGGCAGCCACTATCCTGTGTCCAGAGAGAGCTGCCCTGGGGTTTGTTCTCTCAGCACAGCCAGGGGAAGGGGAGGTTGGGAGAAATCCACCAACCACACCTTCAGTCTGGTCCTTGAATTTGGCAGCACCTGCAGTGACCAGGCCTTTGCCCATCCCCTGTTTATTCCTAAAACAAAGTTACTGCAAGGTAATGGTGCTGATGCCTCCAGCAGTGTGTTTATAAACCAGCAGCCTGATTTATCCAATTTATGCAAATTGCACAAAGGAAACTGGGGGCTGGGCTAGAAACCTTCTCCAAGAAATGTTTGGTAATTCAGTGATGGGTGAAAAATGAGACTTCAGTGCTCTTCAGCAGCCAATAACACCGAGTGCGTTTTGGTCAGAGCCCCTCACTTGAGGGCTGCTTTTGGTACCCTCTAAATACAACCCCTGAGGGTGCTGGGATGTGTTTCTATGGCAGATTAAAGTGTAACATGAGCAAATCACCGCCAGGTTTCTGTGGGCTTTGCAGGATGAACGTCTCATGCTTTACTTCCAGGATTATTATAAACCCGTGTGCCTGCAGGTTTAGCATGTGAAAGTGAAGATTTTCCTCAGCAGAGGGGGAAGCTCCGTGCTGTGCTGCTGCCAGCTGGTGGGTAATAGCCCAGGCAAGAAATTGTTACCATTAGCATTGCATTAAAGATCAAGCAGAAGGTGAGGAAATGTGTGACTGGCACCGAGGGCAGCTGTAATCTGCAGATTTTCCCCTCCCAGAACGTCTTCTCTCTCTTGGCTTAAAACAGGAGAATTTCAAAAACACATAAAACAAGTGCCAAGTTTGTGAAGGCTGTTTTATTGGAGTGCCTTGTTTGGCAAACAGAACCGTTTTTAAATCATTCCTTGTCATTTTCAATTTTTCTCTCATCACTTCGCTCTCTCTGAAGGAGGCACGAGCCCCTTCCGGAGCAATTAGGGCCATTTGTAATGAGCCACCCCAGTGGGATAAGCAAAGTGAGACCTGGCTGGGGCTCTTTGAAGCCCGGGATTAGCTGGGATTGTTTCTGCCACCCTTCAGCTGGGGCTCACAGTGCCAGCAGCGTGCTTCAGGAGAGGTTCAACCACGTGCTCGAGCCCATCTCTGGCCAAAATAGGGCTGTATTTTGGTATATGATTCATTCCCGTGAGGATGTTTCAGTGTTGATTAAAAATGAGAATGCTTTCATGAATTGGCTTGTTGGGAGCAGCTTTTTGCTGCCACCCTGGAATCTCAGAGTAGCTGAGTTCTGAAGCTCCTTCAGGCCACTCTGATACTGCACCTGCAGCTCTGTGCTCATCCTCTCTCCCGCTCTCTTAGCCCAGAAAAATGTGTAGCATTTGAAGCCATGAAAGAAATTGCCAGCCTTAATTTAGATGCTGTTTAAAAGACAGCACAGGGGCTGGGAATGATCTGTGTCAGGGCTGTCCTTGAGGTTAACTCTTTGTTAAGAAGAATGTGCTTTGAGGGGCTTTGTTCCTCATCTCTGGTGTCACCAGCACGGGCTCTGCTCTGGGGTTGTGAGGTGGCTTCAGATGTGTTGGGTAACTGGCACAGCAGTTACAGCAGTGCTGCTGCTCCCTTCGAGGGAAAAGCAGCATAAAAAAATGTGTAAAGAACTCCCTGGTCATGTGTCATCACATAATTAAATCCATTCTTTAAAAACAGATTTAATAAAGGGGGATAAACTTATATTCAGTCCTGCAGTCCCATATTCCTGGAGGTGATGGCTGCATACTAATTACAGCCCTCAGGAACAGGGAGTAAGGGAAAAAAATCCCTGAAGTTCTGGTTTTTGAGGGCAGGGAGCTGCTTTTGGACGGTGATGTCAGTGGAGTTTTGTGTCTCCTTGCTGTCGCTTAAACTGAGCTCCTTTGCAGCATCTTCAACAAAACCAAACCAAGTGGGTGGGGAGCACCGCTGGAGCTCTGCCTTGAACTTGCCTTTGGAGTTCACCATATATGTTGGTAGGAACACATAGAGTTTGCTTTCACTTGACAGTGACTTCATCCAGAGCAGGGCTGAGTCATGTGCCTGTGGAGCTGCTCCGGAGTCTCCCTTGGCGAGGCTGCTGCAGCTGCAGAGCAGCTGAGAGCTTCCCCCAGCTCCCAAAGCCAGCCCTGTGCGAGCACAGTTGTGCTACCGTCAGCATAAAAATTATTGGGAGCCAACCCTCAAATAAACGCAGCGAGTAGCAAAAAAAAATAAATGCCTTAAAAGCCGTCAGAGGATTTCTCGGTGCTCAGGGAGGTGATTCCGAGCTGAGAAATTTAAATGAAAACACACCGAATAGCTGCTGATGTGCTGGAAGCCTTCCTTGTGGCGTCACGAGTGGTGCTGTGTGTCTGCAGGAGCCTTTGGGCAGGTGTTCATTGCTCACACCCCAAATCCACACTTGTGCTTTCACCGAGGTGTGTGCGCCATTTGGGCACGGCTTTGGGCTTTGGGATTTGAGCAAAACCCTGCCCCAGTCTGTGGGGCTGTGATGCCTCTCCCCGGACCAGAGCCTGGACTGGCTTAGACTGGGTTTCAGACCTGACAGTTCTTGGTCTGTGTGCCTCCCTTTCCCCTTCCCTTTCCCCTTCCCTTTCCCCTTCCCTTTCCCCTGCCTTTCTGCAGTCCTCATGACATCAATTCTCCAAGCTTCCTAAAACTTTCCATTTCTCTTCCCTCTCACCCGGGAACCATCTGCGAGCCCTCGGCTTCTCCCTTCCTCCCTCTTGCACGGATTTTACCCTTCCTCGGGCAGCTTTGAAGGCTGATGTGGGGGGTTTTGTTGGAGCTGGGGGTGTCTGTGCTGGAGGTTCCTGCCCTTCAGCTGGCTCCCCGGAGCACACAGAGGTGTCCAGGCGTTTCTGTCCCTCGCAGCCTCTCGTGGATGTGGCAGCAGAGGAGCGGTGACAGCGGGTTGTGGCGCTGGCTCCGTGCCCTGCAGCGGGAGCTGGGAGCGCCCTGAGCCGCTTGGATCGCTGTCCAACCCCGGGGCACGGCACCGGCAGCGCTCCCCGACATCCCAGAGGGATGCTGCAGCCTGCAGGATCCTCTGCCAAGCATCCCGAACTGTCCCAAGCCTTCCTGGGGCTGAGGGGAGATGCCCTTTAGCGAAATGCCAAGTCCAGGCTGGCTTGGTTCCCCTGCAGGACTGGCATGTGCTGTCGGCTCCCGGGGTTCGCATTTCCTTGGGAATGTTGGTGAAAAACCAGCAAAGGACCTTTCAAAGGGAATGGAAGAGAATGCAGCGAAGGCTCAGAAAAAAACACGTGGTGAAGATGTTTTATTAAAACCTCCTAAGTCCAAATGTTGGCTTGTTGCGGCTTGAAGGTTTAAAGATGCCCCGAGTTGTCCAAAAAGCCAGGATGCTTTTTTCAGATAAAAATTTAAACTCCATCCATTCGTACGACTCCTTGGCAATCCTTAATTGGTAAGAGCTGTTGTGTAAGGGGAATGCTACCTAAGTTAAAAATAGGTCTGGGAGTGCACTGACAACCCAAACCAGGCTGGCTCCAGCAGTCACATTTTCCTTTTGTCAGATGACCTACAAATGTAATGTACATCAGCGCAGAAGTGCTGTCAGATCCTGCTCTGGGACCATTTCACTGTGGTAGAAACTTCAGAAAAACGGGCAATTTGTGTTCCTCATCTGTGGGAAAAAGAGCAGAAAGCTGGCATAGCAGTGCAGATGTAGGCCTAAAGTTAAAAGGATACAAGAATAAGGACACAGAACAGTAAGACTGTGTTTTTGTGCTGTGTGAAGTTAGGCCTTAGCAAGCAGAAAAGTATGTTAAGCAAGATAATAGAAAAGTTTAATCTTGAGGCTCTGTGCTTTGTTTATAGAAGAGTATAAAAAGTTCCTGAGTGATAAGAAATATGAAACAAGCACCTACTGTTAGATATAAGGTATTGGTGTAGTTTTAATGATTGCTTAATGCAGATGGCTGCGAGCTCTTAACAATTTGCTGTTAGAATACATTGAAAAGGCCTTGTAACGCAGAGAATTCTCTCTTGTAACGCAGAGAATTCTGGCTGCTGTTGAGGGCTGCAGCAGGGCAGGTCCCTGTGGCAGGGAGGTTGTGCTCAGCTCACTTAGGCTGGGCCTGGGCACAGGGGCAGCTCTCAGATCCCCTCACACACCCTGGGTCAGGGCATGCAGCCACCCAGGGCTTTAGCCCAAATCAAATCAGATCCTGGCTGCTGCTTTTCTCTGGGCTCCTCTTTCTTCTTGTACCCACCACAAAACTCTCAGCTCATCACCCTGCAGACTCTGCTGCCAAACAGGAATGGATTTCCAGAGGGAGGGCGAGTGATGGAGTGTGAGACTCCCAATTAAGCCCTGCCTTTCTATTAATAGCGTTTAAAAGCAACACACCACCTACAACGTGTGAAGGAACCTCAGCTCCAGCATTTTTAAATACTTGGAGTGATTAATGTCCCTTGTGGTGTCTTTGCCTGCAGCAGCTTTGTTTCCAGTGTGAAAATTAGAAAAGAGATTAAAAGCCTCCCGTTCCCCAGAAATGGCCTCAAGCTGCACCAGGGGAGGTTTTAGGTTGGATTGTAGGGAAAAGTCCTTCACTGAAGGGGTGGTCAGGCATTGGGAACAGGCTGCCAGGGCAGTAGGGGGGGTCCCCCATCCCTGCAGGGGGTTAGAAGATGTGTGGATGTGGCACCTGGGGACATGGATGAGTGGTGGCCTTGGCAGTGCTGAGGAATGGTTGGACTTGATGATCTCCGAGGACTTTTCCAACATAAATGATTCTGGGATTCTCTTCTGCCTCTTCTTCCCTCCCCACCTCCCAACTCTGGGGTTTTCAGGGATTTATGGCTGCTCTCCATCGCTCCGGGTTCCCTTAGGAACAAAAACCATGAGGACAGTCCCATTGCTGTCCCCAAAATGGGTGCCATGTACTTGGCAGTGGCCAAGTTGAGAGCTTTGACAAACTTGGGGATTTTTTTTCCCAGCGTTTCTGTGCTATTGATTCTTCCAATTGTTTTCCCTGCCCTGCAGCAGCTCCCTGCTCCTGTGGCCAGTCAGCAGAACCAAAGCTGTGTGTTCTGTCTTGGTGTTCCAGGCTGCCGTGGTGCAAACCCTCCTGCATCAGCATCAGCAGCTCCCCTGCAGCCCCAGCAGCTGAGCAGAGCCTTTCTGCTGACCCTGCAGCTCAGGGGGAGCCACCTTCAGCTGCCTCAGCTCCCAAAAGCCACAGCATCAGCTCTGAGTTAGTGCCTGTGGCTGTCTGAATTGAAGTTTCCTCCTAGAAGAGATGCTAAACGTTCTGCAAAGCTGAGAGTCCCTTTCCCTGGTTCACAGGCAGCAACGTGCAGGTCCAAGGCTTCTGCTGTGGTGATGCTGGGTTTGGAAAAAACACTCCTGAAGTGAGAAGAAGGGTTGGAAGGAGGCAGAACTTCTCCTTGCACCTTCCAGTTGCAAGCTGGGAGAACTCCAGAGTTTACACGGGTCCAGAAAGGGAGAGCTGCTGTGGGTTCTTGCAAGCAGGGCAGAGCTAGCGAAGGTCTCCAGGGAGAAGAAACAAAATCAGCCAATAAGTAAATCAGTGCGGGGAGTGGAGCTCGGGGTGGGTGCAGTGATGTGCTGCGAATGGAATCTGTTTGATTGCGGGGGGGAAGAGATAAGTGATGAATTTCTCATCCACACCCAGAGGGGAGGAACAGCTCCAGACAGCCCGGGGCTCCCAAGCTGTGTGAGAGGGGACAGCAGTGTCACTGCAGGGCTGTGACAGGAGGCTCTGAGGATGCACAAACTGGAAAATCCACGCCCAGGGCACCGAGTGGCAGGGCTGGGGCTCGTCCCGGTTGTCCTGAAGGGAAAGCAAACAAGGCTTCAAAACAGTGAAATCACTTGCTATGCAAATGTGTGCCTTGTTTGGGGCATGGCACTGAGAACAAAGGGGAGCGATGTAAACAGCCCGGACAAAGGGGCCTCACTGTCCCACCGCTCCGGGAAAAGCTCCTCTGTTCCTCAGGAGGAGTTTTCTGGCTGCTGACAAACAGCTGATGTGTCCAGTTTCTCTTGGCCACCCCTTCCTTTACCTCCTCGCTGATGCTGCTCCCGAGGAGCTGTTTTTAGAGAAGGCAGCCCAGCATGAGAGACAGAATCAGGTTGGATTCATCACATGATTAATTAATTCTTCACAGGAATCAGCAGCTCTTCCCTGGTGCTGCTGCCAGGCCCTGCCCTCCCCTCCAGGATGCTGAATATCCCCCTCAAATATCATCCCAAGGAGCATCTCACAGCAACCCCTTCTTTGGATTTGCAGCAGAATAAATAGCACTTCCTTCCAGCAGAGATCTAATCACAGAACTGAACTGTGACTTTCATTAGCTCGTGATGTGATTTGCATTGTGTGCAGCATTTGCTGGATGTGTGTGAAATGATATGTATTTCCTGCAGAATAATAATAGCAATAGTAGTAGTAGTAGTAGTAACAACAACAACAACAATAGTATTCCCTGCTTGCTTAGGGGTGAAACTACCTGGATTTGTTGATTTAGGAAATGAGTGGACAAACTCAGGTCAGGAGCTGAAACACTCTCTACACTATTTAATGGTCTGGTTTTCATGGGAAATGCTACAGCAATGATTTAAAAACCAAACCACATGAAAAAAGTCCCCCTGCAGCATCTCACCTCTGCCCCCTGATGTTCCCACGTTATTTTAATGCCTTGGGTCATTGGTTGTGCACAGAGTTTAGAAACTGAAGGAGGTGATGAAAACTCTGCTCTCTTGTAGATCTCATCCACTGAATCTATCTTTAGAGACAGATAAAAAAACTATTCCTGCAGATGTTGGTGTTGTCAAAATACTGGGACTGCAGGGGAATCAGGGAGGGTTTAATCTAAATCCATCAATTACACTGAGGGCTCAGGCTTGAGCTCAAAGAGAGGGAGCTGACACAACTGAGGGTGCTGTTTGATACCTCTGTGCTGCACAGAAAAGCAACTCCTGCTTTCATACTCTTGATATAATGGGTTTATTCATGGCAGATGAAATAGTGCAAGTGTACAGGGTAGAAAAGCAGCAAACCTCCCCTGTAGGCGCTGCAGCCCTGAAATCGGGGAGTGAAGGGAAGGGACAGGCTTCACCTGGGCTGCCTCAGCTTCTCCAGCGCTGAAATGTTATTTCTGTGATGATGTTGGGAACAGATGTATAAAAGTTTTCTAATGTAATTTTCCCTCATTAATCCAGCTGATTGACATGTACAGAGCGCTGTGGAACTTGGTGTGACTTTTCCTGAGGAGCCATCAGTGGCTTGCTCCAGGAGCAATTATCAGGAACTCCCAAAGCAGAATGTATTTCAAACAGTTTGAAACGGTCACGAGACCCTGGACAGAATGGCCTTGGAGAAAATGGAATTATGCAACAGCAAACAGTTAATCACGGCATGATCCTGCTCTGTGAAGAGACAGCCTGAACTTGGTTTCTTGCTTAATTAAGTTTTCTAATATAAACATGTATCTGATGTCCCTGGTGCAGGAGGGCCCCTGATAATGGTGCTGCTGACCTCTGCAGGGAAGGGAGCGTGGGCTGAGCAAAGGCTGGGGGAACTTCAATCTGTCAGAGTAACAACTCTGACTCTCAGGGTGGTCTTGGAGATGCCAGGGCAGGATTTACAGGGCTGGTCACTACAACAACAACAACAACAACAATTCTTTTTTCTGAGTTTTTTGCCACGTGAGTGTGTGCTGGGGCTTCAGTTCATTGAAACTTTTGGCAATAAACGCTGTGTGTTGTTTAAACTTACTCAGCACAGCGAAAGAATTCCACATACATAATCTGTTTTGGGGGCTTTTTGGAGTTGATTCGGGTGTTTCTTGGGTTTTTTGTTGGCTTGTTGGTTTGGAGTTTTGTTTTAATCAGATCTTGCCATTTAATTGTTGCTGTCATTTCCAGGCTGAGTGTCACAGCTGATACTCACCATTGACAGCCAGGACTTCTTTGTATGCCTTCAAATCCAGCTTTGGAAAATGACTCATTACTTTTTTTTTTTTTTTTTTTTTTTTGGCACCAAAAAGTTTATTACAGCACACAAAAATTTTTTTGCAAGCAGCTGAGGGTTCCTCCAGCCCGAGGCATCTGATGGAGTGGCTTAGCACCTAAAGGTCTCGGAAGGGATTTTCTGGGGCAGTGTTACTGGGCTCAGGGGGTGGGTTTTTTTGGGTTTTTTTTTTTTTTTTAAGTGGAATAAATGGGAATAACTTTCTGCAGGTGCTGCCTAGGTAGGGGTTTCTGCCTTGGCAGCTGGGAGCAGTGAGAGTAGCTCGGGGCTTTCTGAACAGCCCCAATAATCTCTTCTGGCTGGCGAATAACGTAAACACCGAATCTTATAAATCACGGAGAAAGGAGTAACCCGAGCCTGGAGATGGGAAAGCTGCCGCCTTCCCTGGGAGTTCACTGGAGTGGAGGTCGGAGGAATCTCTTGGAAGCGGTGAATCAGAGCTGGGCTGCTGCCTGAGCCCTGGGCTGCCTCTGCCTGAGCCCTCGTCCCGCCCGGAGCCTCCTCCCTGAGCTCGGGGAAAGCCATGAAGGGGGATGGCAGTGCCATGTGGAACCTGATGTGGAAATACTGCATCTCTGTCAGGACCATCAGGTACGGGGGGATTTACGCTGCTGCTCTGGGGAGGCTGGAAGTGCTGCTGGAGCTCCTGCTCCTTGCAGAGTTAACTCTCAGCAGCCTGGGAGGGCTCCCAGGGTGGCTGCTTCTGCCTCAGCTTTAGATTGAATGTGCAGAAAGAAAATGACAGGGTTATGGCAAAAAAAAAAAAAAATCTTCCAGGAACAGGATGTTTTCTGTCTCGTTTACGAGCAGGAGAAAATAGGAAGATGAAAGAAACTTTATTTTAGCGAGTGAAACTTTGAAAATTCTGCTCCTCTCCTGAGTGCTTGCCTGTCCTAGTCTTCTGGTTGTCCTGTCTCCAAAATCCAGAGGCTGAGCAGTTGTTCTTGGCACTCTGCAAGCATCACCTGTGGGGAAGGGGGGTGAGGAGAAGGTGTCCTTTAGGGCAGGATAAAGCCCTGGACTCGGTGTGGGATGTCTCCAGGCTGGTGGGTGCTCTGAGCCCACCTGGGGAGCGCAGGAGGGGCTGGGCTGGGGGTGCCCGGGCTCCTGGGCACTGCCAGCAGCACTGCCCGGGATTCCAGCACAGCTCCTTCCAGGAATGGAGCTGCTGAGACACACACCTGATGATTGTGCATCCTCACAGCCACTTTTGATATGTATTTTTATAGAGTTGTCCGGGCTCAGGCCTTGGTTTCTTGGTTTCTTGGTGGGACAGGGCTGTGTGGGTTAAGTGGTGCCTTTGGCCGTGCCAGCTCCCCTGCAGAGGTCCTGTCATCCGAGTAATTACTGCATTTCACACTGCATCATGATTCCAGGCTGAGGAAATAGTTTAGAGAGCCTGAATTCCTGCATGGACTTTCATTTCAACTCCGAATGAGGCTGTGGAAGGCTTTTTATCATCAGGGTACCAAAAAAAAAAAAGCTAAGAAATCCCTTAGTTCCCAGCAGAGGCAATATAATAGAAACTGGCAATAATCCCCCGGAGAGGATTCGATTAAGATAAAAATAATTTTATTTATGATCCGGGTTTAGAAGCAGAAGGAAAGCCTGAAAGAAGCGCTTGAGTGCAATTTTTGCAGCCCAGATGTTCATCCCAGCCTCGGGGCTGCTCTGAGACAAGTCCTGTGCAAAAACCCCTCGGCCCTGAGGGTGGATGATCCTACAAAACTAAACTTTAAAAGTTCCTCTGAGGCCTCGGGTGTGGTGATTTTCCCGAAGTTTGACATGCAAATTGTGATGTAAACAGCCAGTTCTTTATTTCATCAGTGACCTTACTGCTGCGGGGGGTGGGTTGAATATTAGCTGAGTTATTCGCAGCAGGGCTTATTTATAGAGCTGTTGGTAGCTCTCACAGCCAGTGAAATGCAGGGTGACAAGAGGATTTTCAATGAGTGTTTTTGGTTGTTTGGACAGATCCTATCTTGCTTTGGCACTGACGCCAAGAAGTTAAAGGGAATAAAAAAAACCCGAGTTTTTCCTTTGTGGAAAAAGTTCTCTACCAGCCTAAGTTGCTTTTCTGACACGGTTCAGAGACCTCCCTGAATCTGTCCCTGTGTTCTGAGAGGCTCCAGTGGTTACTGGAGCTCCTGTTCTTACCCATCCAAGGGGGACTATCCCCAGTCCTTCTCCCTCTCTGCCTCTTCTCCCTGTTGTGGGAGCCCCTGGAGCCTGTGCAGCCCTTGCTGGAGGTTTCAGTGAGCCTGCCTGTGGGTTTGCTCTTGGGTTTGGTGTTCCCCTGCCCACCCCACACCGGGCACCAGTCCCTGCCTGCACTACACTGGGCTGCTTGTCCTGCACCCTGATGAATGAGGGGATTTGTGCCTGCCTGAGAAAACAGCCCCACTCCTAAAGGAAAACCAGCCTTTCGCCTTGACCTTGTTTCCATTGGACTGCAGCAGCTTTAGAAAAACATATTTGAGTGAGCCTTTGTTGGCTGTTTGGACTGGACTGCTCTGTGGGCAGAGCTGGGCCACGTCCCTGTGCCTGGGCTGGAGCTGCACGGCCAGAGCCCAAACCTGTGGGCTCGTGGCTGGCTGCAGGGGGAAAGGTGTGTGCACAGGGAAGGGTTTTCAGCCTCGGGGAGTCGGAGGTGGTGCTGGAATCAGCTTAGGAGAGAGCAGGACGGTGTGGTGTGGAAATACACTAAAAATAATGCTGCCTTTTTTTGCTGCTGGGGGCTGGTTGGCCAGCTCCTAGAGCAGGATTGCAAAAGTTAAAAAGACAAAGGGATTTTGTCGCTGTTGTGCCAAAGCTGAGCTTGTTGCACTTCACGTGGAACTTGTGTCCTTCCAGAGCTCTTTTCTCTGAGCCAGTGAAGCCTCGCTACTGCCAGGTTATTTCCTAAAGCACAGCAGGGGAGAATCCCACAATGGTCTGTGCAGGAAGAGACCCTTAAAACCCATCCCACCCCATTCCATGGGCAGGGACACCTTCCACCGTCCCAGACTGCTCCAAGCCCTGTCCAGCCTGGCCTTGGGCACTGCCAGGGCTCCAGGGGCAGCCACAGCTGCTCTGGGCAAGAGAGGCAAGGTCTGGCTGGCCCCCAGAGCACAGAGCAGGGTAATCCCTGAGCCCCAGGGCTGCTGTTCCCAAGGGGAGAGTTGCCATTCCTGTGCTGGCACTGGGGGAATGCAGGGTGACTGTCCCTTGCCCTGCCCAGCAGTGCCCCGTGTCACACTGCGGGGTTTGGGCTCTCCTGGGTGCCTGCAGTCCCTGCCTGCACGGAGCTCTTCAGATTTCCTGCTCAGAGCACTGTCCCTCACATTTCTGGGGTGGGGATAGGGGTGTGTGACAGCCCTTGAGGAGGGGCAGGGGGTGGCAGTGGCTGTGCTGTCACCGCAGCCCTGCACGGGTCCCTCAGTGACCCGTCACCATCCCAGTCCGTGGGCAGAGGGGGGCACTGCCCTGTAGCCCAGGTTCTGTGCCTGAAGTGTTTTGGTTTTCTGAAAATCTTTCCCCAAGAATTTTCTGTAAACAGGAGGAATGTCTTTGTAACCGTACCTATGTTATTCATTCCTTTCCCTAGGAGGGGCTTCTTCTTGATGTCCCTCTGCTCTGACCAATGGGAGTGAGGAAGTTTACCTTTATTTCACCAATCCAATTGGTCTGTGTAGAATAGTATAAAAGGGAGACACATCCCAAAAATAGAGGAGTCATTTTCAGCCTTCTGACTCTCAGAGCCTGTGTCGTTGTGGTGTAAAACAGCATCACTGTCCCTCCACCCCTCTGAAGGGCTGTGGCACTAAAGGGCAGAGCTCCTCTGCTGGGGGAATAATCTCCACTTGTGATATCTGAAGGTGGAAAACATCCCCCAAACCAGGGAGCTGGCAAAGGCTGGAGGCAGACCTGGGGAAAGCATCGCTCATGGCTTATTTCTGTTCCAGCTGCACTCCAGTGAACCCCCCCCTGGGTGGGGATAGGCAAACTCCCAGTCAGGAAATTGCTTGTCAAGATGTTCAGGCTGGCCCTTGTGTTTATGGGATGCTGGCAGCTTTAAGGCAAGAGGAACAAGTGTTCGAGAGGGAGAGGAGCAGGTCCTGCGTGGGGAAAGGCTCGTCCCTGCTGATGTCCCTGTGCCAGCCAGCTCCCAGCACGGCCTTGGTGGTTGGAGACTGGAGCCATCTGAGTCAGCACATCCCAGCCCACAGAGAATAAATTACAGGGTTTATAGCAGTGTAACACATAGTTTTCAGCTTGCATCTTCTAGTTCCAGTGCAAGTAATGGAGGAAAACAGTCAATAGTTACCTCTCAGTGCTCCACACATCTGGAAAAAAGTAAGAATTAGTCTTCAGTCTGAGCTGTCTGGGAGTTTCTTCCCTTATTTTCCTTCTGCTACAAACATTTTCCATTTTGGTTTGGTCATACTTTATTTTTAGTTGTCTGCTTTGGCTTCTTTTTTCTTTTTTTTTTTTTTCTTCCCCTGAAGACTGATGGAACAATGCAGTGATTTCATCAAAGAAAACCAACACCCTGAGCAGTGAAAGGGTCCCCTTTGGGCTTTGGTGGCTTTTGGGGCAGCTACTGGAGCTGGGGTGGTCAGGATGCAGCTCATCAAATTTGGAAGCTTGGAGCACATAAAATTTAATGTAACTTGGGTAGGGGCTTGTTCATAAATGCTCTGAGCATCCAGGCCCCTCTAAATAACCCTGGGGTCAGTGCCAAAGTGTGGGCTGGGAGCTAGGGCTGGGCACAGTTTGCAGTTCAGGGGCAAACATCAGCAGCTGAACATATGACCAGAGGTAGTGGGGGAGATAATCAGATATTCAATTTGTGCTGGTCACTTTTCTCCTGTCATGGCAACTCCAACACGTACCTGAGCTGTTCCTCCTGGCACCTCCAGGGTTAGTGTTCGTGGAGCTCATCTGCAAGAGGAGAATGACTGTTCTGTGTTCTTCCAGTGGGCAGCAATGCAGTTGGCACCTTTCATTAGGATCAGACTTCACCAACGTGATCTTCCCGGTGCTATTTTACGGCTTAAACACTAATGAGAATTACTAAAAATTCATTTCTGAGGTCAAAAAGAAAAGCCAAAATCCCAAGCCCAGATAAATGCAGATTTCTCTCCACAACCTGTCTGGTTTTGTATTCAGTTCCTTCGTGGGTTCCTTTGTCATCTGCAAAACGCTGCGCTTGAGAAGTCAGGAGACAAAGCCGAATGCAAGTCCCTGTTAGTCATCTCAGAGCTTTAATCCGAGGCAGAGCTGCTTTTGGGGAGGTTTTGGGGCCGGGTGAGTGTGCTGGGGCTGTGGTGAGCTGGGGGCCAGGTGAGCTCAGCCTGGCAGCCCCACGCTGCTGCCCAGGGTTTGCTGCAGCCCCGGTGGAACAGCTCAGGGCCAGGCTTGGTGTCCTCAGAGCTCTGTGAGTGTGCCCTGTGCCTTTGCCAGGCTAAAATAACTGATGTGGGCAAGTGTGTGCCCCTCTGTGCCTGCTCTGTGCCCAGGAAGCCTCAGAGGGAGTCGCCGGGGACTCAATTCCTCTACCTGCAGCAGCTCCTTCAAGGGGGGGATTACACTGCCGGCTTCTGCTTTGAATTGTGATTTTTAAAAAAGTCATTTAGCTGCGTTTCAATGCTGCTTGTGTTCAGCCGGGGGTGGGTTGGTGCTTACACGGCTGGATTATTTCAATCTGATGTTTCATGTAAATGAGAGGTTTGTGGTTCAAGTTCAGTGAGCTGCAGCTGGCTGCGGGTTACAGCCCTCCTGGAGCAGAGGGCCAGAGCCCCGTCAGCTCCTTCTGCCTTTCTTTGTGTTAGGAGCACTCATTAAAATGCTCCCACTCGGTACTTCTCTGTGTTCTTTTTGCCTTGCACTCCAGATTATTGTGGAGAAAAGCTCCAAAGGCACAGGCAGGGGCTGGGAGAGCCAGCAGGTGATGGCAGGTTAATCCTTGCTTGAGGCTTGGTGTAAAGCACCAGAGTTTGCAATATTTGCAGGTATTTAAGTGTTTCTTTGCACAAGCACTGTCAGTGCTGCTGCTGGGGGCTCCTGGAGCTGCCCCGGGTGGCTTTTGGGACAGGTGAGAGGATTGCAGGAGATCTCCTGGGGCAGGGAGGTTGGGCTGGGTGATCCCCAGGGCTCCCTTCCCAGCCCAGGACTCCGGTGGCAGGGATTTCAGGGCTGCTCCAGGCACTGCTCACACCAGCTGCATTTCCAAACTTTTGTTGGTTCATTGAGAGCCTTAGTGTGCTGATATGAAAGGATGAGAAGGCAGCTTAGCTAAGTAGCTAAAAAGCAAATCAACTTCCAGCACTCTTTGGAGTCTTTGCATTAAAATGTCCCAAAACTCACTTAATGTCTTTGCATTAAAGTTATTGCATGGAAGTTTTGCTCCAACTTCCAGCAGCCCTGGGTTGGACCCTGCCAAGGCTCTGTCCTTGCAGGGTGCAGGGTCTAATGACATGTCCTGAAACCCTAGAAGTCAGAAACCTAATCCAGGGCACTCCAGAGAAGTTAACAGCCTGTTTTATTATTTATTTACACAGACCTTTCCAAAGAGCTTGTTGGAGCAGAACCATGGGTTACTGAGCTGGTAGAATTGGTTGTCTAGTGGTAGAGGAGTTTCATTCTGTTCAAGGCAGCAAAGCACAAAGCATTTTGTGCTTTAATGCTCTCTGGAGGTGAGGAATAGGGTAAAAATACATGTGGCAGCTTTTGGGGGCAGAATTGGTTGGAGTTTTGTGCTGCTCCTCGTCTCCTCAGAGCTGGAAATTGGCATTCAGGCTTTGCTCTGAAAGGGTGCTGCTGCTGCTCTCGTCCTTCAGTTACTCAGTTGTTTGTATTTTTGCTATTTTCTAACTCCTGAAGTAGCCCATCAGCTTTGGGTCTTTTTGCTCTGAAGGTACAAAGAAATAAATTTCACGGGAGCATTCCCTGCTCTTTGGTGAGAACAGAATTATCTTCACAGTGGACTGTAAAGCAAATTAGGTAGGGAGAACATAAAGCTCTGAGCTTATCTGGTTTTAACAAGATCATGCATTTTCCAGAAGGAGTCAGATGACGTTTTAGGAATTGGTAAGTACTGATCAATGTAAAGCTTATGAATCATGTCATTAACATCTGTGCTGGGGATTGATTGTAGTGTGAAAACGTGGGGTGCGAAATGATTTTAAGGAAACAGTCTTCTGCTTAAATGCCTGGTAGGAGTTTTATTCCTTTCCTAACAGGAATTCATTTTGCTGCACAGGTATAAATTCCAATTCTTGCTGTGTTTTTTGCTGTCCTCGATGCAATACCTGCCTATTAATCATTTTCTTTGACAGTAATCATAAAACCAGCAGGAATTCATGCAGTAAGCAAAGTGTCACACGTTCAGTCATCTTTAGCAGAGACAATAATTCAGGGTGTAATTAACTGCCTGACAGGTATGGAGTGTGTGTTTGAAGTGGGCTTGGGCTGTTGAGGGGTTCCCTGTGCTCACCACTGCTGGGGGGTGGCAGAGCTGCTTAATGAGGCTCTCGTGACAACTGCAGGAACAGACAAATAAATGAAAATAAAATCCAAGCCCCTCACGTTCGTATTCGCTGGCTGGTGAATGACACTTGAGCAGAGCTGGAGGTGGGCAAGGCAGGGCAGCCTGAGCTGCTGCATTTCCATGCTGAGTGTAGAGCTGCAAGCTGATCAATTAACAATTAAATATGCTCCCGAGTCAGTCACACCTGCCTCAGCCTTCTGGAAGAGTCTCAGCAGCGTGCGTGGCATTTTGCACTCAATGAATTCTCATCAGCTGGTGATACCAGAGCAAGGAATAATATTCCCTCACAGCATCAGGGGGCCACTTTCACGGTCTGCTGGGGCCTGGTCTGCGCAGGGAGAGGAGTGCCACGGGGGAGTTACATCCTGACATGGAGCATTCTGCTTCAGCTCTCCTGAAAGCCATTTATTTTCACATCAATTGGTGTTCAGACACGGGAGTCCTCCTGGACACTGCCTTGGCACATCATCTTAAGGGCAGAATCTCAGCCCTTGTGTTGCCACTCGCCTTCCTGAGAGCCACCTCACTGTGTCTGGATGCCAAGCTAAGCTGTCTCTCCAAGGAGATCTTGGAAATCAGGATTCCCTAGGATTTAAGGTTTAAGAAATGAGGCTTTAGGGCATTGGAGCACTTAGGCAGAAGCGAGGTGGGGTGTGGCCCTGCAGCACCTGTGACACCCAGAGTGCTGGCACTGGGGCAGAGCTGGGCTGGTGTTCTCATGGCAGGGCACAGGCTGAGCCTGCTCTCCCCTCTGCAGCCTGGACCCTTCCTGTGCCAGAGCAGGAGGCAGCTCCTGGGCTCTCATTTCCAGCTCTGGGCAGGCTCTGGGAGAAAGGCAGGAGCTGGTGCAGGGAGGCAAACACAACTTCTGTGCTGCTCGGGAGCCTTTGGGATGTGTTCCAAGCCTTGTGGATAACACATTTCCCTGTTCAAAGGCCAGTGTGGCTGCAGTCTGCTCTGCTGCCCACAGCCCTGGGTGGAGATCTCTTTGTCTCAGGTGTTCTGAACGCTTTTCTCACCTCTGACCATGAGATGATTCCCTGGCTCTCTCTCCTCTCGGAGCTGCTGGGGCAGGGGGTGCCCGGGGCAGTTCAGGGTGTCCCTGCCCGTGGCAGGGGCTGGAACAAGGTGACATTTAAGGCCCCTTCCAGCCCAAGCCATGGTGGGGCTCTGTGGTGCTGGGAGATGATTCCATGATTATCTCAGGGTCCAGCTGGGAAGAGAGGCCCAGGCATCCAGGCAGCTTCAGAGGCAGCCGTGGGAAGGAGCTGCTGAGCTTCTGATGCCTCTGGGAAGATAAAAGGCACATTTGTACTTTGCCTTGGATGCTCTTATCTAAGAGCAAGCCCTGCTTGCCTTTGGGAAGAAGGGCACAGGAGCAATAGCTATTGGCAGATCCAGTTATAAAAAAAGCCTTTACAAAAGCCATCAAAACAGCCCCCACGCTGCTATCGTGGGGTTTATTATGTTCCTAAGGAATGGAGGCTGATTTAACAGAAGTTTCACAACGAAATTAGGAGATACTGTGTGTTAAATTGCATATTTTTAGTCTTGTGTGTTCAGCTTAGGGTTAAAGCTCAGTTCCAATTTCTTTGGAGCTGTTTGGTGTCCACAAAAGACCTGCAGAGGGATTCTGCACAGGTAACGTGTGCTCTTATCAGCAGATGTTTGTATGGCTTAATCCTCTTCCATGTTTAAACCAGCAAGAGTGAACTGTTCCACCAAATCAATGAGCTTGGGGCAGATCAATCGATTCAGAACCTTATTATCTGGCTGAAATTATCTCCTGATGTTTCAAAATGAGTGGAAACCAGGCACACTGCTTCATCTGACTGTTCAGGAGAGTTTAACCCTGCAGCTGTGATGGGCACACAGCCCTGAATTTAAGCCCTTTTCCACCAAGAGCCTGGGAGTGCTCAGCTGTGGGGCTTTCCTGGCCATGGACACAAACACCTGATGACAGAATCTCACCGTCTGTGTATTTTCAAGTTAATGCAACAAACACTTGCAGGGAAGGGGCGATGAATGCTGGACTTCTTTCCAAACCTCTGGCGTTAATTCCTTTAAAACAAACGCGTGGAGAAGAACACAGACCTCAAAGGCAGCCTCTTGAGAGACCTGTCCCAAGTTGTCTCTCCTTTTTCCAGGCATTTTGCAGTCGTTCCACCTGCACACTCTAAGTGCTTGAGCAGATTTGCTGCTCAGATGATTGAGTCTTGCACAGTAGCTGCTATCCAGGTCTAAAAGGAGGCTACTCCCTTTAATGCCTGTCTTCTCTAATGTCTGTGGGTGCTCCTCGGGAGAACAATGGGATGGAGAGTGAAGAACGTTGCTGGAAAGGGTGAAAATGACATTTTGTGCCCCTGCTGTGTTGTCCTGTGTCCCCCAGCCCTGGTCCCCACACGTTGGTTTTGTGACTGGAACAATCCATGGGGAGAGAGAAGGAAAAGATCCACATAAAACCAGGCTGGCAGGGCCATTTCCTCAAAGCAGGGAAAAGCTGGAGCATATTTTCCTGCAGTCCTGAGGTCTATCCTAGCCACCCTAAGATCAGACTATGGTTTCATGTCCTTGCTCGCTGTCCTATTGTAACTTTTCCTATTTCCAAGCTTTGCCATCGCAGCTGATTGTAAATTCTGCTCTTTCTGGGGCCTGATTTCGCAGCTTTCTGGAAGCCTTCTCACCTTTAATATTTCCCCCAGCAGCCAGGAGCTCCCAGGGGCTGCTGTGGCTCTCATTTTGGGGTGCTGAGGTCAGTATGTGCCCTCTGCCTCCTCCCTGCCCCTGCCTCAGGATGCCTGGTGATTAACAAGAGGAGCTGTGCCCCTGATGTTTCAGGGAAGGCACAGAAAGGAGCCGTGGATGTCCTTGGGGTGCTGATGTCCAGATGTGGCCGGGACAGATGGGCTGCTAAGAAAATAAGAGACCTGGAGGGAAGTCTCAGCCTTTCCCATGCCTGTCTCTCATTTTTCGTGTCTCTCAAAGCACAAGAGATGGATTTCAGTGTGTCTGACTCTGCTGGGAGGGAAGGGAGGGAAACATTTTGTCCAAGCAGTCGGTGTTCATTAAAAAGGGAGATGAACTTTGCTCAGTGCTTTAAAAAATGGCCTTAAAATCTGGCCCGAATCTGTGCTAGTCATACATTCTTCATAACTTCCCTTTCAAAAAGCTTTTAAAACTCCTCAGCACGGGGCTAGGAGCACTCTGGGTTGTGAAATTATCTTTGCAGACCTTGGGATTTTTTTCCAGTGGTAATTTCAGAGCTCATATGTCAACAAAGCAGCGCACAGAATTATCATTTCCCTCTGGACTTTTCAAATCTGTATCTCCAGGGGAAATCTAGAGACCACATGACATCAGCTCTGAATATATTAATAAAAATGAAATGTGGCATTTGTTAAAACCCTTTTGTTGGAGAAACAGCCTATTTTTCTGATTAAGTGCTGTGTCAATGTTACATCACACTGACTTGAGATGTTTCTGGGTATCAGCTGGGCTGACAAGCTTTAAAAATACCTGGAATCCTCCTCCCTGGCATTAAAATCCACCAACATTTGCTAAAGTAATTACTTCTGTTGAATGAATTTGTGGCGTGTCTGGGGAATTTGCTGCTGCTGAAGCTTTTTTTTTTCCTCCTCCAACCTGTGTGTCACAAAGTAATTCCATGCAGAGGCTGCAGAAGCCTTAATATAATCCATTCACGTGCAAATAAATATAATTCTGTTAGTTCTTGAGTGGAAGACAGGCTCTGGAAAAGTCTCAGACTGAGGCTTGTGGTTCTTTGCAAGTATTTTTCGAGTGTTTCCTCCTCTCCAAGCTGGAGACCCCTCTAATTAAGCAGCTAAGGGCAGGAGTGCTGTCCAGCTGAGGGCAGCTCCAGGGTTCACATCCCAGATGGTTGATATCAGGACATGACTTTATCTACCAGAGAGCTTCACACGTGCCCTGGATTTTTTAATTCTTTCCCCTCACTGTATTAAGGCAGTTTGTTATGTCCCTATCAAATATTTATGTGGTTTGTCCATTGGCCTTTCCTGAGGATGACTGAGCTGGGAGGGAGCTTTCCCCAGAGCAGTGGTTCTGCTGTTGGGAGCTGCTTTGTTCAGCATCCCCTTCCCATCCATTTCTGCAGCAGGAGTTGCCTAAAAAAGGACAGGAATAAAAGGCACACGATGAGGATAAATGTTAATATTCACTCTTGCTGTTTCTGTGGGTAGTTAAAGCCTGTATGATTTTATAGGATGATCAGTACAAATTTCAAACAGTTTTGATGTTTAGCACTGCTGAAGCATGGCCTGGCTGTAAAGTTTATCATCACGGGTAGCTAAATAAAAATACAGCAATGCATCTTCTGTCTTTGGGGCTATTTTTTATTCTATTCTACCATTTAACAGCCAGGTCAGATTGGATGAGAAACCTGGGATAGTGGAAGGTGTCCCTGTCCATGGCAGGGGTGGAACAAGATGATTTTTAAGGTCCCTTCATCCCAAACCAGTCTGTGGAAATAGATGTGGTGATGTCTTGATTTAATTGTGTGTTTTTAAAATAATCCTCAATATTGTAGAGTGAGGTTTTTTCGTGGGGATGAGGATTTAGATTTGTAATTCCTGATGTTTTGGAAGATGGATGGTAGGAGATTCTCTTTGGGGAATTTGAACAAACACTGAGGTTCAGTGTTTAAATATGAGCAGAAAGTGAGACACAGAGAGATTCTGAGCTCTGGGAAGTCTGGCAAGGGGGTCAGAACAGAAGCTGGATATGGCATCGGTGCTCCTCTGTCGTCTATTGACATTGCATGGAGTGCAGAGTTCAAACTGAGGCATTCCCAGACAGTGCCCAGTATTCAAAATCCCTTAAAATCCTCAGATCAAACTCCAAGTTAGATTAGAAACTGAATTGAATGTTTTGGAGAAGTGCTGGTTTGGATATTTTGTGGGTTTGTGTTGGAAAGGTGCACTATTCTGCTTCGGCACCGAGGAAAAAACGCCAAACACACACACAAAAAAAGAAAAAAAAAAACTAACAAAAAATCAACCCATCCCCACTTTTAAAGTTGACACTTGCATAGACCTGTGTGAATTTCCTTGGCTTGCAGGTTTATGCCAAGGCTGGAGGGTTTGTAGTGCTCTGTGACAGTCTGTGTATGCAATTCCTGCACAGGGAATGAGGAGCAGGGAGGGATTTCCCTCCCCACAGCTGCTGTGGTCACTCTTCTGTCAGATCCATATCTAAATAAACCTGTTCTTTACCTGTGGTTACAGGGAATGGCAATGCAGTTTCAGGGACTGCTTTGATGCCACTGAGGGTCAGTGGGGAAACTCCCACTGGCTCAGCCAGGAGTTCACATTTGCACTCAGGAGACAACTATTGAACCTGGAAAAGGGTACCAAGTGTACCCTCAGACTGATGGCTTTTGGAATAATTCTGCTTTTTACACACTTCTCAGTTATCTTTATTTTCAAAATCAAGCAGACATTGAATCTCTTGCTCCAGTAGCAATGAAATATTTCTTATACGAGGTAGTTTGTGATTTGGTCTGTTCTGACTGTTCAGAACTGGGGAGGTACCAGCAGAAACAAACTGGGCTGCCCAGAGCTGAAGGAATTGGTTTAACAGGATGTGGAGAAAATCCTCTTTCCTGTCTGCAGGTAACAATTTCCACTCATTTGGCCAATTTTGTGCTGCCTCTTTTCTGCTGCTTTTTGCCGCTTCTCTTTCAGCTTTTAGACATCTCAGGTGTGGATTCAATTAAAAGTGTGCAGCAGCAGCAGCAGGGTGCTGACCCAGAGGAACATCCCTGGGGTGGTTGTTCCAAGGGAAAGCTTTCCCAACTTTTGCCCTGCACCCTCTCATTGTGCCCATGTGGCTCAGGGGCAGGAGCAGCAGACGAGATCCCACAGAAAGCTGCTTAAAGCAATTGGATTTGGGATGTGCTGAATGCCTCAGCAAACCTCAAAGCTGGCTGCTCCAGTGGAGAGAAAACCTCATTTTGGGCAGTGCTGCTGAGCTCCCCTAAGCAGGTTTAGGAGCTGATCCTCTGAAACCACCCTGCTCTGGAGATCCCACCCAGCCTGGCTGGGAGGGGAGGGGTGCCTCTGAGGAAACACCTTTGGCTTGCCATAAAAACAGGGTGTTCAAAGCCTTCATCCCTGCAAAGCTGGGGTAACAAGGATAGAAATACAAATAAAATAAATACATTAAATGTGTATCAAAATATAGTACAGGTATTCTATATTGTGTGTAATGTATAAATATATAATATATGTATTATGTATTGAATGTGATGTATAAATATATAATATATTGTATGACATGTATAAATATATATGTATACACACTTATATAAGATGGTCCACCTTATATAGGTAGAATATAGAAATATCTATATATCTATATTATATAGAGATGGTTTTTGGCATGTCTGAGGGGTGCTTTGCCCATGAAGAGCTGTTCAGCAGAGGGCCTGTGTCTGGGGAAGGAGCTCTGCTCTTCCTCCCAGGTACACTCACGACTTTATAAACTCAGCACCTCGTGCAATTCCAGCTGCTGCCAGCTGAGTTCCCTCTCCGTCCACAGCATCCTGTGCGCACTCCTCTGCGTGGCCTGATGGAATGGTGCCCTGGCCAAGCACCTTGCTAAAGCCCTCAGCACAGGTGGCTGATAATCTGTTTTAATTATAGTTAACGTGCTTAATTTCAGAAGTGATGTTTAAAGCTGACAGGAGGTTCCAAAGAGCTTTCCAGCTCTGCCTTCCCAGCCTGGCTGCAGTCACACGGGCTCCAGCTCGCAGGCTTTTAAATTATTTACCCAAAATTAGCTTTGAAGGAAGAAGTAAAAGTAAAAAAAAAGAAAGAAATTGAAGTCTGAATCTATTAAGGACTTGATAGAGGAATGGAAATCAGAGCTCTCATAGGAGCATTTGGCTTCTGCTGATCTGCAGGGAATAATGGGTGAGTTTTGGAAACCTCGTTGGTTTTAATTCCCCCCCTCAGTGTCTCCCTGTCTTCCATCCCTGTTCCCCCCTTCAGACACCGAGCAACTCCACTTATTTTACATTTCCAGTGCCTTTTGCAGTGCTCAGCCTTGTTAGCGGGTGAGCAGAGTGATGGGAATTGAAAATTCCGTTCCCAAAAGGGGTCCTGGCTGCTCTGCACGTGATGCCTCCAGGTCTGGGGCTTGGTTTGTTGATTGGGTTTTTTGTTGGTTTTATTTGTTGTTGTTGTTGTTGTTTAATTTGGCTGTAGAAACAAAAGCCGTGCATGTGTTTAACTTTCTGGCTGCTTGCAGGGCTGCCAGGCTGCCTGGGCAGCTGCTGGAGCACTCCATCATTTTAATATAAACCAAAGCCTGCTCCACACACAGCAATCTGTCCTCCAGGCAAAATGAACCCCGGCTTTAGCATCTGCTGAGGCGTGTACTGCAGCAGTCTGGGGGTGTGCAGAACAAAGCAGTGGGCAGGCAGGAGGGGCTGCAGGAGCACAGCCGTGGACAGCAGGGAGAAGGAACTCTGCAGCCCTGAGATATTCCAGAAACACGTGGGTTTATTGCAAGGGTCGTGGGTAAAGAGGGTCTGATTTCAGCTCCTAGCTTCACTGAAGGGAAGCCCCAAAGGGAGAAGGAGAGAGAAAGGGGGGATGAGGTGAGGGGGGTAAAAAAGCTGAGAGGGGTCAGAGAGGTGAGAAGAGTGCCGGGGTCAGGGCAGGAGGAGAGAGGGAGGGAGGAGAAGAAGAAGCACAAGGACCTTGTTACAATCCATTATATCTCCTTTTGTGATGAATATTCTAATTTACAGTGACCAACCAGCACAAGATACAAAACCTACAGACTTTGCATGCAGCCTCTGAGAACTACTAAATTCCCATCTCATCCTATATTCTAAACTCTGAAGATATTCTTCTTATCTCCTTTTTCCTTGATGCCTTGGCAGGGTGCAGAGGGGCTGCATTCTTGGGTCCTTTTGTTTTCTGTCCTTCACCCTGTCTCCAGTTACTCACCATCCTCCTGCCTGCCCTGCCCACATCTCACAGCTGCCCTTCATTTCTATTGCACTCACACATTTTATATCTCCAGGATTTCTTACCAGACAATCATATCCATAAGGCCTTCGTGCCCCAGGGGTGTGCATCCCCCGTGCTGGTGGTGTGCAGCTCAGGACAGGCAGTGGTGGCCGTGAGCCCTGCTGGGTGTGTGCAGTGAGCCCAGCCACCGTCAGGACTGAGCAGCACAAGGTGCCAAACCTCCCCTTTCCTCGCAGAATTTCAGCTCTGCCCTGGCTGCTCTCACTGTGTGAGGGGCTCCAAGTCCCCCCAAGGAGACGACCCTGGAGGAGACGTTTCTTTCTTGCCTTTGCTTTAGTTTTCCTGCTGTTTAATAGTCTTCCTCTTAACCCACGCAGTGCTTGGATAGGTTTTCCCCCTGAAAAAACGATTCCTGGTGCTTTGCAGCTGAGACACTGAGATAATTGCTTTTCCCAGCTCTTGCCCTGTGCTTGCATAGATTTTATATCTGTTCCCCACTTCAAAGTATCCCTCCTTCCTCCTCCAGTATTCCCGAGCACAGCTGGAGAGTCCAAAGAGCCCTTTGGAAATTCTATCAAGGCAGTATTGAAATGTCAGATACTGGAAGCACGTGGGGGTTTCGGTTCCTGAGTGCCAGAGCTACAGATGTGATGTGAAAACAATCATCCAAATGCACAAACTGCAGCCAGAGATTGTAGGATTGCAGAGATTGTTTGTGCTTTAACAATAAAGCAGTGATTTGATATCTTATGTGTTTTCTGGGCTATTAAATTCTTTATGTTGTGGTGAGCCAGCTTTCAGAACCTTCACGTGACAAAGCTGCAGATGTTTTGGCAGCAGTGGAAATTAGGGACTCTGCTACTGCCTCATCAGCTACTGCTCCCTGTTGGGTTTGGGGTGCTTTTCAGCAGTTTTGGGGCTGAAATAAAACAAAAAGTGTATTTGACAGAGCAATGAACTGCCTGGTGGGGCGGGGCAGAGAGGGTTCTGCTGCTGGGAATTCAGACAAACCTCTGGGTTCTCTTTAGGAAGAGCTCCACGTGCTGTGTGTAGCTGGGAGCATTAACTCAGGGTGCTTGTCTCTTGTGCCAGGTGTCACTTAGGAGGTTCCTGGGAGTTTGGGTGATCCCAGAGGCCAGAAAACGTGCTGTGATTTGGGACTGTGCCCAAACCAGCCCCACATCCAGAGGGAGCTGTGTGTGGTGGATGTGCTGGTGTTGGGGAGCACAGGGAAAGGCAGCTGGATGCTCACACCTCTCACAGCCTCTCTGAAATGTTACCTACAAAGCTCTCCACAGCAAATGCCAAGGGCTGAGTGGAAATTTGGGTGGTCAGATTGTTTTCAGCCATGGGGTCCAGGGCATTATTCCTCCACTCAGGGTTAACAGTAAATGGAAAAGGTGAAAAAGAAAAGAGAAGCAAGCACTGGAAGAGGCAATGCCAGCTTGGAACAAGGCTCTGGAGGAAAGGGGGAGCTGGAGCAGGGAGGAAGGAGGTGTCTGGGGAGAGCTGAAATCCCCCGAGGGATTGAAGTGAATCATTCAAGTCCTCAGTCTTTTTTGCTGAGCCAAACTGCCCTCCTTTGCCATAAACTGCTTTGCAGGTCATCCTTCCTCTGGGCCTCATTGCAGCGCCACTTAATGTGGATATTTTGGTGGTTTGGAGTTAAATAGGAGCAGGAGCCACAAGCAATTGCACTGCTTTACAGAGGGAACAATTATCAGGTACAGGCACTCAGGCAATTACACATCTGGCTGGTGGAACTGTTGCTGGAGATACCAAAAAGAAAAACAATAAATATATGAAGATCTGAAAGATATTTACACTTTAAATACTCATCCAACCTGTAGTACAAAACTTTGCCTGCCCAGGTAAGGGAGAACTGTGTTATGTGTATGTATTAATGTGTATTTACAGATAAAACAATATATACAAGGCTCCAAAGGGAAGTTTTGCTGTTTCAAAGTGGGAATCAAATTGCTTCAGTTCAATGCTGGGCTCTCCAGCAAAGCCTGCCTCCTCTCAGGGCTGGATAGTTGATGTTTATCCTCATATAGGAGTTAGGCTGAAATTCCTGAGATGGAGAAAAATCTTTGAAAACTCTCAAGGCCAAAATCGAGGCCCAAGTGTGAACTTTGATAGGTTTGGGGAGGGCTGAGTGTTGGTTCAGGGCTGGGTTTGAGTTAAAAATGCAGTCAGTGCATCAGCTGTACCATTAAAGGAAGATGCTGTGGCATCTGAGGGGAATTTCTTTATTTAGCAGGAATATTAAGTGTGAAATGCCACAGCTGAAGAGATAATTGAAGGAGACAGTCAGCCCTGCTCAGTACCCCCAGTGTCCCTGGCTGGGGGAATTATTCAGGCTTTTAAAGTCCTGTTAAAGTGCTCTGCTGGCCTCATGGAAAATCCTCCTCCTGCACTCACTCCCACTCAGGAGACCTGGAGAACCTGAAAATTCAGTGCTACAAAATAGGCTTAATTCTTGCAGAAGGTTCCATTTAGTGTTGATGTACTTGGAAAATTAGAAAGGCTGAAATTGCCCTGCTGTTATCAGGCGTTCAGGAGGTTCTGTGCAAGGCAAATGCAACTTTTTGGAACATGATATGCAAAAAAAAAAAAAAAAAAGTGATGATAATTTGGACAGTACAATGTGTGTCCTGTGCAAGCGGTGCTCGTGTTCCTTGTTTTCTGATGGGGAAGGGAATCTGTGTTCAGTGGAAACAAAAGAGATAAAATAATCAAAATTATTATTGGGGAGGGATGTGTGTGGGAGCAGAAGGGGCTCAGTCCCAGCTGCCTGGGCAGTGGAATTATCATTCCCATTAGCCAGGAAACCCCTCCAGCTCCAGGGAACCCAGGTCCAGCTCTGTCCTTAACCAGGGACAAAGGTTATGGTGACCTTAAACCAGAACAAACTCAGTTATTGCTTCAATTCGCTTAAAATTTAACCCACGATTCATTTTGTCGTCTGATCTGAAATAATAACGAAATAAATCTCGATTTATCAGCCTAAGGAGGGTTTAATTTCCTCTGCCATGAGCCAGCCCTGATGCCTCTGAAGAGTCCCAAGCTGAGATTTTTGAGGCAGAATCCCAGGAACCCCCCAGGGATCAGGGGGTTTGTGAGCTGCACTGCTGTGGTTAGGCTTTAACCTGGTGAGGGAAGGGTAATTATTAATTTGTGATCAAATCAAAGCCCGTGGTGTGTTATCTGAGTGGCTCAGGGTGATGCAAGCCCCTCAGAAAACCCGAGTGCAGGCACGTGGAGGAGAGGCAGGTGACTCTGGGGAATGCTTTATCCAGGAGCTGCTCTCAGCGATAAGCAGAGCACTGCAAATTCGTGCCTCTGCAATTACAGGGGAATATTTTAATTATTGATAAAAAAATAAAATAAAATCATTTGAATGGCGTTAATTGCAGCTGGTAAATTTGTCACTAAAGGCAGAAAAGGGGAATTCGGTTCGTTTGTTGTGCTTTGGGAGCCAGGTGAGGAAATGTTTTCACTCCTTACACAGTAATATTTTCTTTTCTGCTTCCCACAAGACAAAGAGCACCTGCCCAAGCAGCACATCTGGATAAACTGAATCCAAAGGCTTCCAGGAGAGTGGGCCAAAGAATTCTCTCCAACATTTAATTAATTGTTTTATGGGGATGGGGAAAACAGAAGCCAGAGCAGGGCAAGTTAATCTATCTTGGAGGGAAAGGAATGATTTCAACAATGGTTGATGTGTGGGAGCCTGCTACTGCTTTTTGACAGAACCATGGAACAGCCAGAATGCAACTTAATTCTGCTGGCCTGGCTCTGGAATTGCTGGGGCATTCATGGACTTGAATTGAAACAGCCTTGACTTCTGTCTCAGAGCTCGCTGTGGGTTTGTGCACGGTGCCAGGTGTCCAAGGCACTGCTCCCCAAACCTTTTCATGTAATTCAGATCATTCCCCAAACATGGCTGTAAATCAGAATTACTGCAGAGCAGCCAAGTGTAAGTGCAGTCTTAAGGATGCTGCACTGGATAAATGTTAATATTATTTATTAAAGAATATTATAATACTATTTTATCGTTCTAATATTATTTAATAGTATTTATTAATAGTCTTTATTATTTTAATATTAATATTTAGTAATGATTGAACAAGGATTCAGTCTGTAGGTGACACAGATTGAACAAGGATTCAGTCTGTAGGTGACAATCTCAGAGGGCCAGAGGTGACAGCTCTGGGATGGTTTGGTCAGGAGAGTCCAAGCAAACAGTGTGCCTGTTTTCATAGGTAATAGGGGACTAGCTAATAGGTGATTTTAATAGGTAATATTAATTTTGATAGGTAACAGGTGAATGTAGAGCAGAGGGTCTGTAACTGGGATTGGAGCCCACACTGGATGGGAATCCTCTCCCAGGGAATTGGTTCTGTGGAGCTCAGGAAGCTGGTGAGGGGCAGCTGGAGCTTTGGTGGAGCCAAACCGACCTGCTCTGGCTCTCTGCAGAGTTTGGGAAGGCTGGGAGGACTTTGGTGGCTCCTGCCTTTGGAAACTCAGTGTGGAGGGTTTGTTTTCCAGCTCTCAGGACAGCCTGCTGACGAGATTGCTGGTTTGTGTTGTGTGCAGAGAATCTCACTGATACCTCACTGCACACTGGGCTGTTGCAGAGGCAGCTGCAGCTGGGGCAGGCTGAGCACAGGTTTGGGGAGCACCCACCACCCAGTGCTGCTGCAAACAAAGGGCTGAGCTCTTGGGACTGGCACCTTCAGCTGCACAATCAGCCCTGCCTGGAGCTTGGGGATGCTTTTTTTCTGGTTTGTAATCATTTCCTCCAATGGCAAACCAAACTTCCCCTCACTATTGCCTGAGGCCAGGGTTCACCAGCTGTCGAAGTGCAATAAATCTATTTAAATAAATAAAGCATTTCCAGCTGTAACGAAGAGGTGTAAATGGCAGTTCCCCCTCCTGACACCCCAGGGCCGTGGTGCCCTGGCCAGTGGGAGTTTGTCCATTTAGGGTAAAGGCACAATTACAAAAGTCCAGTTTGTACATTCCTGGTTTCTGGGGGGCCCAGACCTGCACATCACACTGGGCTTGGGAGGATGAGGGGCTGGGCACTGCCTGCCAGGACCTGACCTCTGCATGTTCTGGATATTGCTGGAAATTGGTGTTATGCCCCACCAGGACATCACTCACACAGCTGGGATTTGGGCAGAGCGTGCACCTGCTTTGCAGAAGCACAAACTAATGCCATTTGGAGCAAAAAAAGCCCAGTTTGTGGGCAGTGCTGGTTCAGAGCCTCCAGTGCCCTGTTCCCCAGGGGATTTCCTCCAGCCTTACCTCAGCTTGTGGTGCCACAGGGCTCCCTCACTGAAAATGAGCACTGTGTTTCTCACACCTCAGAATTCATTCTGAACATCGTAATTGTAAAAAAATACCTGGTTTACTTCCCCACTGAGCTGAAGCACTGCTGGCTGTTGCCGTTTACATCAGGAAGTCATTGTTAAAAAGGGGCAAAAGCCATCCCCCTTGGAAAGTCCTGGGAAGTTTGGTGCCACCTGGAGCGCTGAGCAGTGCTGCTGGTGGCACCAGAACCTCCAAATGCACAAAGTGTGATGTGTCCTTGGGGGTGATTTCAGTTTGCTCTTACCAAGTTAAAGCCGATTCCCTCTCTCAGGGTATCCAAGAGAACAGTTCCTTCCCGGGAAAACATTCCCAAATTTTGCCAATTCATCCCCCAGTGGAAAGGTTTTCTGAGGAGCAGGAGGGGAGATGAATGCTGCTCCTTTGCTGCAGATAGGGACAGGCTGTGCCAGCTCCTCACAGAACCATGCTCAGTGGTGGTTTTTAATGCAGCCATTTCCCTTTTCTCCACGTCTTGCAGTGCTGGTTCTGTTTTGTGCTGCCACGCTTCACATCTTCTAAAAGAAATGAAGGTATAGGTCATGGGGAGTTAATTGGGAGCTGAGCTCTTCCCAGAGGCCACGGGAAGACCATTTGGAGATAGAAATAGAAAAGCTGCCCTGATGTTCCTCCAGCCCTGGCCTTTGGGAAGAGCTTTGACTCGTGTCCTTCACAGCCTGGGGATGGGGTGAAGGATCCTCTTGGGATTTTAGGTGCAAAGTGCAGTGAGCTGACAGAATGAGAGGACACCAGACCAACCTTACCTTTATCTCCACATAAATACCCTTTAAAAAATACAGCTATTTTTAGGAAAAGTGAATTTAGTGAGTTAGCACCGTTCTTTCTGTGTTTCCTTCCCTCAGCTGAGCACTTGGCATTTTAGCAGGAGGGGTTTTAAAGCTGACCTGGTTCCGAGCTAAAGGATAAATTCCTGGTTGTTGGGGATCTCAAGCATTTTTCATGATCCAGCTCTTTGCAATTCACCAAAGCTCTGAGCAGTCAGACAGCCAAAGACACACCCACGAGCACTGGCAAAGGAAAGGTGTTTCAAATATTGAAATGGTTGAATATACTTCCTGTGAGCTTCTTTAGCTGTTTCCTCAGCTTTTCCTGTTTGTAAAGGTGGAAAGAGACCAGCTCTTCTTTACTTAGAAGGAGGAGAAAAAGGGTTTTTCAAGTGAATCAAAATGAATTATTCCATCCAGATTGAAAGTCAAGGGCTCTATTTCCAGCTCTGTGGCTGCCTCCTGATTGCTCCTTGGCACGGTGGCACCTCGTGACTCGTATCCCAAAGAGCTCTGGAAGGAGCAGCTCCTGGTCCTGGATGAGCTGCACCAGCTGCATGACTTGTGTGAGGGGCAAGTGAACCCCCCCTCCCAAAAAAAACCCCAACCAAAACCCTCAAAAACACCCCTAAAACCCAGGAAAGTTTGGGGATGGATGAGAGGGGTTTTTTCCAGTCAGAAATCTGCCTGGTTCTCGTCACTGTGCAGCAGCTGAGGGTGGTGTCAGAATCTTAACCTTGTCCCAGTGTCCTGGGGTGGTGTCCAAAAAATATTTGAAATTATTTTCTTCAAAATATTCCTCTTTTAACGTGGTTTCCTTGAACTATACAAGACTCTGGGCCAGTGAAATGAGCCAAAGAATTGTCCAGCAATGCAAAAGCTGCCCACAAAATTCTAATCTTGAGTCTGCATAAGGTCTGCACTTTTTCACTGATCACTGGGTGGGATTCAAACCACCCTGTAGAGGCTGAGCACAGACCTGAGCACAGTCCAGCCCCAGGTACCTCTGTACCAGTTGTTACTCTTTTTACGAATGTAGAAAAATTTCTGTTAAACTTCAATTTCTTTTTTATTGTCGGCCAGTATTTTCCTTGCATGTTTTTTTCCTTTGGGTTATTCTGCATCTAAGCCTCCTTTTTTCTCAAAAATTAGTTAAAAACAACAACAACAAAAAAGGCTGAAAATCTCAATAACAAAGAAAGCAAATCCCAATGATTCAGATTCAAAATCCTTTTTTCAAGTCCAAGTGCTGTTCCCTGTGAGAAAGAGATGAGCTGCTTTTTGCAAAACGGACCTTGGAAAATGAATTTTATTATGAACCTCTTTCTTTGTAATATGCTTATCTCAGTTAGTCACAGTCGAGTATTAAAATTTTCTATCAGTCACGACTGTGCATTCATGGGCTACAGGTCCCATGGATGATTTTCTGTGACTTGCATTTCGGCCCAGCTCTGAGGAGATACAAATGAACACTCTGTGCTGGGAAGCCTTAACAAACTGCAGTTAAATGTGGAGAAGCCTTAAAAATTAAACCGAGATTTTGCTCTTTCTGTGCTCCAGAAGTGGAGGAGAGAAAAAAGGCAAAGATGAAATAACTGGTGGCTGGGAAAAAGGATCAAAATCCTCTTGTTTTCTTGAGGGAAGAGTCATGTGCAAGTGGCCCCTTGATCTAAACATGAGAGGGTTTGCCTGACTCACCTGGTGCTGGGAGCACCTCCTGGTGCAGCTAAAACAGAGCCCCTGCTTCAGTTAAGAAATTAAAAATAAAGGTGATCAGGATATTCCAAATGCAGCTGCCAAGTTTGTGTGGAAGGAGTCCAAAGGAAATTAGGAGCAGCAGGAGTAACTTGAATTGTGGGAAGCACTTCAGGTGCAGGACATGAGGGGAAAGTTGCTGAGAACCTTCCCAAAGCCCCGAGAAGAGGAGCAAATGCAGAGTGGCAGGGAGGTGTCCTGTGGGAGTGCAGGGCTGGGACAGGTCCACCACGGGAAGTGACAGTGGAAAACCCGCCGGGGTTCTGGTGGAAATGAGCTCTGCAGTGAGGGGAGACACGGGCACCTGGGATCTGCCAGGCTGATCCAGCTGCTCAGGGGCTGCGAGACATAAAATACTGCCAGGGCTGGGAAAGGGGTTCGTGGTGATGCCTCGGGCAGCTGACCTGAAACAGAGACTGCACAGAGCTGGAGAATAAAGTAGATATCTATTAAAATGCCTTTAAGGGCTCACCTTGGGCAGGACAAGAGCCTGGCCAGGGCTACACCCAAGGTGGACCCAAAATGGTCACAAAATGGACACAAAATGGTCACAAAATGGACAAAGGGTCACAAGGTCTCACATTTTTATAAGTTTAGGTCCATTTGCATCTTGGGGTTTAATTGTCCCATTCCAGCTCCAGGCTGTGAGGTCTCATCCTTCTTGTTCCTCCCTCCAGCCCACCCTTGTTTGTGCTGTTGGGCTGAAAGTTGTAACAGTTCTCTCCACGTGGAAAAGGATTTGTTTTGTGTCCCTGCTGTGTGCAGAGCTCAGTGACACTGACTGTGAGCTCAGAGCTCACCCCTGGGCAGCACAGAGTATGAAATACATGAAAGCTCAAACTTAAGGCATCAGTGGAACTGCCCAAATTCCTGGAGCTGCCCAAATTCCTGGAACTGTCCATCTTTGGGGGGGTATGGAGCATGGATAGGGGAGGAAGGAGGGAGGGTTTGCTGAGGGTGATCAGCCTCAGTAAGGAAGATCTAAGTGGACTCCACCAATAACAGAGGTCGAACACCTGGATATTTAGAAACAATTTCTAAGCCAGATGCAAGTGCCTTATTCACAGAATCCTGGAATGGTTTGGGTTGGAAGGGACCTTAGAGCCCATCCAGTGCCACCCCTGTCCTGGGCAGGGACACCTCCCACTGCCCCAGGCTGCTCCACGTGACAGTCTGTGGGCCTGCTTTAGGACACGGGTCATTCTGAGAAATGCTTGTTAGTATTTCCCTGAGTTTCCAGGGGTAAAGAAAAGTGAGTCAGAATGACGTGATGGTGAGCTTTGCTTTGACTTTGAGGGAGAACTCCCCTGAGAGGGTGCTGGACTTCTAGCTCATGTAAAAGGTGCAAGTGACACTGTTTTAAAGCAAACCAGCCACTCCAGTGCCATTCCACAACTTTTATCAGGATTTCTGCCAACACTCCCTTTTCCTGGGACCACAGAGCCCTTTTGACTCCTCGTGCTCTGAGCTGTGCCTTGTCCCAGGTGTCTGATCTCCGCTCTGGGAGGTTTTTTCTGCCTCTGAACATCAAAATCCTGGTGGTGACATCACAACTGATGCCCTTACAAAGGGGCTGAGCCCACGGAATTGCTGGGAGGTTTCAAGATGAAAACAGAAGGAGAAGTGAATCAGCTCTTACGAAACAATGACCTCCTCCATCTCCCCAAACAGCTTCAGCAGTGCAGCAAAAATAACACAGAGGAATCCAAGCTGTTCCCAGAGTGAACAAGGGATCAGGGGTCTGATGGAGCAGGAGGATGGATGCCCTGCTCCACTCAGCCCCACCAGCCCACTGCTCTCCCTCCCTCCAGCTCCAGCTGCTCTGGAAGCGTGCAGCCTCAGTCCTCTGGGGTTTTATTCTAATTATTGCGACAGTGATGGAAATTGTTCTTACCAATATGTCTTTCAATAACATTTTGCACTTGCTCAGCATCTTTGCACTGAAAATCTCAGAAGTGCTTAACAGAAGGCAGTGGGAATCATCTCCAGTTTTTCCTCAGGGGAAGCTGAAGCAGCCTGGTAAGGACCTCTGGTGTGGATTGATATGCTGTGATTTTGGAGAGGCAGCACACTTAGATATTTTAGGAGGTGTTTTGCTGTTCTTTTTCCCCCTCTTTACTGGAAAGCCATTCCAGGAGGATGCAGGAGGTGCCTGAGATTTTGGGCTGGGTGTGTTTTGACCTTGAACCCTGGAAGAGAGAGCTCAGTGCTGCTCAGTGACAGATTGCATGGCAAGGATGAGGAAGGGAAGCTGTCCCAGAGCACATTTCTGCAGAAGTGTCTCTCTGGACACGCTGTCATCCAGCAGAGACCTCACACAGGGAGGCTGGAGACAGATCCTGCCTGCACTGGAGAGCTTGGGCTCCTGCCAGAGGAACACCTGAGAAGGATGAGGAGAGGAGACAGCAGCCCAGCACACAGGGCTGCTCCTGTAGCCTTTTGTGTTTGTGTTCTTCCCTTCCCAGCTGAATTGCCTTCCTCCTGTTTTTGTCAGGCCACATTCCCGTGTTCCCATGGCTCATGGCCAAAGGCTCTGTCCCAAACACACCTCACAGCTCCCAGGCCCCTGGAACACCATAGTTCTCCTAAAATGGGACGAAATGAAAAATGCCCTGTGTCTCCTAAAAGCACCCACTCCGTGTCCCCCTGCAGACGAGAACTGAGAGCTCAGGGTGATGGGAGGGGGTGTGGGAAGGAGCATCCCTGACACAGCAAACTGGAAAGATTTCCTGTCCCCGAGGAGGGAGCAGGACAAAAATTAGGGGGGAAGAGGGAACAGCCAGCAGATGACCCTGTGGGGTTTGGTACAGGGGGATTGGGACCCACAGCCTGGTGCAGCCCGGGATTATGAGGGAGCTGGGGAGGGTTTGCCACCAAGGGAACACCTCGTCTGTCAATCCTGAGTCACATTTCTGCCGTGCTTCCCAGTCCTTGGAAGAGCTTCCAGTCCCTTTCAGTTACTGTGCAAACCACCATTAGTGATGCCGGCCCAGCCAACTGAGGGGGCTGAATGAAAGGCAGTGATTTTATCATCACAGGAGTAAGAACTGCAGCAGTTCCCAGAAACCCTTTCTCAGATTTGAGAAAAGGGCTGTAAAAGCCTTGGGCTCTGGGTTCAGCCCAGCTGAACTCGTGGTATTTCCATCCCAGACAGGGACAGGGGCACTTCCCCACCTCCAGCTAAACTCAGTCAGTAGGACTGTGCAGTCAGGAGCCATCCTCACACTGCTGCACAGATGTCTGACAGGTAGGAGAGGCTGCATGTGGTCCTTCACATGCTATTTCTGTGGATTACAGTTCCTGACATCACGCTCCTGAACCCGCCACACTGTTTGCAAAGCTCTAGAAAAGTAGTGGGCAAATTCTTGTTAAAAAATTCCCTTTTCGAGGGATTCCTCTGTGAAAGTGGAAAAGATCTGGCACTTGGTTGGGCAGATCTTGGGTCACTGTTTTCTTTACATGTGTGCGATTTGCTGCTGTTTGAACCATGAACTGATGAGCATCACTGCAAGAGTCTGTGCTGAGACGTGTGAAAACTGACCTCAATATGAGCAGCAACAGCAGAAACAGAGTTATTTTTTTATGCAGTCCATGATTTTAAACCCTAAATTTGGGCTGTCCTGCACCCAGAAGCATCAGTGGTCTGACCTCTGCTCTGGGGTTCAGTTCAAGCTGCACTGAATTGCCCCAGTAACACAAGCACAGAACAGGCATTTCCGTGGTAAGGGAGATGGTTCTGCAGAACAGAAGACCTGGGGCAAAGTTGTTTTCTCTGGGAGCAGGAGAAGCCTGAGCCATACATTTTTGAGAGGTTCCCAGAGTGTAAAACAGATCAGCCTTGGGGCCTGGGGTGTCCAACAGGGAAGAGGATGAGTGCCTTCCTCCAGTGAGCTCCATCCAGCCCATTACACAACCTCAGCCCTCCCAGTGCCCTGCAAAAGCTGCCCAAGGCCGTGGGTCCAGGAATACCGTGGGAGCCCAGAGGGGCTGATAGATATTCTGCCAGCTTTCAGTGGTGTTGAAGAGGCTAATCCAGAGGAAAAAAAAAAAAATCGTCATTAATAAAATCACAACCAGAAGACAAAATACTTTCTGCTTGGGCGTGAAAAGTTCCGCCACAGCGTTTTGCTGCTCCTGCATCCGCCGGTATTGTTCCAAACCCTCAATTTCTGATAATAATAATAATAACAACGCTCTATTTCGGGCTGAGCAGCGCGGGAGGCGAACATTACCTGGGAACAGGGAGCAGGGGAATCGGGAGGTGGCTGAGTAGCGAGGGGAGGCACAGGCAGCAGCAGCAGCATCACTCCGCGTGGAGCTGCCTCCGCCGCCGGGCGCTGCAGGGCTGCCGGGGCACTGACCTTGCAGTGCGGCTCTTCCCGGGCTGCGCCCGCAGCCGGGGCTGTGCCTTTTGCCGGGGCTGTTCCCGCACGGCAGCCGGGGCTGTGCCTTCTGCCGGAGCGGTTCCCGCAGCCGGGGCTGTTCCCTTTGCCGGGGCTGTGCCCTTTGCCGGGGCTGTGCCCTTTGCCGGGGCCGATCCCTTTGCCGGGGCCGATCCCTTTGCCGGGGCCGATCCCTTTGCCGGGGCTGTGCCCTTTGCCGGGGCCGATCCCTTTGCCGGGGCTGTTTCCCTTTGCCGGGGCTGTTTCCCTTTGCCGGGGCCGATCCCTTTGCCGGGGCCGATCCCTTTGCCGGGGCTGTTTCCCTTTGCCGGGGCCGATCCCTTTGCCGGGGCCGATCCCTTTGCCGGGGCCGATCCCTTTGCCGGGGCCGATCCCTTTGCCGGGGCCGATCCCTTTGCCGGGGCCGATCCCTTTGCCGGGGCTGTGCCCTTTGCCGGGGCCGATCCCTTTGCCGGGGCCGATCCCTTTGCCGGGGCCGATCCCTTGGCCGGGGCTGCCCGCGGGGCCGGCCCATCGCACCATGCTCGGCAAATGTGCTGAGCTGCACAGAAGCCCGGCCAGCCCCCAGCCCTGCGCTGCCCGGCCCCAGCCCCAGCCCCCGGCAGCGCTCGCTGCGCATCCGCCGCAAAGGGGAACTGTGACAGCTCCACCTGGATGTTCGCTTTTATTTCCTCGCGGCCCGCGGAACAATGAAGTCAGAGGTAGGTGAATGATGCAGTGCAGAAGTTGCTGCAGCAAAGGAGCTTCGCTACGGGGATGATTTAATGTGTCGGGCTGGCGGTGGTGGGGGAATTGTTAATAAATCCTGTTTGTGCACGCATTGGGCTGGGGGAGAGGCAAAAAGCCCGGCGTTCTGGGTGCAGCAGATGACATCTTCTAATTATACGGCGTTCTGTTATGCCTGAAGTAGTCATGTACAAAGGTTTTGCTTCCCCGGCAATGACAGAAAAGCCGGGCTTTTCGAGGCAGAGCTACTCATTTAACTTGCTGGAATTAACGGAATGTCGTGTTTCATCCTTATAAATGCATATCAAGTTCTCAGCAGAAAAATCAGGGTGTTAATCATCGCAGCTGATGTGCTGTGTTATGTAGATTGCTCGCATTGATTCCGGGGCTGGAGGTTCAGGTTTCCTATTTGCATTTAGTCAATCACACCCGTGCCCACCCTGAATCCCTTCGGGTGAATTTCTGTTGATTTTGTTGCTGGATGTATTTATTCTCCTTTGTGTATCTGCCTATAAATAAATCATCAGGACAATAAACAATCCTACAGCAGAGGGAGCAGAATGTTTCGGTTCCATCGCTGCAATCTATGCAGTTGGGGAAGGAGGGGTTTATGCAAACCATGAGTGTGGTTCAGGTTGATAAAAATCGATCTGCTGCCTGTGCTGTCCGTGGGGAGGTGTGCATCCATGGGACAGACGTGAGAAGGGACTCTCGGCAGAGTTCCCCGAGCACAGCCCTGTGTCCAGAGGTGTTCTGTCCTTATGTAAGGGCTGCCGGGGGCATCTCGAGGGGAAAGGACTGGCATTTAGGGGGCTTCCTTGATTTTTTTTTTTTTTTTAATAGCTCTTAGGGTGTGTAATACATTCCTTGGGCTTAATACATTTTTACAACAATTTGGCTAATTCCTGTCAGGGTCATTGGATTTAAGAGAAAGTAGAGTAGTGATAGTAGAGGAATATATTTTTATTTTAATGAGGTGTTAATGGCTGCTGGGTTTGCCAAGTACCGATTAAGTGGGACTGCTTTGGGTTTGGTCTGACCGTGTTCCCTGAAAGCTGCGGAACGGTCGGAACAAGGGAAGCAGGAATCAGAGCTCAGCACCGGAGCAGGAAGTTACAAAATTCCCATTTTAAAACCCAAGGTCTCGGGGAGCTGCGTGTCAAAAAGTCATGGAATCACAGCTGATGCTTTCAGGCTTTACACAGCAGTTTGATTGGGAGATGGTGAAATTATGGAGCTTTTAATTCCCACACGCAGCTGGAAGGAAAGGGATGAAAAACCCCCTGAAGTCATAAGCTGAGTTAAAGTTAAAATTCATAGGCAGAGTGCTGTTTTATGGGAATCTTCAGGAACAGAGTGAGCAATCCCCTGACCTGTCATATGCTGGCTGACATCAGTGGCAGCAGAGTTTCTGTGCTGTGGACCAGGGCTGGGTGTGAGCCCCGGGGATTGGGACCTGCACACGGTGAGGGGTCACTGGGCAGCAGGTCTGGGGGTGGGAGGGGAGTGCTATGGGAATCTGGGGTGTCTTGAAGCAGACTGGGAGGTGTCAGGTGCTGCAAAGGGCGTTGGGGCTGAGCACTGTCACTTGGAGAAGGTCACAGGGACACTCAGCTGCCTGCAGGTCTGAGCTCTCCCCTTCTGCTTGTGTTTGCCCAGGCCTTGGGCAGCCCGGGAATGTGGGCACTGCTCTTCTCCTCAGCCAGGGCAGGACTTGGGGAAGTGCTGGGCTCCTGAGTGATGGCTCACTCACCTCATCCGTGGGCAGCATCCAGGGGTCCAGCCAGCAAGCGAAACTCTGCTTTGTGCTTTTTTACATGCTTGAGGAAGAGACAAAATACTGCTTAACACCACTAAAAATGACCTTTTCTCCCCCATACTAAATTATCATTTGGTTTTAAACACAGTACGATTTGAAAGCAATAATCTAGGGGAGGGTCTTAATATTTTTTTTTTAATTAGTAAGTTAAAACAGAGGGCTTTATCAATTAACTGGTAACTAAAAGATACTGGTTCTGCAGCTTAAGGAAAAAACCGAGGTCTTGAATTTATGAATGCATATCATTAGAATTACAGTGTTTGTGCTTGTGGTTATATACCTGGTCAGGTATTTGCATGTTTTTGACTTTCTTGTAAAGACTGTGCACATTGGGTGTGAAAATTTGGTATTCCATACACAGATTGAGGGGGAAATTTGGGGGCCTTCAGGTCCTTCTTGCTGAAACGATGAGTTTTGGGAGGGCAGAGACACGAGGCAGATCTCCCTCCCAGCCAAGCCATGCCCTGGAGGAGCTCCGAGAAAAGGGAACGCCCCGGTGCTGAGAGGCAGCACAGCCCCAAAGCTCCATCCGTGCACGGACAGACACTGCTGCCAGGCTGGGCACGGGCACCCGCGGCAGTGCCAGCAGCTGGGACACTCCTGCAGGACTCTGACCATGCCGGGTGTGTTTGGTGTGTGTGTGACACCAGAGCTGAGCAGTCCTGGGCAGGGATGAGGCTGCTCAGCATCCCCGGGGCTCCTGTACTGCTGGAACCAAGGAGTACAGTGGGCAGTGCAGGGAGGGGAAGGGTGTTGCTGGCACCCAGGGCTTTGCTGGGGGAAGAGTCCGTTTTTTAAAAGTCTGGCCTGTGAACGGCAGTGCTGTCACAGCAGAAAGGCATCCTCTGCAAGGACAGCCAGGGCTTCAGTGCCATGGAGGCAGCTGCAAGTTTAAACTGGTCAGTTGTGTGCAGTTGTGCTGTTGGTCTCCCGGTGTTTGGGCATCGCTCCCTCCCCGGTCTGCAGGGAACCAAAAACCTTCGGAAGGAAATTCACATTTTCCAGGAGAGGATTTTTATTGGGGAAGGAAAGAATGGCAGGCAAGTTGGATCTTGTTTTGAGACTTCTCCCAGGCAGAAGCTTCTGCATTTGTTAGAGGGGACTCCTTCAGAAGCAGGGACTTGAGATTTGGCAAAGCACCAAAGGTTGCCAGGCTGCTGTGCTGTGCCCATTGGAAAATTCACCTCCTGAAGGTGAGGGAAAAAAAGTCACCTCCTGAAGCATCAGAAGGGAGAGAACAGGAAAAGAAACAACTTTGAAAAAAAAAATTTGCTTTTCAGCAAGGCAAAACTGTATGTCTGTGCCTCTTGCAAGAAACAGCTTAGCTGGCTGCTTCCTCCAACAGCTGCATTCACCAAAGTGAAAAATCCTGCTGAAATTCAGTTTAATCCAGGTTCCTCATCCCTTTAGATCTTTGAAAAAAAAAAAAAATCACAGACCTTGTACACGTGAGGACTGAGCAGCCTGGAGTTTAGGAAGTGTTTTGGGCACTTAGAAGTTTTCTAATGTACCAAGGGGATGCTGTCCAGGAGGGTTTAGTACCTTTTCCAGTAGGAATTGCCAATGTGGGAGCTGCCAGTCCCTGCTGAGCATGGTGGCATTCAGAGACACAGGACTGGGATGTGTTTTGGAGGAGGAGAATTAAATCTGCTGCCTGTTACCATTTTGTCTGTTGTGATAGCTGGTAGAGCCGGAGTTGCAATAAGAACTCCTTCATATTTAATATCAGGCCTGAGGTGTCTGTGCCATAACCTTAAGGAAAATTAATTCCATGGACGCTGGATCGGGTCCTTGATGGATGATCCTGGGTTCGTGGGCTTTTTGCTGGGTTTTGTTTTGCTCTACAAAAATAAAAAATAAATGTATTCAGTCAGAACTACGTAGTTTTTCCTCCTGAAATGATTTTTATAAACATTTGCTGATTGAAATGCACAGCACAGGCACCCACAGCACAGATGCAAATGTCTTCATTTTCCAGATGGAAACACTGAGGGAGAGGAAAGGAGAGAATGGTTTGTTCAGCTGCAGGGGAAAGTTGATATCAGAGGCAGAGCCGGATTTTAGAAACCATTTCAGTTTGGTGCTCTCCCAGCAGCCTGGGAGCAGTGGGCAGGATCAGTTTCACAGGCTTGATCAATGAGATAGAGAAATACATTTTTACAGGTTGATTTTTTTGTGTGTGCACGTGAGATCTGCAGAACACAGCACCTGGCAAACATTTTTAGCTCTTTTGGGTACAAGCAGCCCTCGAGGTGAGTTCCCCTCAGTGTCTTGCAGGTTGAATTGACAGGAGAACTGAAGTGGGTGTGCTCCCGTGTTCCACATTCCAGCACTGCCTGCATCCTGCTCCTTCTGGGTGCTGTTGAAATCCAGGGGAGCACAGCTGCCCTGCCCTGAGCTCCCCGGAACGAGCAGAGCAATCGAAATGGGGAAACAACCAATATCTGCAGACACTCAGGGAAAGGACACTCAGGAAAAGGATTTTCCCCAGTCCTCCCAGTTTTCTCAGGCAGTAGGGCACTGCTGAAGTCCACTGTGCAGAGGCAGAAGGCAGCAGCAGCACAGCTGTGGTGGGATCACACTGAAGGACAAAACCCCACTGCTTCAGAGGGGTCAGTTGTGAAACCCTCCTTGAGCTCGGGGCAGACACTTTCATACTCACGTTGGCCACTCCAGCAGTATTTCCCCATGATTTCAGCCGAGATTTGGATCAACTGAGACAGACTTCAAGGCAGCAATCAGCAGAGGAGAAGGCAGGGATCAAAGAATGGCTGCAGAAAGTGGGCTGGTGTGTTTGTTATGTTACTCAGAGTGTGCACCAAAGGCTGTTGGTTCAGCTGTGTGCCCCTTCCATAGAGCTTCACCCAGAGAATATTCTTGGATTCAGTTCCAAAAAAGAGGGGGAAATTATATTTCCTTTTAGACACTGCTCCCTTTTTCCTTGTTGGATAGCTGCTGCCAGAGAGGGGTGGCCTCAGATGTGTTTCTTTCCAGCAAAGGGCCACAGGAAAATATTTCCTGGTAACCAGACCTTACTAGTTGGATACTGTTTGTGGGACACATTAGTAGAACCATGATGCTTCGTATCTCTTGATTAACGTGATGGATTAATGGAAAAACGTATTCAGTGGAAAAAAGCCACCATTCTGTTTTCAGTAACAGAAGTGATGAGGTGGGAGATGGGAAGGGCAGAGCAGCACCCTGCTTTAGGTGTCTGAGCATAAGGCATTTGTATCCCAGAGAGGAGCTTATCTGGGCCATTTTGCTCCTAAATCAGTGGCACACACGAGTTTCTAAAGCATTGCTGGGGGATCAATGATGGTAACATTAACCTGCTGATCCAAGTGCCGAAGGCTGGCTGGAAAGGCCACGAGCCAAAGAAAATAATTGCGGGGTTAAATTTCACTCTGCTCTCCTTCCCTCCTTCCTTCCCTTCCTGCTGTGTGTTGCTGTGAGCCCTGTTGTCATGGGACTCCTCTGTAGTGCCATTTGTTTGTCACTTCATCCCAACCTGGACTTTGCCTTTTCCCGGTGCTCCCGCTTGGCTGCTCCGTTCATCTCCTCTCTCCATGGTTCAGGAACCGTGCTCGTGTTGGCTCAGCACCATCCAGAGCTTCAGCACAGCCCCTGAGGGCCCAGGAACGTGCCTTGTGGGGTGGCCCAGCTTCCCAGAGAGGCTTTGGAGCAGGTGATGCTGCAGGTGCCCAGCCTGGAGCCAGGGATCTGCTGCTGTGGGGTGGGGAGCTCCCCGGGGTGGCTGTGCAGGACTCACCTGGCCACGTCCAACACCCTGTCAGCACAGAGCTCACATTCCAGACACGTCTGGAGCAGACAGCAGCATGGGGAGGGCACAGAAAGGCAGGTGGTTCCTCACGAGTGCTGCCTCAGGCGCTCAGCATCCCGACAAGGGCTGGAATTCTGTATTCCCCCACAAGTGCCACCCCAGAAGTCTTGGTCCAGGTCTGACCAGCAGCAGTCTATGACTAGATTCCTGCACCCCTCTGCCTCCAAATACAGATCCAGGAGCTTTGACGTTGCTGTTGTCCCCATTCCTGTTGGGTACCAAACCAAAGCCCAGCCCCTGCTCTCCACTTCAGCCTCCACACCTGCTGTGAAAAGATAAGGAAAACCACAGAGGAGATTTATGTGCAACTTCTGTTTGGCTCCAGAGCTCAGCCATCAGGGGAAGTGAATGAGGGAGCTGTCAGCTGCAGGAGAATACGAAGTGTTAGCATGCAAAAGGAGCAAAACTCGAGCAATTCACATTGCTGAGCTTTCTGCAGCCCGGTACAAGCTGTTTGTTATGGCAGCGTCAGGTCTGGAAAGGCTGAAATAAAGCAAATGCCTGGTGTGCATGTTTGCATATCAATAGCAGAAGTGTTTGCTGGCTTGCTTTGAGGCAGAACAGAACAGAACTGGTGCTGGAGGTCGGGAGCAGCAGCAGGGCTGAACCCCCGAGCCTGCAGTTGGTGTTGTGTTTGCTGTGCAAGCTTTCCTCTCTGGCAAGCTCCAGATATTTGTCTGAACGCTCCAGCTTCCCTACAGCACTCTGGGTACGGTTACATCATCCTCTTGCATGTCCTTCTGCTCACAATACCTCATCTGAATTGCTTTGCTCACTGAAGAAAAGGCTCCAGCACCCAGCACAGCAGATCCCAGCTGCTTCTGCCTGGATAAGCTGCTTCCTTATGGAACCAAACAGGATTTCTTCAAAGGCTTCCAGCTTGTGCACCAAACCAGCAAATGAGGAGAACTGTTTTATTTAGGTAGCCTTAGATTTTAATTGGGTTGTGAACGACCAGGTTTGTCCCTTTCTCCAGCCTCCCTTGGCACAGTGATGCCAGAGTTCCTGAGACTGGCATTATTAACTGTTCTGGAAGCGTGGACAGGGAGCCTCTCATTGCTCAGGGTATAAACTGCAGCTCACAGTGCACGTGTGACACTGCAGATATGTAGGAAGTTGAGTTTTATTATTTTGTTTCAGTTTGCAAATGATTTTGTCTGTAAATGGAGAAGCAGCATTCAAACCCAAGGTTAACTATATATATATATATATATATATATATATAGTGTTTATATATGTATATTATATATATAACACAATATATATATTGTGTTAATATATATTTGTAGAGGCACAGGGTGCCTCTACAAATAATGGTCAAATATATTTCCAATATATATATTTCTGAAGGATATCCTTTTGCAGGGTCCTTCAGGTCTCCAGTTTGGTTTTGGAGTAGGGCAATCCATGATGGGGTCATTCATTCATTTATTCTCTGAAGGAAAACCGCAGAACTGTGTACCTTGATTTATCATCATGATGCTGCTCTGTCTCCCTTATCTGTTGCTCAGAATTCAATAGATAAAGCTGTATATAATGGTTACTGCCTGGATTGACTTATTTCTTGGCTGAACCAGAGAAGATTGGCTCTCTGCTAAATCCCACTTTCAGCTGGCTGATGTTCTGGAGAGCACAAAGCAGCCAGTGGGTGCCACACAGATCATGGGAAGAGCATGGTAAGAGCAGAAATCCAGCTCTGGGGCAAAGAAACTGTGTCTGCTGGGAGCCAAATGTGGTCTTGGGCACAGGCTGCATTCCTTTGTTTGCTTGTGATCACAGTGGAATGGTGCCATGGAAGAGGTTTTATTTCCAGCTGATATTTTTGTAAGAAAAAAGTGTGGGGGTTTGAACATTCTAGGAAAAGCGAGCCACCCTCGCAGGGTGTGTTTACCCAATCTTCTAAAACGTTCACTTCCTCTGACATTCTTATTTATCTTGGCACAGAAATACTAAGTCAAGCTGTTTCCCCTTTCCTGAGCTCAGGGTTTTTGAAGGCAGCTGATGTTCAGCCTTGCTAAAGAATTCCAGAGCCCTTGAGAGGAGGAGGACCTGGACAAGGAGAACGATGCCATCTCACAGGAATGTCCTCCTGGATTTTCTGCTCCTTGGATCAAACCAAACAAAATCTCAGCTCAGAAGCACCGTGTGATGCCAGTGCTGCAGGTCTGATCCCATGCTGGATAATATGATTACAGCAAGTTTAAAGGTTAACCTGTGTGCTGTAAATACATCATCTTATTATATGAATTTTCTTATCCTAAACGTTCTGGAAAGGATGAAACAGCATTTCTTAACACACTTCACAAGGCCTGTCATTATAGTGGAGGCTTCTTAGCAGTCTTGAAAGCATTTGAATTACTGTATAATGATATTCTGTCATCTCTTAGCAAGGCTCACACTCTAAACACTTCTACACACAATAGAAATTAAAATGGAATTGAGTAAATTCTGTCTCTCAAACTCACAGGCTGTGTAGTGATTGTCTGGGTGCTCTGGATTAAATTTAGGCTTGTATCTAATAGAGCTAGGTTACTTGGAGTAACAAATTGTGAAATGTGAAATAGTAGGTCAGACGTGGAAAATCAAATATTCACACTTTCTGTGCACTTTTTTTTAAAGTCTGGGCGTTATAGGCACAGGTTTGGCTTTATTCTTTCTCCATGCTTTAGAATTTTGAAAAAGGAAGGGTTTTTTTACCGTAAATACATAGTTTACTGGGTGAAACAATACATACCATGTAACTTTTTTTTTCTAAAAATGTAAAATACAGTAGATATGGTGGTGTGGGGGTCTCCTGCACATGTGCCATTTTCATAATCTCAGTTGATCTCAGTTCTGCAGCTGCCCAGGAAGGTGCCCAGGAGCTGTTGGTCTGCTCCCTCCAGAGCTGCACCTGAGGAAAATTCATGGGGATCACCCCAGGAAATGCAGGCCAAAGCAACCCCTTTGCAGGAGGCAGTGATGAGGTTACTGAGGCACATTAGAGAAAATCCTCATTTTAATGTGTAGCTCCTGTGCAGGGCCAGTTCTCTCTGCAGCTGCCTCCACAGAGATCCCAGTGAGATGCTCTCAAATTGATTTCTATCAATTCCTGGGTTGGCAGATATTTTCTCCTCCCCAGGTTTGTGCTGTTACTTTATCCCCTTCATAACTCTCTGCCTTTAGACTTTCAGGATGGAGTTCAGGATGGCTGATCCTTCCCTGAGGATGTTTCTTGGCTGGTTTTGGTGCCAGGGGTGGTCTCAAGCAGCCCCAGAGGGCAGCGAGAGGGAGACAAGTGGATGCTGCAGCACCTTGGTGGGTGGGTCAGTGCTCCTGCTGAGCTCTGTTTAGAGCATTACCTCAGGGCACCCTCGTTTCTCTCCCCAAGTGCTGAGTTTGAGGGGTAGGAGATGCAATTTGAGGCAGCTGAAAGCAGAAGAGAAGACAAGGATGTGAGGGGAGAAACGTTGGTGCTTTTTCAAGCTCAGGATGATACAAGCCTGATTTGTGGCTTTGTCCCAAGAGCTGAGCAGCAGAAGGTGAGCCTCGGGCTGCTGAAAGGTGCTGCCCAAAGGTTTCTGTCTGCTCTGGGTGTGCAGGGAGCCTCTGCTGGGACACACCTCTGGTACCTCAGTGGGAAAAGCCGGGAGAGGAGATGGGGCTTTGGGGAGGTTTGTTCTGGAGCAGTGGGTGCCTCTACAAATAATGGTCAAATAATGAGCTCATCTCTGTCCTTAAGCCATCAGACACAGTGTGCCAGGAAATGCAGAAGCTGCCATTCCTGAAGAAGGGGGATTTGCACTGGCTGGGTGAGACTCTGTGGTTTGTACCTCCCAATGTATTTCGTGAGCAGCCTGAGCATCAACAAAACCAGTGCAGTTCTGAGGAGATGTTGTGGGCATCTGCCACACTTATCTGGAGCTCTTACCTGTGATCTTTCACAGCTTCAGGTTGGTGTGTTTCAATCCCTGCAGTTCCAAGAGGGGAAAAAAAGTGCCTGGCTGTTTTCATGCATCTGAACATTTAATGAGAGAGCTTGCCTTGCCTGATTGTACTTGTCACAGCACTGTTTCACCAGCGATAGAGACACTAATTTGTGACTGTCCTGACAGCACGGAGCAGAGACTGCCTCGTATTGTGATGTGAAGGAAAGAAAGGCTTGTGGGCATGAAGTGAAATGAAAATACTTGAGACTTCATTCCAAACTATTCAGCCCTTCCTGAGCATTTTGCTGGCTGTGGTGTGGCTCTGGCAGGTACTGTCTGCAAGTGTTCTCGAGAATCAGAACTAATGGGAATGAATATTTTAATTGATCTCTTTAGTTGTGCAGAAATAACTGGATGGTCTCGGTTCCCTAAATAAGAACAGAAAAATGTGTGAGCAAAGCTGGTCACACAGCAGTCGTGTTCCAAATGATTGGATCACTGCAAAGAGCCTTCTTTCTTTAAATAGCCACCCTATTAGCTGAAGAATGGTGGAGCAGCTCTGGAAGGCATTTCTGTGGCACTCAATTATGCCTGTGCAGGATCTAACTCCCTCCTCTGAGCCTGACCTTCATCTGCCCAATTCCAACAGCCCCAGTGTGAGGCAGCCCTGCTGGGCCTGCCTGAGCTCAGCCTGGCCAGCTGAGATGCTTTCATGGAATGGCTCGTGTGGCACAAGGCTTTTGGTGCAGAAGCAGCAGGTTGGTGTCCCTGCACACCGCAGGATGGTTCCTGCCGTGGGGCGGCTCAGCTCAGCCCTGCAGCTCTGCAGTAAGGGCACAGTTTGTGACCCCAGCTGTGTGAAGAAACCACGAAGGCTGCCTGCTGTTGGAACAGGGGCTTTCACTGGATGAACATTTTGTGTTCTGAGCTGCAGTAGCTCCGCGGTGTTCCTGCAAAGCCCAGCAGCCCCCGTGTGAGCCAGACTGTGGTTAGGGTCTCTTTGAGAGGTCGGACTGAGCTACGACACATCCACACTGATGCAGGGATAAATGCCGTACTGACGTTTATTGTTTGTGCTTCCATATTTATTTCCTTACAACTTTATTGACATTACAAGGCACACAAAGAATGTACACATTTGCTGCCTTAAGGTGGCTACTGTCTTAGCACTAAACATCTAAATGTGAACACTCGTTAGCACCCGAAATACCTTAAGAAAGAGAGGTGAATTTTTGCTGCGCCACAACCTGAATTTCCACTGCACCACAAAGGTCCACAGGTCCCACAGGCCAAAGGGCCCAGTCTGGAATTGCTCACAGCTCACTCTAAACACAAATCATGACCTCCATCTCTTAGAAACTCTGCTACACCAGCCCTGGGCTGCCCCTGGTCAGCAGGGGATGTCCTGCCCCCAGGCACATCAGCTCCCTTCATTTGCAGGGCTGACTCCCACGCTGAACAATTCATTTCAAAGCAGCCTTTACCTCCCGTCCCATGGCACAGTTACCTGGTCAGCGTGGAGGAGCCACCAGGCAGTTTCCCGTCAGGGCAGGACCGATTTTAGCTCTGCCAAGGCTCTCTCTAGAAAACAACCAAGAAGGGTTTCTTTGTGTGAAAATACCTGTTTTGTTTGGCTGCCAGAGCACTGCATATTTATGGACCTTTAAATTTAGAGGGATGGATTTTTGGTTAGAGTAACATATGTTTATTTCTCAATCTAGAGATCTGAAGCAGGACCTTACAAATGCAGGTTTGATCCCTCTCAGTAAGGTTCCAGAAACATCCTTAGAGGACTTGAAATGCATTTTTTCTAATAACTGAAGCTCTCTTTCTATTCTTTTTCTTTTTTTTTTTTTTTTTTTTTTTTTTCACAAAAAGAAGAACTGTTTATCCAGAGTATGAGGAAATATATTTTCAATATTCATAAAATGCTCCAAACAACTGCTTCCATTTGTTTGCCAAAACAGGGTGGAGTAGTGAGTTTTGTGGTTGAGATCACCAGCACCAAGAGGGACGAGGTGTTGGCTTGGTGGTGATGTAATCCTAATTTAATGATCATCATTTTTAAAAAAAATTCTATAAATTTAGTTTAAATTGGAAGAGAATCCTCAGAGTATCTTTTCCTTGCAGCCTCAGCACATGGGTCCCTTGTTACCTTGTGCGAAACATCTGCAATTAAAATTCTCTCCAGAGCATGAACATTTTCGTCCCAGCCTGGTTGCATCTGCAAGCTCTGAACCTCTCCCAGCCATCCCGATGATGAATACAAATCATTTCATGCTTCTATTTGTCAGCACATTAAAGGGCAGGAACAAGAGAAGGGAGTTTAATTTGGAACATAATTGGTTCTTTTGTGGATCTGTGATAATTAAATGTGCCTACATGGACAGGCAGCCAAGACAACACCGTCCTTACTCAGTGCAAGCGGAACTGTTGCTTTGCTGCAGAGCAAACTGCGAGTAGAATGTGAGGCAGAGCCCTTTTCAGTGCCAGCACTGGGAGATTCTCCTCTCTCAGCTCCCTTCAGCTGTGGCCAGCTGCTGACCCTGAGCTGTCATTTGCAATAGGACTAAAATGCCACCTTCCATGTTTTTCCTGGAGCGAGCTGGCGCTCCGTGACAGCCGGATGGGAGCTTGCCTGATGTGATTACTGTGAGGGGTAATAGAGAAGAGACATTCGGAGTGTCTGAGGAAATGCAGCTTTCTGAAAGCTTACATATTTGGTTGGCTCCTGGCCGCAGACTCTTCCCGTCAGCAAATCCGAGGAATGCCTTTGCCACACTCTGTTGCTTGGCCAGGATTAAGCTCCAAGTGTCCAGCTGAACCAGACTAATCCTCAGACTGTGCTGAATGAACTGTTTGGAGGCCTGTTGCATAACAAGCTCAGGCAGACCTCCTGGGCTGGAGGAATCCTTTCCAACAGCCCTGGAAAGCTGCTCCCACCCCTGTGTCACGGGCAGCCCTCTGGGACAAGGTCAAACACCGAGTCCTGTGTCCTCCAGGAGTGACCTACAGAGGTTTTGGCATGGCTGAAGTTTGCTTTGGACACCCAGAGCATCTTCCAGGCTGTGAGCCTGTCTTTGGGTCACGACAGCAAGGCAGAAAGGCCTCCAGTTGCTGTTCCTGATTGCTGAAATTACTGCAGGCTCTGCTGGGTGGAGAAAAAGTTGTGCTTTCCCCGTGGAGGAGCCTGGATGACCTGGAGCTATTCCACCTGGCCAGGCACTGTCCTGCCCTGGGGAGGGAGGTAAGGAAGTGGCCACTGTCCTTCCCTCACAGAAACCTGGCTCAGGATTCACAGATTCACCCAGAATCACAGAATATTCTGAGCTGGAAGGGACCATGGAGTCCTTAAGTGAAGAGAATGGCCCATCCAGGCATTGAAGCCACAGCTGGTGTTACGAGCACCCTGCTCTGACCAGCTGAGCTCTCCCCTCACCCCACCAAGGCAGAGTGAAACACCAACATGTGTAGAGGAGAGAGGAGGTCCAGGATAGGCTTTCAAAACAGAGATGTGACCTTTTCTTCCCCTACATCATGAATTGGCTCCCACAGAATTTATTTCTTGCAGGTGGGAGGGAGGGTCAGGGCAAAGAATAGGAGATATTTCAGTTTTACTGAAATTGGCTCTTCTGTGAATGGGTTGACATGTGGCAATGCCTATATCCAAAATCATCTCATCCTCACTGTGCTGGGCTGTAAAAACAGGAGTGCCTCCTAGACAGAGGATCATAAAGAAAACCTAATCTCACCCTGGGGACTGGGCAGTTTTATTGTTCCTTCCAGAAAGCCAGATGAGACCTTGCTCAGTTTCTGTTCCAGTCTATATCCATGCTGTGTAAATAAATTTGAGGCGAAGGCTTTTAAATGCACTTTTACAGCTTGTTTTGAAGGTAATGGGAGCAGATTAACCATATAAAACTGCTGCAGAAAGTGCTGCTTGTTATCATAGGCTTGACCTGAAGATAAACACGACCTGGTGGTAATGACAGGCATGGGGGCTGTGGGGAATTGATGCAGGTGAAGAGCTGTTGAGAGCTGGGAGATGCTTGTGTCTGCACACATGGGGTAAAGGAGAATATGTGAGCATAAGATCGTTTCCTAGAACACCCAAGCAGTCCCTACAGCACATATTGTGGAGCTTGGTTATCTCGTAAATGATTTCTCTCTACTATCATTCATGGGACAGAACTGTTTGCAGTGTGCACTGCACCATTTTGGGCACTTGCTTAAGTGAAAATTCAAAAGTAAATGTTTTTGCTTTGGAATTCATTAAAGACCTTTCAGCTGATGTAAGGACACTGCTTCACATGCTGCTCTCAAGTCAATTGTGGCATAATTTAAAACTGCTGTTGCAACCTAGCCTGCACTGCTGTCTCATTGCCCTCACCCCTGGGGTTTGAGAGCAAGTACATTCTGTAGAGATAAAAAAAAAAACAAAACCCAAGCATATTGTGTCTGTCTGCAAAATTACATGTACACACTTAAAATCAAGGGACTAAAGCACTGGGTTTAAAAGCAATTTAATCAATAAAGGATTGGGTTATTTACTCTTAAAAGATTTAAGCATAACACCATGGGTAATTCAGGGCCAAGAGGACTCTGTAATTCCAGCAGTTTCTAGACCCCACTACAGCATTTTGTGTTGTGGTGAAATGACTGGAGCCAAAGAGCCAACTGGATTCTGGGCATCCATCACCACATAAATGCAGTCGTAATAGTTACAGTGTTTGTTAGAACACCGTATTTCAAATTCTTCTGTTTGTAACTGAGAAGTCGAAGCTGCCTTTTGGATCTGGAAAAAGACTGCCAGGCCTCTCGGATGGTGTTTTGTAATGACCATGATGCAGCAGCGTTTAGTGAGGGACAAGAGCACATGAGGCTTTCCCTCCCTGGAACTCTTGGCCTGCAGCAAAGCACTAAAACTGCACATTTCTGCTGAGCTGCCCCTGCTGGATGTGCTGCTGGAGTCTCCCATCCCAGTCTGAACCTGCAATTAAAGCCTGCGGAAGCTGGATAAAAAATCAGGCATGGAGCTGTTTGGGGAGGGATGGGTTTCCCCCACTGCGAAAGGCAATTAGCTGTAAATTGTGCTTAAAGAGTTTAATAGCACAATATACAGCTCATCTTCCCTTTGCCTGGGTGTTTATACCTGAGAAATGAGTTGTGATGTTGTTGTTTATTTACTGGTCTGGAAAATACCTTCATCAACAAATTCTCTTCGGAGATGATATGACAGTTGGGTGATGTGTCAAATCAGCAGGTATTTACTGCTGATGGTGCAGGAGTTGGCCTGGGCAGAATGGCAGGTTGATTACACAAAAGAATTTTCCTTTCCCTTTCATGTTGAATGCTTTGCTTTTTGTGGTGCTTGCTCTGTGTCACAGCCTGTGGGGACTCTTTTCTTTTTCGACTGTGTTCCTCTTTCCGTGCTGTCGTTTCCCAACTTCTGTGTTAAGTGACAGATGCAAGGGAATAAAACCATCCCCACACCTCACACTAGTGAGAGTGAAGAAATAAATAAAATAAACAGTCCTTTTTGCAGTGATCACAAAGGCCTTCCATTATCCCTTTGCCATGCTGGAAGTATTCTTTATAAGGAGTTTAGATTTTAGTAGTTTATGGCATAACTTCCCATTTAGCCATTGAAAATGTTGGCTTTGAGTGAGCACTGACCTGGAGGAAGGAGATATTGAATTAATAAAACTGATACTATCATTCGGGCTGCCACTTTCCGGATTGTTACCAATACCAAGCAGATTTTTTGGACCTGAAAGTCATACATTGAACTGAGCCTAGAAGTGGTAGCAGGAAAGACTTTGAATGACCTCTGACCACTATTGGCTTGTCCTGCTATTTTAACACTTTGTACATCAGAATTGTTCTACTATAGCTCATGACTTGCATGAAGATGAAAATGTTATTCCTCAGAATTAAACATTTACAGCTGCAAATGGTGTCTTTAGCATTTGTAAATTTTATCTTGTTAATATTTATAAATCCTTCAACAAAATAGGCTCGCACATAAGGCATTAACATAGGTTTTATATTTCTGTACAGAGTGCCTTAATATAGCGAATACGAAATCTGAGTTAGAACACGCAGTAAAAGAAAACATTAGCTTTTACTACATGCAGAAGGAGCAAAATAATTACAACGTGATGTGTTTCTTAATCTTCTAAAATTCACTCTTTTCCTTCTGTTGTTTGGAAAATATGAACAAAATAGCACAGTGGTTCTGACTCTCATCAGTTGGGATTCCCAGCTGGTGGCTGATAACAGCCATTGCAGTTTCAGTGGAACTGTGAAGGTTTTTAAATCTGTTGGATATTGCTGAATGCATTTACTATGGATTTTTGTCTCATTTTCCAGCGTTTCTGCCTTCATTTCATTTCCTTTTGCTTCAGCAGGATCACACCTGTTTCATTATTCATCTGTTTATCAAGAACAACTCTGAAACAAACCATATTGGAAAAAACCAGCTGAATAATGCTGCTAATAATCATCTTCTTGGGGCCTCGTGCCCTAAAAATCTTGTTTATCCATATGTATATTCATACAGGCAGAATACTCTCTCCATCTCAGGGTAAGGCAAAGTCCCTAAAGATGTTTAAACCTTTTGTTCAAGGAAGGCTTTGTGAAAGCTGCTCTGTGTTTCCCCACACTGCAGCAGGATGATTTCAATGCAAATTTCTCTGTGAACACGAAGGGACCTCATTTCATCATTGTGGCAGTGACTGTGCCGTGCTCTCCTGCCAGCAGGAGGAAGTTCTAGCAAGCTGCATCTGAGAGATTTGAGGAGAAACGCTTCCCAAAGCAAATATTGATAGACTTTTAATTTTCTAAACCAGCACAACGTCAGCAAACTGCGTGGTGTGTCAGCTGATCCTCAGTTCTCCCAGGTGGGAAAATGACAGCTTCATCACGAGACCCTTCAAAGTCCAACAGTGCCAAAAAGACTGGCATCAGGAAAGGTCTGGCTCTTTGTGCAGACTGACCTAAATGCTCTTTAGCAGTGTCAGGTGAAATAATCACCGGCTTGGCTGCAGGATTTTAATACAAAGTGCCAGGTTTACATGAACAGAAAGCAGCAGAAATGGATGTGCCTCTCAAAGCTAAATTGTTTCCTCTTTTGTCAAGCAAAGGCAGTTAAGTTTTATCTCTTATGTTCTTATAGGAGCTAGGTATAAATACTGAGCTATTTCAGTAGAGTCTTTGTTCCAGCAGCTGTCTCAAACCTCTCAGGTTATTCTGCTTACTGTCAGCTCCGTGGTGGTTTCATCCAGCAGGAGGAATTATGGCTCTATGTTGCTTGGTTCAACCTGAAAGGTCACCTGGATTATTTATACTGCAGCCTTTCCATGCTGCACACCAAAATTATACACCTATGTTGAGCCTTTTATTGGAAATCATAATCTTTATCTATTTTACTATAATTAATTGGAAAATCCATATTATTTTGTACCATTTAAACAGAATCAGATTAAGAGATTGTTTCCCCCAGCAAACTTCCACTCATTTTTGAGATTGCTTTCTACTTACAGAGCTTTAGATTTACAGCTTTTTAGGAGCAGCTCCCAAGGGCTGCACACAGATTTGGGGTTTATACCTGATGTATGTTATGCTTTAGCCATAAATGGAGCAATAATGGTGAAGATCAGCATCCCCCCATCCCACCTTCCCATGGCAGGCAGTGGCAGTTGCTGAGCAGGCTGCTCCCTTGGAGCTGATGTGCCTGTTGTTTCAGCCCATGGAATATTAGTATTGTTTCCAAACTGGCTGCAGTAGCTGGGCTTTGAGCACAACAAATGAACTGGATCAGGTTTATGTAACTGCTGTGTTGACAGCACAGCAGAGAGTCTGGGGGCCTTGGTTCTGATGAACCCACTGGGGTTCAGAAAGAGAGAACAGTGCAGACAAGAAAAACTTTCAAAACATGGCTAGTGCACCAACTAACAGTGTATACTTCAAATAAAAATTACATCCTAAATTCTTTTACCAGAGCTGCCAGGAAGACTTAATTTCAGCCTCATGCTCATTTTTGTCTGGCCTCTTGATGCTAGTATGTCTGACCACACTTCACAGAAATTAGCCAAGAGGAGATGCTTTTTGTGCCTTTGTCTTTCACCCAGAGGGAAACGTTCTAATGGCTTTGGTAAATGGATTAAATTGTGTTTTGAATGGTGCAGACTCAGAACATGCAGTCATTCAGTGTGTTTCCGGGTGCTTCCCTCGCAGAGCCTGACTTGCTCCAGGCGTTTGTTTCCCATCTGGGATTTTGCCAAACTCCCCTCCTCTAGCAGAGCTGTTCAGAGCTCTGGCTGAGGTGACCAGACACCCAGGCAGCCTGGTTTGCTGCTTTTAGTTCCGAATTCTGCTGCTTTTCCTCTCATGCAAAGTCAGATCTTCTCTGCTTCCTTCACAAACACAGAGGGAATTGTCACCTCCGAGGGAGATGCTGTTCTGCCAGCTCCAGCTGTACATGTGAGTCAGCATGTTCTGGGACCATAAATGCAGGGATATCTTCTCCAAGATACAACCCCCTGAGTTTTTTGGAAAAGCTTATTGCCTCCCTTTTGCTGTTCATATCTCATAATTGTAGACGAGCTCATGTAATGCTTTCTGTGGAGTTTGAGTGTGTGAGGACATGAGCATGTGGAGCCCTCTTAGTACAGAGCTGAGTTTTCTAAGGAAAACTGTATGCTGGATGAAGAAAATCTGGCATGCAGTTGGATTTATTCTGAGTAAAGAATGAATCCCTGAGATTTTTCTATGGTGATTTTCTTAGTATGATAAAATTCATCCCAGAAATGTTACTTTTATTTGAAAACTTTGCAGAAGTGTCTGGGCTTCATCAGGTTTAAAATAATTCATCTTTCATTTTTAGAAGTGAAATCATTGAAGGATATATGTGCCATCACCCCTGTACCATTATGCCATAAACAGCATATGCAGGGATTTTCAGCAGATTTCTCCTCTAAAGTGTGTCTTTGGAATATTGTGTCAGCGAGTGCCTGAGAGGCTTGAATTCGGCGTGCTCCATTTTGAATGTCTGGGATTCTTTTTTTGCTCTCCTTGTATTTGTTTGCCTTGTAGGGAGGGTAAATGCAGGCCTGTGGCCAGGCAGCTTTTTCTCAGAGCTCTCAAGGTTGTGTTTTAGGGGAGGTGTAGATGAAGGCCAGCCTTGAATATTCTGTCACAGGGTGGAAGCATCACCTTTCCTTGGTGTTAATGGTGCTGCTTCTTTTCAACAGTCCTAAACTGGAACTTGCTCTCAGCAACCCTGACACAGACAACTGTGCTGCTGCACTGGTGTGTGTCAGTGAGAGTGCTCTCTTCAGACCTAACCAAACCCCAAATCGCAGTTCTCAGCTCTGTAGCATTGAATGATAATGGCAGGAACTTCAAACTCCTTCTCTCTTGGGAATGGCTCTGTTGGTGCCACTGGCAGCATCCATTCCAGGAAAAAAATTAAGAGTTTTGGATTGTCTATCAGGTGATCTTTCCACATTGTTCAAAATGTACTTGATTGCTGGGAATTTCAAAAAGAATCCATTGCAAATAACTCCAGCTTGGACTGCTTGGCTGTTTTATTCCTTCTGGGTTATGGAGGAGGTTTTGGGGCAGTAGAAAAAGGGATGCTTTGAGTATTTCTCCATTGGTGAAGGCTAATTTGATGACTAAAAAGCCCCACCCCACAACAAAACGCCTTCCTGCTATCAATACCTTCATCCCTAATAGCTCAAACATGCTGTAAGTAGATATTTAATATAAAATAAATGTAAGAAAACATCACTAAAGAACATCAGGACAGGCTCTGCTGGCTTTATAAGCAAGCTGAAAGCAAAATGAACGATCTCATTTCTGTTGAGCACAGGGAGATGCTTTGTCTACGCCGTGTGGAAAGAGGACCATGTAAATAAAGGTGCATCTTTGCTGCCAGTTTTAAGTTACTTGTTGAAACTCATTGTGGTAGGTAACAAAAGCCTGTGGAGTGATGTGGCAGAGAAGTTCCTGGAATGACTGTAGAGCAAGCAACTGATACAGTTTGGACACACTCCACTGCTTGGGCAATTATTTTAGTCAATCTTGTGCTCACCTCCCTGTAAAAACTAGAGGATTTTGTGTTGACAGTTGAGAAGATCAGATACTCAGAGTTGCAAGACTAAAAGTTCTTAATTTCTCTGAATTTGGTGGTATTTTGGGGAGGAAGAAAAATAATGGTAAATCAAGTATGCTTGAGCTTCTTGGGATTAAAATTTAAACTGACTGAGCAATACTTTCACATTTCAATTACTTTGCAATTCATAATTTAAACGAAAGATGGCATAATATCCAAGCTGGTGATCCAATCAAGGAAATGGAACAGGTTTCCAACACTTCTTGTTGAGCTGCAGGTATCTCCATTTTTCTTCCCTCTCTAGCAAGTCAGACTTCTCTTCCTAGAATTAAACACCGGGGTTTTTAGTTGATAACTAAACACGAAAGTGCTTGTCCTCCACTGTTTCCTTCGTTGCAGTGAGGTTGCAAACCTCAGTGTGCTGGTTTTATGTTACAGGCTTCAGAGCTATGCTCATGGTGAATGTGATGGGGGGTTTGACACTGTAAAGGATTCTCTGTGTCTCTCTGGGACTGTAAATGGGTTACAGGGGCCTGTTCAGCACATTTGGGTGATGTTCTCTGACACTGCTGGAGAATTCATAGGGGAGAATTAGAAGACTAAAATTTATCCTCGTGGTTGTTCAAGAGCCAAATACCTGCAGCATCTGAGGAGGGGTTTGGTGAGTAGGTGTTAGGTTGTGTCACCTCTGGTATCCCCTGCTGTGGTCTCTCATCCATGGCCAAGTTTACACCTTAAGCTTGGCTTTAACTTTGGTTTGGGATAGGAGCTCAGATCTATAAAATGTCATTCGTACTAGAAATGCCCTGAGGATTCTGGATGGATCCCTGTCCCTGAAACAGCCTGTTCCATCTTCATCTGTGCTGGCAGCCCCTGTCAGGCTCATGAGGATGGAAAGCTTTCCTCTGTGGTTTCCATAGAATAGCCCTGACTGGAACTGCATCCCTGCCCTCCATCATCCTCTGCTGGTACCAGGAACTGGCTGTGCTGTGCCCCCACTCACCTCTCTGCAATCTCATCAACAAAATAAAGTGTTTCTTGTAATTCGGTTTTCTGGCTTCTCGGCACACAGAGCTTTGTGCACAGCAGGATAAATTCTACCCTAGAGAAGGAGGAAATCTCTCTGGTCAGATAACATGAAATACAGATTGATTAAATTGCCAGTGCTCTTGCAGTCCTGTGTGTGTTGAAGAGTAGGAAGAGGAGGAGGAGAGAGTGGAGTAGTCCCTTTGAGTCCAGAGTGTGTTTCCTGCACATTGACGAAGATAAGTAACATTAATATAAACTGATTCACTGAGTAATCTTTGGCGGATGCCAAAGATCATCCATTTACAATGCATTCTTTGTCTCTTTTATTGCCTCGGGGTAGTTTTGTTTGCCAAGATACAAACTGTGAGTTTGTAGCATGGGTACCTGGACTGGGGCGTGGGGGGAGCAAAGAACATGTGACGTTAAGCAAATGAATTCACGTTTCAAATTACTTCCTGTTCCTGATCTCCAGATTGGTTAGCAGATTTTCCTGGGACACCTGGGGTGGTTCTAGTTGTAAATTAACTGTTTGCATTTGAAAGGATACCTGCCCTTAATTGTACCGTGTAATTAATTAACATAATGGATTTTCACTTTCTTTTTGTCTAAGATTTAGATGAGACTTAATTCATCACATTTTTCTGTGACAGGATAAAAGGTCAAACAAAAGTTAAAAGTGAATTTTCACTTCAGTGCTATGGTTCATTGCAAAATAACCTTCCTGTTTTGCGTGTGAGAAATGCGATTTCTTTTGCCATTTTTGCCTTTTGAAGGCAGTGATTTAAAATATGCTTTGGTTTATGTACAGGTACCTTACCCCACACCTCGTGGGGTCCATGGAGAGAAGTCAGTGAGAGGAGGCTGAGCTCTGTTGGCACAGTGGTGTCACACACACGCAGCTGTTCCGTGTTCTGTGTCTGTAGAGGGTAACCTTCGCCCAGAACTCATTTTGCTGCATGATCACTGCTGGGGAATGTGGATTTGTTGCTTTGGTTTTCCATGGTGACCACCCTTTGCACTCTGCTGCATTTTGTGGAAAGGGACACTGGTGGTGGCACAGTCGCCTGCAGGATCAGCTGAGGGATCCAAAAGAAGTGTCTGTAAATATTCCTGAATTTTAATCAAGTCTTCTATCTGAGTACTGCAGTGTATCTCAATGCTGATGGATTTGACAAAATGGGAGTGCAGATAAATATTTTCTGGATATAAAAGTAGTGGCATTGCACAGCCATGCACTGATACAGAAACCATGAAATATATTCATTAAATGCCTTTAAATCTAACTTTATTAGGTAAATAATAAGACCTCCCTTATAACCGTCTTCTTACCCATGTGTTTAAATACGCAGTTAGTGAAAAAGTGATTTCTTTACCTTACAATTGGACTCGGTTAATTTTTAAAAATTATTATTTATGTATGGGAATTGCAGTGATGCTTGTCATTTGACTGACAGTTTAAACTTGGTGGTTGCTATCAAAATAAACAACTGTAACACAGTCTGAGCTTCAAGTAGAAAAATTCCTTGGTTTCGAATGGTGCCCGCAGAAAGGCACTGATGGAAAATATGTCCTGCATGGTATGCACTGCACACATGACCTCGGAGAGCAGCACATTATCCTGAGCCAGTTGTCACAAATGCTGCTGGAGACACAGTTCTGTGCAGAATCTAAAGCAGCAACATTCCAGTGTTTACTTTAATGCTAAATAGTAATTGTGTTCCCAAGCTTTCAGTCACTATCTGTGGGGTTTGTAATTCTTTTCACATATGTGTTCAAAGAAACATAATTCAGTATTTTTTTGAAGCAGAAAATAGTAGTTTAAAAAGTGTTAAAATCATACATGTGTCTTTCTGCTTGATTTCAGTGTGCTCATTGAAGCTCATTCATCTCAGTAAATGTATGAATTGTTCAAACAGGAAAAAAAATCCCAAAACATTAAATATCAAGTAAACATAATCATGCTTTGCTTGGGGATGGAGAGCTTTTGAGATGTTGATGACATGAGGCATAACTATGCATTGTTAATCTCAGCTGCCATTAATCCCAAAGAAATGCTTTTTGCAGAAAATACATTATTACTGCCATGAAATGAAAGCAGGAAAAAAGAGAAAGCTCAGAGGAACCTTCTGGTATGGAATATTTTTAAAGGATGATTTGGGTTCAGTTGGTTTACAGAGGGTGTTGGAGAGCATTAACCTAATGTGTATTTGCCACCTGCATCATCTAAATAATCTCAATGATACAAATTCATTGCAAGATATTTTATTCAGCAACAATTACTTTTTCAGTCTTTTATTATGGCTAAGCAACAGTGTGGAAGGGGGAGCCCATGGTTTCAGCTTTGTCTCTGTGAGGTCTGCTGGTTTAGAGCATCAAAGTGTGTTCCTTACACCCTGAATTTCTCCATCCTGACCCCCATGGGCCTCAGTGCCCACAACCCCTGCTCAGCAGTGGCACCAAACACGCAGCCACAGGAACCCAGTGACCTGGTGCTGCAATTGTTTAGGTGTGTGCTGGGCTGTGGGAACTCTGGATTCCACAGAGAATCCACGTGAGGAGAATGGAGGAGCCACCCTTGTACATATTTCACTGGGAAAGGACAAAGGAGTTCCATACATACAATGCTATCAGCAGAGCTAAATTGCTTTCACCTTGTCTTCCTGGTACAGAGTCCTGCCTTTTATTGCCCCACAAATTCGTATTAGAGATTTCCCTTTCCCTTTTACTCTGTCTGTGGTTTCTGGTGAACAGAGTGGGTTTCTTGGCTTCCTGATGAGCTTCTTTCTAAGGGGGCTCTCTGGCTCCCTGTTAGCCTCTGTACTGCCTTTGGGGGATTCCCAGGCATCCACTGTCCTTCTGCCCATGGATTTATGAAAAGGAAATGTTTCCTCTTGAAGAACCACCGCTCAGTGCTGACTGACCTTTCTTGCAGCTTCTGCTCCTCAGGTATCGTTTCACTGCTGGGTGAGTGGCAGCAACAGGGGCAGCTGCAGAAAGGCCTCTGCTGAATTCTTTTCAAAGGGGGAGGTATTTGGTATTGTACCAAAAAAAAGTTCAGTGTGCCTGTGGATCTGTTAAGAGAAATTTGAAATCCCTCGATAGTGTTATAATGAAATGTAGTTATCTGGTAATGGATTAATTTTGTGGAAAACCAAAACTGTGTCTTGCTGTGAGCTGCACTATGGGGAGCAGAGGCAGGGCCAGAGGATGAAGACATCAGCTCAGAAGCAGCGTGAGCGGCATTTCAGAGCTGCCTGAGAGGCACCTAAATCATGTTCAGAAAAGCTCTGCTTGGTGTTACTTTTCCCAGTGTTGCTGCTATGGATGTAACTAGTCAGGCTGTGTTATAGTGCACCACTAATACAGTTTACAATAGCTTCTAGCACAAGTGAGGGTTTGTAGGATCAACTACCGACTCTGAGGGACGAAACCAGGTCAGAGCAGTGACAGCAGGGAATTTTCAGTCAGGAATCCTGGCTTTGGTCTAATGGTTTGGCTGCAGTCTAAGCCTCTTTAGGCATTGTTTCTCTCAGGGCTGAGATTTTGTATATGTGCTTCATAACTCGCTGTAGTTTGCATGCTCCAGCCTTGGTAAATCAGTATGTCTTAGCATTTCGAAGCCTTGTTGTCGTGTGGAATTTCTTTTTTTTTTCCCAAAATTGCTGCTCTTATCCAAATCCTCTAGCCAGGGTATGGAGAGACTTTGCTGGAGAGCACAGCCTTTTTTCTGGCAAGGTTTCTTTTGAGGGCAAACAACACACACTGATCTTTCCTGCCCCTGTAGAGCATAGCATCTCCTTCTGTGGGAGGGGATAAAGAAGCAGAACATGTAGATGGATCTCTTTCACTTTTAGTTCTCCTGCTGATCTGCAAGGCAACTAAGAGAAGTCACTCTAATTTTCCCCTGCTGTGGTTCATAATCCTTATGCTTCAGTATTCCCATCATTCACACAGCAATAATCTTGTTTAAGTTTGGTAAAGGTGAGGGGCTTTGAGACAGATGGAGGAAAAGTACCACTTTGGGTCTCCAAACCCTTGAAATCAGTGAAGATTTCCTTTGCCTTAAATAGACTTCAGATTTGTTCTTTGGAGAGCAGAAAAGACTACAAAGATTCATTGTTTTGCCTACTCCGTAGCAACTGACAGCATAAAGCCTTTTCCCAGATGTGTTTGTTTAAAGGCTTTATAAGTTCAGTTTAAAATATGAACTGAAGTTGTTAGTTATTGTTTTTATGCTGATTTTCGTGTATTGGCATTAAAAATTTAAATAATCTAGTACAGAGCCACGGAAAATGAAGAAATGTGTATGAGAGAAGATAAATCCACTTTGGGGGGACAGAAAACTGGGATGAGTAGAGGAGCATGTTAGCTCTTGAAGAATTCCCTGGCATATTTGAGAATTCCCATGTAATTCCAGGTCATGTGGGAACATTATGATGTTTTATTTGGTTAGAGGATCAACTACAGTTCACTGATAATTCTCACTGTGCACCAAAAGAAAATAATGTGAAAGAGGATTGTGCTGTACATCCTTGAAACTGATCTATCCCAATATTCTGAATTGAATACTTGGTGTACAGGTAAGCATGGGTGGAGGGAGAGCATGAGGAACAGAGAATTCACCATGAGAAGCAGGAAGTGGAGGATCCACATGGGTTAGCATATTTTTTTCATTAATATCCCCCCCAAATCCCACTGTGAAAGAAATAACAGGTATTTTGACCTGTATATGCAGTTTATTGTACAATGCTGCATGGCTGTATTTATACTCTGCAGGAAGAAAACTACTCCCTAGCAGTTTCTGCTGGGATTTTTTTTTTGCCTGTATAACCCTTTGCTTTTATTCAGGCAAAATGCAAGACAAATGCTTATTTTTCAGCCTTTTCAGATCTTGGAAATAATGGTGTATTAAATGTGATTAAGTTGGGAATTACCCTTTAAGCAGGGTCATAATTACTGTAGATTTAGATGGCATATTGTACAAATTGCTGTGTGCTCATAATTATAAATTGAGTTCCTTGCACTCTGGGGGTTTATAAACTTTGTTTTAGCCATTAACACATTAAATAGCAGTGATTTATGTAAATTACTGGATAAACCAAAATTTCAGTGTGGTGTTTAATCTAAGGTTATAATTATATTTCTGTATTAGAAATAAAATAGGGTTGGCTTTAGCAGGCAGGGTTGAATGGTCTGAGGAAGTCAGTCACTGCTGAGATATTGTAGTTTGAGAATGCTTTTTGTTGGGCAACTGGCTGGAAGCTACAGTGGTCCAAAATGAATGAAGCAGCAGCTGCAGTGAGTGAGCTGCCTGTCACAATAAGCTCTTCCTGTGGTCAGCCAGCCCACTTGCTTCACAATTATTTCCCTCAAACTTCTGGGCTGGTCTGGAGATTGTAAAGTCATGCTGTAAAATCTTTGTTTACTTCCACTTCAGAGAGATTTCCCAGTTCCTTCATTTTTGCTTAAGTTGATCTCACAGAGCAAAGATCACTTTGTGTTGAGCTGCTGGTTATGCTCCAACAAATTGCCAGGAACAAGGATAGTATGAAAAGTTACTTTTTGGCCTCCTTACATGCACTTCATATTTCTACAATATCTTAAAGCAACTCTAATGCTAGTTAGGTGTCAAAATAGCAGCAAGGGAACAATGGAGGATATACATCCTACTGGTTCTGCCAAAGCTCCCTATGCAAAGTGCAGATCAATAAAGTGCTATAGGAGCCCACATTTGGCTCTGTCTTAGTAGAAGAGCGTCTTCTGTCCCTGTCATCTGGGGCCTGATGCATCAGCTCTGTGTGTTCAGCACCTCTGCCATCAGGATGGCAAAGAAACTTAGCTACGTGCCACCAAAACTTGTCATAAGAAGTCACAGACTTAGAGATCTCTGCTAAATGACAAACTGAGCCAGGGTGGATTGTGAGGTGTGGATTACAGTTATTGTTACCTGAGGGGAAATTGAATGCACACTATTGATTATGGTTGAATTAAAATGGTTTTGGAATGTTGAAACAGTCACAAAAAATCCCTCCAAAAAGAACTGCATCAGGCTGCCTCAGCTCGGAAACCACAATGTTGTCTGCGTAGTGCAGCAAGAATTTGTTTTTCTGTGTTTAATTCCTCCCGTTGGAATACATGGGAGATCTTAAATGTGTAGATGATTTGGGCATTTAATCTCCTCTTTAAATTTTAATGACATATTCGAGCAAGAAGTGGTCTCCCAAAAACTTCATACCAGAATGGTCGAGACTAAATCGGGAATTCTGGATGCCTGACATTGATGGGGGAAAGCCATCTTTAACAATTATCCACGCAGTGTTTGGAATGGGATGTGTTTGTATTGCTTGGTTATTTGCTGATCCAGCTTGATCATATCTGTAGAAGGAAGATTGTGTTTGCAGTGGCTTCAGAAAAGCACATTCTTCAGAAAATTCTGTGACTGCTTTTGAGGTCAGAGCTTTCCAGCCGCCCTTTCCAATACGTCTCCTTCACAGCCCACGCTAAAACTGTCTGCACTTGGTTCCTAAATGGAAACTGGTTTCCGAAGAAGTTTTGGGAACGGCTTGTGCCTGCTTTGGATTTGTCTCTGTTTACAAGTGGAGACGAGGCTTGATGCAGGAGACATTGAGTCAGGACCAGAAAAACGTGGGGTTGTGGATCCCAGACGTTCTGCGGGGAAGAGCTGTCCGGATGACCATTAGATGTTGAGAGCAGGCATTGCAGCGTAAATAGTCTCTGGTTAGAGTCCTGCAGTGACATTCCTATTAAAGCAGCCGGTGTAGGCGTGTCCTTCCGTAACGTGTTTGAGTTTCACTGAAAGCCTGTTAAACCCAGGCTTGCTGGAATCTATGCCTAATGCTTCCTTAGGAAACTCTGCAAAACGCACGCTCCATCCCAAATGTTTAAGGCGAGGGGGGTGGTTAACTAAAGTTGCCTCGATTCTTTTTTACCACCCCGAAAGATGCGAGCAGCCCCCATGGGATGTGTAAACACGGGGTATGTCCTATGCGCAGCTTTGCGCCGCGCTCCTCCTTGCCCTCGGTTCGCCTGAGCGGCACTTGCAGACACTTTGACTCGATTTCAGAAACCCACCCAAGTTCCCCCGAACTACAGAAATCGCCCAGCGGGCTTTGTTGTGTTATTACAGCTGTGAAGATGTGGGGAGGGTGTTGCTGTTTTGTTGTCGGGGGCCAGGGGCCCCTCGGGCCGGGCTCTGGCGGGCACCGTTCGGTGCCACTCCGAGGGGCCCCGGCCACGGGGAGGGATGTGAGGGCTGCTGGTGTAAAAGGGAGAACCGTGCCCGGGGGAGCCGGCCCGAGAGAGCCCCGGCACGGTGCTGGGTGTGAGGGGAGCCCTTGGAGAACCATGCCCGAGAGACCCCCGAGCGGGCACAGTGCTGGGTGTGAGGGCAGCCCTTGGAGAACCGTGCCCGCTGGGGCCCGGCCCGAGAGAGCCCCGGCCGGGCACGGTGATGGGCGTGAGGGCTGCTGGAGTGAGGGGAGCCCTTGGAGAACCGTGCCCGAGAGACCTCCGGGCGGGCACAGTGATAGGTGTGAGGGGAGCCCTTGGAGAACCGTGCCCGCCGGGGCCCGGCCCGAGAGAGCCCCGGCACGGTGCTGGGTGTGAGGGCAGCCCTTGGAGAACCCTGCCCGCGGGAGCCGGCCCGAGAGAGCCCCGGCACGGTGCTGGGTGTGAGGGCAGCCCTTGGAGAACCGTGCCCGCTGGGGCCGGCCCGAGGGAACCTGGGCACGGTGCTGGGTGTGAGGGCAGCCCTTGGAGAACCGTGCCCGCTGGGGCCCGGCCCGAGAGAGCCCCGGCACGGTGCTGGGTGTGAGGGCTGCTGGCGTGAGGGCAGCCCCGGCAGCCGCCTTTCCCCGGCACTCCCGCCCTCCACGCCTGCGCTCTGCCCGTTTCCCTGCCCCGCCGCCGGCCGAGGGGAGCGGGCGCGGGGCGGGGCGGCCCGAGGGGCGGCTATGGTGGCGCGGAGCTCCCCGCCCGACACTCCGGCCCGGCCATGTGGTGCCTGCACTGCAGCTCGGAGCGGACCCAGTCGCTGCTGGAGCTGGAGCTGGACAGCTGGTGAGCGCTGCCGAGGGGTGCGGGGGTGGCCCCCGCGCCGCCGCCGCCGCACAAAGGGCTCCGCGCCGCCGCTGCCCGGGCTCGCTGTGGGGCGGTGCGGGAGGATGGGATGCGGGGGTCCGGCTGGCGCTCGGGTCACCCTTTTGTCCCTGGGGATCGTCCCTGGGGTCACCCCTGTTGTCCCTGGGGGCTGTTTGTGGGGGTTATCCCCGGGATCGCCCCCGCTGTCCCTGGGAGTTGTCCCCGCGGTGTCCGCGGGTCGCGGCGATCGGGAGCTCGTTCCCCGTGTCCCGGCTGGGGAGCGGGGCCAGGCGGAGGCTCCGTGTGCCCTGCAGGAGCCGGGGGTTAAATCACCTCCCTGCTTTATCCCCGTCCCCGGCGGCCCCGCCGCTCTGCGCTGTGCTGGCCGTGGGTGACAGGCAGAGCCATAAATCGGGAGCTGTGGCGGCAGGCTGCGAGCTGACCTGGCGTGTGCCGCTCCAGACACCGATGTGTAAACACTGCTTTTCGGCGGAGAGCGAGAATCACATGATTCGTGTCAAGGCAGTGTGAGGTTTGCTGCAGAGCTCTGGTACAGGCTGTTCCCCGTGTCTGCGGCCGGCCGGAGACCTGGCCTTGTCCTGGCTACATGGCAAGGTGTGTCACACTCAAATCAACATTTGCCGCTCGTGCCCTCAGCCAGAAAATAAAATAAAAGGAAAAAAAAAATTAGTTCAAAGGCCTTTAAAGTACAGATACTTGAATAACTGACGCGGGAGAAACAGAGAGTTTGTCGTGTTAACACAGACAGTCCTTATTGTAGTGATGGTGTTAACTACCAAAATAAAGCGTGTCAAAAGTACAGCGACACAGAGCTCTGTCTGGAAACTCCATTGCACAAACGAGTTTTGTTCTGGTGTGATGCTGTGTGGGGATTTATGATAAACTAAAAAAGTTATCCTGCACTTGCAGTGCACTTGCAAGATGAATTTATCTCCGATGCATCGTGGAAGTTTATTCCACCGAGTAATTCAGCCAGATGCTGAGCTGTTCGACTGTTAAAGGAATATTTAACTTAGCTAAAGATAGAAAACATCTTAAATTGGGTGTGGGCATGTGTGGAAAAATATAAAAGGAGGAAGTGACTGGATTCAGTGTAACTATGTATGAATGCAGCAGTTGCTTTTCTAGAAAAAAAAGGCAAAATGTTTTTTGATAAAGAAAAGTGTTTCATAGTACAGTTTAGTCATACATTTAATGATCCTTCAGCCCATTTTTTACCCTTAGGAAAAGAATAATGTAAGTTTCCTGTGCGGAGTTGGTAATGTTTGCATAAGTGATGTTACCTTTGCATGGCTTGCTAAAAACATAATTCATAACAGTTACTGTAGTGACAGATTTGCCTATTACACAGTAACATTCTGTTATTCATCATTGTTTCAGACTTTTTTCCCTCCATTTGCACATTGCTATGCACTTCCTTTCAGTTAAGCTTGATTATTCTGCCTGATGTGCTAAAAGAGGAATTGCTGAGTACTTAGTTTGGATGATTGTATTTAACTGTGTCTATTCTTGTGGCAGATATCCTTTATAGAAACACAGAATTCATTACATCTATCGAGTGCTTTGGGAGAACTACTGAATAAAATGACCCATTTTCCATTTTACTTCTACTTTTGTACCAGATTTGGTTTTGCTGTTGAGATGTCCTGTTCTAGTTCCTGAAAGATATTGAGAGCACTGTTACAAAGCAGTAAGCTGGGTTTTTTTTCTCCTGGTTAAATAGAAGCTCAATGTTCAGGTTTCCCATGTGAAAGTCATCCATCATCCTTTATTTTTCCTATTTCTACCAATCTGAAACAATTCATTATCATCCAGGGTACTGTAATCCAAGATCTGGAGCTAACCAGAGAAAACCATAGTGCTCTGTGTATCAACAGCATTCAGTTTCTCTGCCCCTTTAGGAGCCCTCTGGGAATCCTGGTGCAGTTAATAAACAACCTGCAGTTCAGTTTCATGGAATAATTTGTAGCTTTCAGGCAAGGAAACCCAAGGATTCAGTTTTTCTCCTGAAAAATGCAAATACCAAGTTGAACAGTAACTCTGGTTTGTTGTTCCTGTTAGAGTCTTGGAAGGTTGTATGGACTGGATCCAGGGAGTGCCTGCTGGGCAAGGAGCCCTTCTCTGCTGGAGAAGGTGCCTTCACCAGTGGCTTGCCCGGTGTTCCTCTGGAGAAATGGGAAGTGACTTTTTAGGATTTCATGGCCTTACATGGGTTTTCTCACCCTGTAACCATTTCATGTTTGCAAAATGAAAAACCTTTCAAGAGAATCTGTTCATATGGCTGTAGAAAGTGTTTCTCCCAATCCTGAGGAGAATACTTTTCCATTGCTTGGAGACAGGGACTGTTTCGTGCCTTTGAGGGCCTGGAGAGCAGCACAAAGACTTTGGGTGGAACAACTCCTTTGAAACAGCAGTTTACCTTTATACTGATGATGTTTTCCCTGGAATCTGAAGATGTCAGTTCAAGGCTCCAGCTCTGTGAAGAGGCAAATCTCATCATGGTGTAGCTGATTAGCACCCTTGGGTGATTGCTCTAACGATGCCTGCAAACCATGCCCTGCCCTGAGCACCAGTGAGAAGGAGCTGAATAATAAAATAAAAGCTGGCCTGGGGGCAGTCAGTGCTCTGGTGGTGGATGCCAGCACTTGTGGACGTTACCTGTAGGTATTAAACAGCTGCTCACATATTTCAGTTGTGTTCCTTGGTGTTTGACACCACTGGTCTCCAAAGTCCAGCAAAACCTTGGGACTCTGCACTGGAAGGGAGGAGTTGCTTTCTGAATGAGCCATGAGGCTTCCAGTTCCTTCAGGATTCTGAGAGGTGCAAAGGAGGGTTTAAGGTACTGTAGTTTTGAATATTGAATTTTTGTGAAAAACTGTGAAGCGCCACAGCCCAAGTCTGGGTTGTTGTACCTTTTCATTGCAAGGATTTACCATACTTCATAAAGGTCTTTCAGGATGCTTGTTTTTTGCTCTTTCAGCATTTAGACCTCTGTTAGACCCAGTGGTAATTTTATCATTAATTTCAGAGTGAGGCATGTTTTAATCACAGCAGCTGTCAATCAATTATTTCTTTTTATGTTTATTTAATAACAGAACGGCAGGAGACCTCAGAAACTGTAACCAAGGTGGAGCCCTGATTGCTCTGTTTGTTACATTGAATTTGTGAGGATGTGCCCCTAACCCAGGCACTGCCTGATCAACAGAGCAACTGGAATTATGAGGACATGGCTCCTGAGTTAGGGGGGAAAAGTGTGTGTTGGTGCATTGCTTTTGTGAACCGTGCTTTGTTTAGATGTCATTTGTATTTAAACAGGGTATGGGCCACAAGCCAAATTCATATTCCTGAGCTTGCTGCTTTCTTTCTGCTGCCTCAGAAGGCTGTGTAGTTACCAGAGCAGAATCAGCCCTGTGTTTGGAAGTTCACTTTTAGTATCTTGTATATTGCCATTTTATGTCCAAATTATGTAAATACAGGATTTGTTTAATTCATGCATCTTTCTTATGCGAAAACAGTTACCGACCATGGACTTCTTTAGCAAGGCATATTAATCAAAAATATTTTACTTACATAGTCCTTCTTGTGTCTTCTGGGAATCCATTTGAATTTTATTTAGGTTCCATTTAGGGTACAGACAGAGATGGCAACTTCACTGCACTGCTGTGATTTGTCTCCAGGTTTCCAGAGAAGAACAGATGCTGCTTTAATCCACTGTAGCACAAAGCCCCAGTATTACGTTAAAGGGGAATGCAAATTTAGCTAAATAAATCCTTTTGCTTCCTTACAATAGACAAAAGACTAGAATCCTTCTCATGAAATAATTGTAGAGATGTCTTTAATATAAAATAAAGTAAAAAAGACAAGCTTTGGTATGATAAAAAAAATGAAACCATTTGGTCCCTGTGAGAGAAGCAGAAAACGAGAATGATGGCTTTGATAGTCTTTACTACAGGAAATTGATGTATTATATCTGTTAATCAGATTCTTTCAGTAGTTCAATGTCATCCCAGTTAAACTTGTGCTTATAAACAAAGGGCACAATTCCCAGTTGCCCTCTGCTGTGCAAGCACAAACAAAATGCCACAGTTTTGATCTGACTTCCATTCACATCAGCAGCTACATACGGGGTATAGAAAAAGAATCCTAAGCTTGTTTTGAGGGATGCTTGCATTATTTAGTCCAAAAAATCCCAGTCACCCCTAAAACTCACCAGATTAACAACGATGGGGTGGATGTGCCATGAACACAGAAAAAGAAAACCAACTTCCTTCTGTTTGTTAATACATCCATGACCTTTGCAGTCATCCTCACACAAGGCAAGGGCAGCAAGGATGCAGAGCTGGTGGGTTTTCTGTCACAGGGAATGTTTGCAGCCAGCCCTGACTCTGCACTACAGGAGCCTTCACAGTTTATTTTCAATTTAATTTTCACTCCCCACCTTCAATGGCAGAATGGACCCAGCTCCATGTCAGATCATACGGAGGGTTAGAAATGGCACTGGCAGCTGGACCCTGAACTGGATTTAGCTCGAGTGCAGGGATGATTTTTAGTAGCCTGGAGTAGGAATGGTTACAGGAGACATCCTTCAGTTGTCATGGTCAGGCTGGGACAGGCCATGTCAGTGCCTGCACAGAATTCTAGGGGTACACCCATGGGAAGGAATGGATGATTCAGTTGGAAGCTGTCCTGCCTTTAAAGACAGTACCAGAGGCAGGGTTTCCCTGCTTGTCTGGGGGCTGTGCTCAGGAAGTCATCCTTCAAACGAGAGGGACAGTGGTGTTCCTGATCCAGCTGCAGTTCCCAGAGATCTGAGTACAGACAACAGGCCTGCAGAAATCCCTGACCCTCTGGTCGTGTTGCAGCCTAAGAATAGGTTTTCTCTCAATCTAACATCACTCTGTGTTCTTAATCAGGAATAAGATTATCTTTTTCTTTCTGTGTCGTTCTTCATCATTGTAATGTGCTGTGAATCATCTGTTGAATTTCAATTCTAGAGGTGTCTGGGATGATTCTCATGCTTCAAAGTTACCTTTTCTCGAGGTGTTAAATGTTAGATAATCTCAGCTGTTCTTGGATTCATGAAAGGAAGTTCATTTTTTCTGTTTATATTTTTCTTTCTTTTGTTTTACTCTGTGAGTCTTGTTTAGAAGATACCAGTGGTAGAAACTGGTTTCAAGAAGGAGCTGATTTTAATACTTTTAGATTTGAGAGAGTGGAACCTTACAGCTGATAGTCTCCTTTTAATACTAGTCATTAATGCCTTGAGAAGTGAGAGAGAACAGAGGATTACTTGGACTTAATGGAACCTGTCCCAAATGATGACAATGCAATGCAAACTCGGATTCTTTTTTGTTTTGTTTTGTTTTGTTTTGTTTTGTTATTAAAAAGTCATTAACATGTTCTTGATCAGGTTAGCCTAGAAGAAAAGTATTCCACGTTTTCCTACCACAGTGCAGCATGTTGCACAAGACCATTTCTCACTGTCTTTGGTTGAGATTTTCAAAACCTGTCTTCGCACGATATCACATTTTTCATTGCACAAAATGGTGCCCCTTGTTTTCAGGAACTGGGCTTCTAGCCCTCTCCTAAAAGACACTTTTCCACTGTGGAAAGATCTGTGAACTTTGCCATGACGGAGAGCCTACAGATGACCAAGAGTTACCCAAGTTGTGTATTTTAGACTCATGTTCTGTTGTGGTTGAGCAGCCCCACATGCAGCCCCAGCTAAGCCAAGCTGCATCCCCATCACAGAATATTCCTGATCCCACAGGGATCCTCAAGTCCAACTCCAAGTGAAAGGTAGAGGTGTTGGTGGATTGCAGTGTTGGCAGTGCTGCACCCAAACCTGAAGGAAGCTGCAACATGCCCTGCACAGCCCAGAAACTGCTCCTCTTCTCTGTGTGTGCCGTAAGATTTCCAAGACAGGAATTGCTACCTGTGTTACTCTTTTATTGTCATCAGTGAGGTGAGTCAGAAGTTCTATTGAAGGCCTACACTTAATTCCTCTCTGACAGAGAAAGAGCTGTAAAATGTATAGACTCAGCATAACGGGGAGGAAATGTAAAAGGAAGGAAGTTTGTGAATGAGAAAAAGCATCTGTCAGCTCTTTAGCTGATTTAGAGGTTATGAGCAATCTTTGGGGTCACGTTTCTACAACAGTGAAGATTTATGTGTAATATCTTTGAGTATGTCTGCAAATACCTTCTGTGTTTGAACACATTGCCTTGAATCTAAGCATCATCTAACAACACTGTCTTTTCCACCAAGCCCCATACTTCCAACAAAAAAATCTCCTGTTATTTGGTTTCCTTAAACACTATGTTCTGTACACTCTGATATACACCTTGGGTGTGCAGCAGAGGATAAAATCTCCCTTTTATGAGGATGCCTGTGATTACAGAGAGGTGAGCAGTGCTCCTGTTCCAGTGAGTCACACCACCTCTCTCCTGCTGCGTGCAGAGTGCTCAAGGCCAGTTCCTGCTCTCACTGGCTGGGTGACAACACCCTGAGCTTCACTGGGAGCAGGAACAAGTGCTCTGTTCTCATCCTTTTCTTTCCTACCTGCTGAGAGTTTCCCATGCCCATTTTGCACTTGCACATTTTGAAATTACATTGTTTTCCCATAGAGAAAACTGGTATGGTTTCATTCTTCATTTCATTCATTTTTGGGTTGGTTTTTTTTTTTTTAGACTTGGCACAGCAAAGTTGGCAGTCAAAGTGTAGGGTTTGTGCTGTGATTAAAATGGAATGGGACTTTTATATAATATAATACTTCCAGATTCAGTTAGATCAGTGAGAGGTTTCTCTGAACAGACTTGTAATCCTCTTTTGGATTGGCTTTTTAATGTATGTCACTGTGTAATTTTGTGAATTTTATTTGTAACTACAGAGGGAAGTCAGTCAACCACTAGAAGCTGAACAGTCCCTTTTTAATTTTAAAAGAAGATAATTTTGGCCAGCTCTTTCTTAAATCCTAGAGAGACAGCAAACTACCTCATGACATTGTTTGAAAGCACAACTCATTAGATAATAACAATATATTCTAAGTGGTTGAAATTTGGTTGTTCTAAATTGAACCTTTTGTACAGCATTCTTTTGCTACAGAAGTTAAAATATGGTCTAAATGAACACAGTTGTTAGTGTTCTGAGACTTCACTCAGTGCAGTGTCCCGTACAGAAGGATGGTTTTGTTGTCATTTTTGCTGCATGGACCCTCTGCATGCTCTTTGTTTATGGTGATTCTTAACTTCCCTCACAGACATATTGAGGAAGACTGGGCAAAGGTTTTTCCTAGCGCTCTGTACTGTGTCATACTTGTCAGCATTTCAAATAGTGCAGGGGCAAAAACTTCAAATGAGTCAAGTGATAGGCTTTATCAGATTTATTTGATCTAAGGTGAGATAGTTCTGCGCTAGGTATGAAATTTCCAGGCTTCAAACATTGACTCATTAAACAGGATTTTGTTCAGCATCTTCACAGTAGTTAGTGTTTCTATCATATATGGAATGTAAGAAGGGAAAGAAGAGTTTTAACCAGCAAGACCTGACTGGGAAGAGGAAATCAGCGCTGGTCTCTGCCAGAACCTGATTGCCAGCAAGCTGATTCTGCAGCAGTGCCATTCTCTCACCCCTTCCTGGGACAGGCTTGACACAACAGCTGAAGAGTGAAAGAGGAGGATGGCTGGCACAGGACACCAAGGATTCTTGCATTGTATCAAATGCTGCTTCAGCTGTGCGTGCAAATCAGGGTTTTTCCGCTGCAGACACTAAATCTTCCTTTTTAAACTTAGCAGTGTCTGAAGGGCATGTCATAGAGACAGTAGAATGCGTGCTAATATCTTGCTATCTTCAGTACATGTCATATATAGTGTGGGTGTGCTAAATTAAGAGGGGTTCTGCTGCTGAATGGTGTAGCTAAATAAATTGTAAATAGTTGAGGTCAAATTTTACTACAGCTGCATTGAGAAACTCCACAAATTTTTCAAGCTTATCATATTGTGTAAAAGTTTACATAGCAGGGACAGGACAAAGTCTGCAGTGGGAGGCAGACCTTCCCAGATTTTGTTAAGTGATCCATCCCACAGGCACCACAGTTACATTAAAATTAGCCCATGTCAGAAATAAAACATCCTTTTGAAGCATACAGGCCATTTTCTGATGTTCATGTGTTTAATGCTGACACAAGAAAAAGAAGAAAAAACTTCAAAAATTCTAAAACTTGGCCTGGTTTGAGCCACAAGCCTCAAATTATCACCCCACAGTCATCTTTTAGTAATATCCACTTTTTAAAGAGTTGTTGCTGAATAAACATGTGCTGGGTGATGATTAACACGGATTGGCAGCGAGTGATGCTGGCTGACTTTACCTGAGACAGAAGCAAACATTTGTAGGCTGTACCCAGGTTCTGTTGGTGCTGCCAGTTCTCTTGTTGATTCTTTTCAATAATGGCAATAAAATGAAGCTTTTCCTTTAGCAGGGGGCTTCAGGAGGTATTGAATGGTCCTGGGGAGGGTTGGGTGGGGGGATCCCTCTGCACATTCTGGTGTCTGATGGCCAATATGCTGCCACTGTTAGACAAAGGTGATGGGAGAGCCGGTTAACCTTCCTTGTGCTCCTTGGAAGCTGAAGATAAGTCTCAAATAAGCTCTTCCCCAAGGGATATTCTTAGTTCTTAACCCTGCTGGAAGTGTTATTGCCTAAAATGGGTGGCTTGTTGTTTCGCTCTATTTCCATCTCACTGCTGTCCATCTCCATGTCAGAAGAGACAGTGCCTTCATTCCTGCATTCTGCTTGGGAGGGGAGAAAATAACCTCTCTTCTTTCACTCCGTGCTCTCCGCTGCTGCCGATGGCATCTACGAGTGTGGGTCAAAATGCCCTGTTCCGAAAGCCTTTTTGTTAATGCCTTTTATGGGGTTGCTTAGTGAGGATTACAGCTCGGCAGTGTCCAGGGGATGCACGCTGGGGTTGTTGTGTGATTTTGGGATCAGGGCCTGGAGCAGGGAGCAGCTGCAGGTTTGCAGGGCACTCAGGGGGACCTGCCTGTGCAGCTCTGCCCACCCTCAGTGGCTCTCAGACTCTTTGACTCAGGCTGCTATTGCTGGCACTCTCACCACAGAATATTACAGAATAAGTGACTGCTTTGTTAGGGTTTGCTTCTGAGACACATGCAAATGGTGTCTGGATTTTCCTTGCAACGATATTTAACTTCAGTCAGATGAATTACCTGGGACATTACTTTGATGTGCATTCAAAGGTTTCATTTGTTTTGAGCAGAAACAGCTGAATTGAGAGTGCATTGGAAGTAAAACATGTTGGTCAATATTTCTTTCCTGGATCAAAGCTTTTGTCACTGCCTGTGAATGCTGTTGTCCATCATAATGGCTTTGAACTCTTGGCAGGGTATATTTGAAGGTAGATTGGTCTGTTAATGTTATTGTGCTTATTGAATTCGGGGATTTGTGTAAGTTCTTAATGTAATTGACTTCTGTTTACTAGACAGCACAAACCAGACATGGCAATAAGGACTAGGTTCTAGTTCAAGCTGTACTAATAATAAACTTCTGCTCAAATGTTCTCACTCCAGTGGGGAATATTGTACTGGGGGGTGGAGAAAAATGCTAAGCCATGGCTTGTGTGAAGTACCTACGGCCACTTCTGCATTTTGAGAAGTTAATGGAGAACGTTTTGTGGGGTAATTTGAGATCATACAAGGCACACATCAGAGCTTTAATTAAATGCACCCCCTCGTTTCTGGCAGAGAGCACCGCAGGTACTGAGGCACCAGGCAGCTTTGAAGCAGTGGGGTGTACCCTGTGCCAAAGGAGTGCTCCTCTGCTCGCAACTGTCACCTAAAATTATGCATTCAAATCAGGGCTTTGTTACACTTGTAAAGGCAAAGTGATGTGCAAGAAATTAACTTTTGGAGAGGTTTATTCCTATGTGGAATGCCCACATTTGGCCTAAAGGTTTTTGCTATTTAAGTGGTTTGTTTCAGCCGTTGTGTTGGAAGTGTCTGGCCGTACCAGCTGCTGCAGCAGCTGCCACCCTGCTCCTCTCTGTTACCCTTATTCCACGGGCGACTTCGGGTCTGCATTCCCTGGGCTAGGTAGAGAATCTGGATCTATTTCCAGTGGAAATCTATAATTAGGAGCTAAGGTCACAGTTTGACTGGTTTTAACCTCCTCATTTAAAAAGGAGGTGGTTGGTGTAAAACAGATGCGCAGCAATTCTTCCTCCCTGAGTATTTGGGCCTCTTTATACAGAATATTTATTTCTGAGTGAGGCAGAAGTTTTACTGGAAATGTTGTTTATGAAATGAGATTTTAATGCAAAGAGCTTCACTCTGTGGTTTGTGTTTAAATCCACATCATAAATCATAAGGCAGAGTCCCAAGAAGGTGTCTGGATACTTCAGCTCTGGATATGTTGGTGTTTATGGACAGAAAAATCTCTGGGACAAAGGGAGGAGATAAGTTTGGTGAATTGTTCTGTGGGTAAATTTGACTTAAAGGGAACCAGCTTTACATGTATTTTTCCTGAAGAGGGAAATAAATTACATGGATCCAGAGAAAAGCAGGCGAGTGAAGGGATTAATTTGGCTGAGGAATTTTATGAGAAACCACTCATAAAAAATGCTTCACTTTCGCAACAAATAAAGTATTGATGCTTCATTAAGCTCATCTTGAATTCAGGCTGTGCTGAGTACCTGGAGTTTTACTGCTGCTGTACCACAGCCCTGCTTTAAAACCTCCCTGCTTCCCAGAGAACAGAGGCCTTGGGTTGTCATGGCCAAGCTGAGTGGCTTTATCACCTTGTGATGACTAAAATTTTAAGCTGGGCGTGGTTTGGTTGCTGTATTTGTAATACTCGTGCTGCCTTTCCACAGTGTAGAAGAAAAGTAATTTATTCTGTGTACCCTTGGATCTGAAACACTATGGAAAAATCTTTAAAGATGTAACAGCACAAACTTATTATATTGTCATACTTCTCTTTGTGTCCAAAATGATTTTTAAACTGGATTAATATAATGCTGATTTGTTCTCATGCATGCACTATCCAGTTGTTAGAGCCTGTTTTCAATTTCGTGTCTTTCTATTACACTGTTGAAAGTCCATTCTACAAGAGTGATGAAAATAATACTGATTTCAGAGAATGCTCATTGCTAAAACAGCTCCTCGAGCATTTGCTCTGTTCTGCTGGGAGGGTCTTCTTGGTTCTATTTTAGAATGTTGCATGCAGTTTGGGTTTGGCATTTGCATTATTTAGAAACATGTTTCATTTCTTTGTTCCAAACTAAATCTGCAGCAAACTAGTTTGAACATTTGGATGATTTCTGTGAGCATATGTTCCCATTATCTTCATATTTTAGTTCTAAAAATGCACAGGGACACTTGACTGCTTGTCAGCTGGGGGTTTCTGGGGTGAGAGGCAGCACTGAATCATTCCTTGCATGTGATGTTATTGTTATATACTTCCTTTTTATATGCACATAGTTCTAAAGATAAGGTTCTGGGCCCCAGGAGGAAAGGGACTTTCTGATTTTCTGGTTATCAAATGTCTGTCTTTCATGGTATAAATTCTCTGACAGATAAATTCTCGTGCGTCTGCATCCAGACCAGCAGCTCCTCTGGTCATTTAGCCATTAGTCAGTGGAACAGATTAATCCATGAAAAAGCTTGGGGTTTGCTCATTACTGGAATTCAGATATTTTTTTAATATTTCCATTTTAAGCTCAAATGTTGAAGTTCTCTTATTTTCAATATTTTGTCTTTATTGTGCCTTTTTTTTTTTTTTTTTTTTTTTTGCTTTGCTTTGCTTTGCTAATAGTTTGGCAAGATTTGAAGGAAAAGGAAGGTGTGAATATAAAAATGAAAAATAAAGAATAACAGCAGATAGTCAAACATCCTGAATAATGCGTTATTGTTTTAAAATATGGTAGTGGATTTAGTGTACTTGTGCTAATTACAGCCTTTGGGATTAGAAGTAATAACTGAATGTGTAAAATGAGAGCCAGGGAAGAAAAGACCTGCCAGGTTTGTGCTGCTAAAATGCCTGGAGAGGAAATGTTTTGCTTTGGTCATGGCTAACCACACAACTGGAGAGCGAGAGAGGAGACAGAGCTTCTTCTTATTAGGTAGTTCTTGAAATGAACTAATCCCCTGAATTGCGGGAAATGACTGTAAAATCAGGACCTTTTCCTAGCAACAGCAGCTCCTCCCTTTTTTGTCAGCCTAACCTTTGTCAGGGTTTTTTAATGGTCATACAAGCTGAGATTTATGCAGGGAGAAATTTTCAGTTTCTGATAAAATGCTGCTTCAGTCAGTGCTGGCCACTGTTCCAAAAAGTAATTTGGTCATACGAAGTTTTTCAACAGCTCTGTTTTAAATTTTTGTTCGTGCAAAGTCATCTTAGTAACACTAATTATTTTAAAATATTTCATTTTCATTCTTTAGCTGCTCCAGTCTCTGCTTCTTTGTAAAATGCTTGCAAGCAACCTTGCACTTTTTCTGGCTTGGCAGATAATGAATGTCTGTTTTCTGCTGAAACACGACTGTAATAAAACAGTTGGACTTCTAGGTAAATTTCAACTGCTTTGCATTCTCCTAATAGTACACAATTAGAATATTCAACAGATTGCTGAGCTCACTAGTAATATGCAGTGGCACATTGCAGGGAGATGGAGCAAATTAATCCACAAGATTTTTTTTTTTTTAAACAATGAAATTATCAGTAATTGTACTGAACATGTCTGGTAGGTAGCAGATGCCTCAAATTGGAAACCTTTATTAAGAAGCTGTTTCTGATTCCAGCTGTGACTTTTAATTAAGATTTAATTATATCTATGTGTATATGTAATAAAAGAGTAAGTAATAATAATTGACAATATTACATTGTCCATTTTTGTAGTGTGTTTAATATACCTAATTTCTCCCCCATCAGAGAGAGGCAGGGTATGGAAGTGAAGTAGTGCTGGAGAGGTGTCTCAGCTACTCCCTCAGTCCCAGGGAGACTTCTCCTGGTTCTTGCTGCAAGCCTGGAGCACAATCCTTGACATTTTTGTGTGTTGGCAGCTTTAATAAGTGCACAGATAAAAACCACCCTGGTACCCCTGCAGTGGCTGGCTCGTGTTCTGAGCCTGTGTAGGAGTTACAGAATTGTTGGGTTGGAGAAGCCCTCTCAGTCCAACCAGCACTGCCAAGGCCACCCCTGCCCCATGTCCCCAAGTGCCACATCCACAGGGATTTGAAACCATCCCACCCAGCACCTGTCCAGAGCAGCCAGTTTCTCCAGGAGAGGGCTGAAACAGTGCTAGAGGCTTTGCTGAAGTCCCAGCAGGGAACATCCACAACCAGAGCAGGTCACCTTGTCGCAGCAGGAGAGCAGGTTGGGCAGGCAGGACCCGCCTTTCCCAAGCCCAGTCTGGCCAGGCCTGATCTCCAGGTTGTCCTGTGTTGACACTCAGGGTGACCTGCTCCATGACCTGCCCAGCACTGAGGTCAGGCTGGCACATCTGCAGTTCCCCAAACTGCCCTTCCCACCCTTCTTTCGGATGACTGGTTTGTATTTGATAACCTCCAGTTTCCCAAGCCTGCTGGGAAGTGATGGAAGTTGGCTCAAGTGAGCATTTCTGCCAGCTCTGTGCTGCTCCCCTCAGCTCAGCAATCCAACTCGTCATCCTGACAGCTTCACGCAAGTCAGATTTGTTGACATATTCTTCTTCTCCAAACATATGTAAAGTAGAAGAAGTAGAAAGCAAGATGCTTTTCTTTGCCAGGGAAGTTTCACTTTAATGAAATAATTCATATGGAGCTTCAGCTGCTCCTGGGAGGCCGGGAAGAGCTGGATGCGGGAAAGCCTTAAAGGCTGTGCACGTGTGTTTGCTTGGAAGGGCTGTTGTTGTGCCTGCTCTAAAAGGTAATTACTTCCATGCTTCAAAGGTCAGGTGGCACGGAATAGGCCCATGAGCAAAACGAGATCAAGCATTACAGTCAGTCAAGCAGCACATTTATACCTGGGAAAAGTACAAAAGACAAACTAAAAATTAAGAAGAAACCCTTAACTTTAGTCTTAACTGGGCAGATGTCCTTCCAACTTCTCCTGATTAGGGCAGTTCCCTTTTGGTTGAGGAAAAGGTTAAGGGATCCATCGAAGGCAGCGTTATTGAAATGTCAACAGGAGGTTATAATCAGCATGGAAGGGTTATTAAATAGCTCACAATGCAAGGGTGAGGAAGGCAGAAAACGTCAACAGAACCTTAGAAGATAATTCCAGCCTTCCTGTTAAAAACAAATTTGCGATGCTTGTATGGAAAGTACTTACAAATAAACTCGCAGTGAGGATGTGATGTCCAAAATAGCACAGCCTTGCAGCTGGCAGAGCAGGGGAAGGAATTTCAGTGTTTAAAGAGAGAACGTGAAGCAGCCCAGTATCATACCCTGTCTTTAATGGATGCTTCAGAGAGAATGATCTGTTTGTTTTTAGCGGGTGGTTACACAGTTTCACTGTCACCGGCAGAACTCTGGATAGTTTATCATTTTTAAGTTGAAAGCCAGCTGTATCACCGAGGGAAAGGGATTAGTTTCCTGTCAGCTTCCTTTTTGGAAAAAGCAATGTGTGCACACTGCAAATATTTCCAGCTTGGGTTAAGTATGTTTGAAAATACCTTTTGGTTGGAGTCATATTTTGATGGGCAAAGAGAGAGGACTTGCTTTCAGTTTTATATGTTTATGGAAGCATTTTAAGAAATCTAAGGGGCCTTTTTTTTTTTTCCTCCTTCCCCTTAAAAAGTACAAACTGTTCAAACTGGGAGAGTTTGGCCGGGGTTAACCCTCAGCTCTTCAGTCGGTGGAGAACATTTTTTCAGAAAGTGCTCTGTATTTTTTGAAGGAACAGCTGAGAGACAGCAGGAGGGCTTTGGTTTTTAAGTACATGTGAATGAAGGAAAAAAATACAGGGCGTGGTGGGAATGTGGAACTTTACTTCCTTGGAGTTTGGATGTACCTTTCCTAAAACAAAAGGTAGGGGAGTGCTGCAAATGTTTGTATTTGTGCGTGTGTGAGGTGATTACTGAGTCTTTTGAGGGATTAAAAAAACCACAAAAAAACAAGTAAAATTTCGTTTTTCTGTCAATGCTCTGTGTACACAGGATGAGACAGACAGTAAATAGTGCTGTGAAACATGAAAAGATGGAAGAGTGAAAGTCCCTGTATTGCAATGTGAGATTGCCCTCCTGCAAATACAGCCCAAACACAAATTGCTATTAGTCATCAGGACTTCAGAATGCACCTAGGGCTCTGTTTTAAAATGTTTCCTATTGTGTGCAACCCCTTTAATAGAAAAGGTCTTTTCCTTTCCTTTATTCCTTAGCAATAACAGTGTTCGTGTGAAAACAGAGTAGTTTCTTTGCCAGATAGGTGCTATTGAGCTTTCTTCACCTGAAACCACGTTGCTTTCATTAGCTAGAAACACCGTCCCTTGGGATGCTTTACTCCAAAACCTGCCAAAAGTATCCCAGGGGAGCAGTCTTTCACTAGCAGGGAAATAAATGAGGCTTCTCCTGCAAGTACTTTTTCCCGACTTTGGTTTCTAGAAACATCGTAGCTGTCAAGATTCATTAAATCCCAATCTCCATGAAAGTAATCCTTTTATGTCAAATTGTAATGTAAGGGTAAGAAAAATCACGCTTTAATTCGTTAAAGCAAAGAAAGACATAAATAAGCATGTGTCAATTTGAATGGAAAAGCTTGGAAATGAGCAATCTTATAAGGAATTAGAAGTTTTCATTCATTTTACAGAGTAGTTGCTGAGCGACTTAGCCAGGATGTTATCAGGAATTACTGTATAAAGATAAATAATGCTTGAAACCTCCATTCTCCTGTTTGACACACACTCTTAAAGATATCACGGGCATGACAGATTGAGACTTGGAAAAACTGCAGCAAAAATTGCAGCCAAACTGTGCTGTTTGCCATGAAAGCCACATTACCTGTGACACGTGCATGCGAACAACAAAACCGGCGAGATGCTTACACAAAACGAAACTAAAGCAAAACGTGCCGGTGGCTGTTGAGGGTTTGGGTGTGCCGGACTCACCCGTGCCTTTTTGCTGTGTCTCTCTTGTCCTGCAGCGTTGAGGGGGAGGCTCCCAGCAGCGAGACCGGCACGTCCCTGGATAGCCCCTCGGGATACCCGCAGGGCCCTATAACGCACAGCTCCGCCCTGAGCCCCGAGCACTACGAGCATCCCTACGGGCTCTACTCCATCGCGCCGGGCCAGCAGCGAGCCCGCCGGCCCAAGCTCCAGCACTCCACCTCCATCCTGCGCAAACAGGCCGAGGAAGAAGCCATCAAACGGTCCCGATCGCTTTCGGAGAGCTATGAACTCTCTTCAGACCTACAGGATAAGCAGGTATTGCAGCTCTTGGTGCCTCGTTGGTGGCTGGGAATTGGGGGAAGTCTTTTCTAGCATCGCTTCAGTTGGGACTTTTAACTCAATTTAACCTTCCCCAGCTCCTGGAGAAAAGTGTAAAAGATGTTTTAATACCGTTAAAAGCAAAAAACAGTTCTTGGAACTGAGGTTTGGTGCTCCAGGAGTGTACTGGAATGTAATGGTGCAAAGTATTTTTCTAAGAAAATGAGTCATTTTGAAACCTGGGTGTTTTCGTTGTCACAGAAAGGAAAGAAGAACTTACTGCTACTGATATTCTCTTATGTCTGTGAGGTGAACTAATATATTTTTGTATTTTATGGTGGAATTTGCAGATGACTATTCATTATTGGAGTTCTGAGTTTTTACTTTCAAAACCAATATATACAAAGCATATTAAAGTTATGAGGGTTAAACGCTTTTGTGAGACCCTGCCCTTGTCCCGAGCTGTGTGAAGTGACGAGGGTGTGTGTGTTCCCGTGGCAGGTGGAGATGCTAGAACGGAAGTATGGGGGCCGTCTGATCACCAGACATGCTGCCCGCACCATCCAGACCGCCTTCCGCCAGTATCAGATGAACAAGAACTTCGAGCGCCTGCGCAGTTCTATGTCTGAGAACCGCATGTCAAGGCGCATCGTCCTCTCCAATATGAGAATGCAGTTTTCCTTTGAAGGGCCTGAGAAAGTCCACAGCTCCTACTTCGAAGGGAAGCAGGTTTCTGTCACAAACGATGGGTCGAAGCTGGGCTCCCTGGTGCCGTCGGAGTGCGACGAGCTCGGGGAGACGGCTACCATGAAGTCCCCGGCAGCATCCACTGATTTCACTGATGCTATAACAGAACTGGAGGATGCTTTTTCCAGGCAGGTGAAATCCCTGGCGGAATCCATCGACGACGCGCTGAACTGCCGCAGCCTGCATTCGGATGAAATCCAGAGCGCCGAGCAGGTCAGGAGCCGGGAGATGGAGAGGGAGAGCTGTGTCCCGAGCAAACCTGCCATCCACAATGTGGATCACAGGAAGCTGGACGAGATGACGGCCTCCTACAGCGATGTCACGTTGTACATCGACGAGGAGGAGCTGTCCCCACCCCTGCCACTCTCCCAGTCTGTGGACAGACCGTCCAGCACGGAGTCGGACTTGAGGCTCCGCTCCGTGAACTCCTCCCAGGAGTACTGGTCCATGACCCACAAAGATGATAAGATAGACACTGATACGAGCTGCAGGAGTACCCCATCCCTGGAATGTCAGGAGCAGAGGATGAGGATGGATCACCTCCCTCTGCTCACCATCGAGCCGCCCAGTGACAGTTCTGTGGACTTGAGCGATCGCTCGGAGAGGGGCTCGTTAAAGAGACAGAACGCCTACGACCGAGGCATCACCAGCCAGCAAGGCAGCCCGAAACATATCCCTCACAGCATTCCTGCCAAGATCATCACCCGGGAGGAGCAGGAGGCCAGGCACAGGGCTAGGCCCATGGACAGTCACTTGGCCATCAATGGCACAGCAAACAGGCAAAGCAAATCAGAGTCTGATTATTCTGATGGAGACAACGACAGCATCAACAGCACTTCCAACTCCAATGATACAATAAACTGCAGCTCAGAATCCTCTTCTAGGGACAGCCTAAGGGAGCAAACCTTGAGCAAACAAACCTACCACAAAGAGACTCGCAACAGCTGGGATTCCCCTGCCTTCAGTAACGATGTTATCAGGAAACGCCATTATAGGATTGGGCTGAATCTTTTTAACAAGTAAGTATAGCAGTTCTTGCCTTCCTCTCTGTGTCACTGAGGATGAACCAGGAATATTTTTCTTGTATCAGGTAAGACTGGTGTCTGGTACTGACCTTTCAGTGAGTAAACAAGGTACTTGTGGTGACAGTTCCAGTTTAAGTTGATGTCTTCGTAGTTTAACAGCTTCATGAAAAAAGAAGAAATATAGTTATGTGTATAGGAATGGTAGTAAATTATCGAAGGTTAATCCAACTTCTTTCTTGGGGAAAAATATGGTGGCATGATCCTGATCCATTTTTTGGTGTTATGTTATAAAAAATTCAGATTTCTTCCTGCTCTAATCATGTAGATGGTGTAAAACTCATCAGATGGAAATGAGAAACAGTCTGCAGCATATGATGAATTTCCTGTTTTAACACTGCCAGGCCCTGGAACTTGTTCAGTAGATTTCATTAAGACTGTGATGATAAAACCAATGCACTGAATATTTTCGATACTAAATGAATGTTTATTATTTATCATAAAACTATCACAAAATCTGTATTTCTGCCTATGACTGACAGTTTTCCCATGTTTTCCCTGTAGCTTGAGTGATTTCAGGCCTCTTTTTCAGGTAGCAGTGCTTTGATGTGTTTGGATTGATAGGTTGGTGGTTCCTCATGTATTTGTTGTAGCATTGCTGACAATCAAAGCTTTTTGGTGCCATCACATGAGCTGTGCACAGCCCCAAGTTTGGTTGTAAACACTTTCAGGCTTAGCTTTTAATCTTTGTGAAAATGCCTTTTTGGGAGCTTCCAACCAGTTGGAGTTATTCAAGTCGTAGGATCGCTGCTTGAGAAGTTGAACGGGTCGGAAAATACCTCAATTAGCTCTTTTTTAGAAGATTTGAAAATAACATCCTTGGCAGGGCGGGTGGGGAGGAAGGTGTTGGTGCTGTTGGCTGACATTTAACACTTGGTGTTTCCCTGGGTTTTGCACAGCAATTAAACCTGGAGCAGTCAATGCTCAGTGAGCCTCAGGCTTGGTAAGAGTCCTTTGAGTCAGCTGCAGAAGAGTGGAGGGGAAAAGTGAATGGAAAAAGTGCCCAGGCAGCAAGCAGGGGTGAATGAGAGCATTGGAAGCTGTCAGGTGCTGCTAGTGACACATCAGTGGGAGGCTGAAAGTGAAAAATAAAAATCAGGAACAGACAGGAATAGCGGCAGCTGTCTGAGACTGATCGAAGTGACCTTGCTGCATGACTTGCACAGAGATAAACCTGTTTTCTCTATTGTGGTGAGGTGATGTGCAGCTCCTCAGCAGTGAGTGCTGCAGGACAGGACTCTGCAGAGCTCCAGGCAGCACCTCTGAGTGGCCTCTTTTGCTCTGTGTGATTTCCTTTTCCCCGCTGCATTTTATCTCCAGCGTTGAAAGCGAACTGAAGGTTGTCATTACCTTCTGCTGAGTCAATGCGATTCTATTGATTTCTCAGACCCCAAATATCCCACATGCCTTTGGTTTGGATGGTGGCCCTTCAAGTCTGAGGATTGTGACATTTTTGTTAATGTGCAGTGTCAGGTATTGAGCTATCATAGAGTGTGATGGGATATAAGTCTGTAAATTCTTTTGAAAATAGAGCTGGAAAACCTTCAAAGCTTTATTCTTGTGAAAGCTCAAGAGTCTCTAGAGAGTGCATCAGGTGGGATTGCAAATTGCATCTTGAGGTGAGTGGTCAGTGCAGTGGTCAGGTCAGTGCAGCAGAGTCACTTCAGTGTCTTTTCACCACATTATCTTCACAACACGTTTATGATCATAAAATGAAGGAGCAGGGGGAGTGTTGGCAGCAGCTCTCGGGAGGATGTGTGCTCCACCCAGGAGGAAGCGCTGAAAGAAGTGGCTTTGAACTTACCTAGTACAAAAAGGCAAGTTTTTTTCCAAATGTCTGCATCTACCGGAGGAATTTTTAAGGATGTCTGTTACAAGGAGTGCAGGTTAATTTCACCGTGTCTTTGAAATCTTCCTTGCAAATTAAGATCCCAAGCCTTAATTAACAAATGTCCTTTCTCTGTAGTACATGAATCTTGGCTGAAATGCAAAGAATTAAGAACGTTGTAGAAGTGCATGAATTGCAGCAAATACCTCTGCTTTGTTCAGTACAAGTGCTACAGGGATGAAGATTTTAAAAGCCCAGAAAGTCACTATCATCGCAGTGGAAATTTCAATTTTTAGCTTTTCTGGCTTTCCTATTTTAATAATAATTTTCAGAAGCTGAAGTGCAGTTTTCTTATCAGAGGCTCTTTGTTAGGATAGGCAGTTATGGGTGGGGTAAAAGTTAGGCACAGCTGGTGGTCCAGTTCACTTAATCACTGATGGATGTAAAATATCAGTAGTACCATGCTTCCTGGAGAATGGAGCACACAGGACATTGGGAAAAAATTATAGGCAATTGAAAATTACTTTTCTGGGAGTGCTATTGGAAGGTGTCCCTGCCCATGGCAGAGGGTTTGGAAAAAATCATCTTCAGGCACCCTCCTAGCTCAAACCATTCTGTGACTCCCTGATTATCCTGGAATTTTCTTCAAACTAATTTGGCCTTTAATTTGGAGCCTTAGTGTTGATGAAAACAAGTGCACTCTTCGAAGATGTTTTGTAGCAGCCAGTAAGTTAGGAGGTGAAGTATTCCCCAAAATGGAATGATTTCTGCCAAAGAAATTGCAACTGAGTACCAGCTTCTGTGCCTTGCCGTGGCTGTGAATGGCAGCAGTGATTCCCCCCTGGCAGAGGGCTGGCAGTGTGTTCCCATTCATTCCTCCCCAAAGGAAGGGTTGCAGGTGCATGCCCAGAGTGCAGCAGCTCCCAGGGAGCCTTGGGCAGGCCAGCTGTGTTGAATTAGGCATTTTCTTCAGTGCAGTTGGAAAGGGATGTGGACTGGAAGAATTGTGCTAGAAACCATTCCTCCCTCACAGGCAGAAGGAAAACGCTCCCTAGAAAGGTTTGTTTTGCAGGCTGCGAATCCTGGCAATGCAAATCCAGCCTTTGAGACTGGTTTGCTTATAAACAAGGCTTCAAGAGGCCTTTTGACTGCTGCTTTAAAAAGAAAAACATGGAGAAAAAAAATGAAAAAAAAGAGCTGTGATTTCATTCTCCTGTTTGTTTTGACTGCAGGCTGGAAATACCAGGTTTACCAGTTAGTGCACCCCGTGCTGGTCGGATTTTCAGGTCTCATCCTGCTACTGATGCACTCAGTGATGGTTCAGAGAGATTAACCAGAGCTGGTGTTGAACCTGAGCAGTGTGAGCAGTGTGTCCTGGCCGTGGCTCAGCAGTGTGGGCTGGCATTCTGTGAATTGCCACAGAGCCTTGTGCCACCGGGGGATGACAGCTCTGGGGCCCTGCCAAGAGTCTGTGGCTGCCAGGTGTGTTTGTTGCTAACACTGCCTGGGGTTACAGTGTCCCGTGTCCCCTGCCCGCGGTGACACCCTCGGCAGGGCCAGGGCAATGCCTGCTCAGCACTCCTGGGCACACAGCACAAACACCTTCTGTGCTCCCAAAGCACTGTCAGCAAAACGGGCACTAACATCAGAGCGCTTTGAAAACTTGTTGCAGTTGTGCCTGGTGTTTTAAAAGATGGGAGATAAGGGTTGGCATTGCTCACCCTCCGTTTTTAATCTGGCAGAGCCTGGAGTCACGTTTAGTGTCTCCTTCGGGATATCAGCTGTTGGAAGGGGCTGTGAATGGCCCTCCCAGCTGGCAGGGTTCCCGTGGCATTGTGCTCCTTGCCATGGGAGCCAGCCTTGCTGACATTGCTGGTGAGGAGAGGCTGCTAAGTGCAGCTCAGGGGCTGTTTCACCGCTCTCAGCTTGATGCCAGGCCATAGTTGAGGCTTTACATCCTAATCCTACATGTACCTCTTGGGGGTACATGAACGTGACACCATATTACAGTGCTAGAACAGAGCAATAATTTTACAATAAATTTTCCTAGATGCCTTTCACCCCCCCCCCACCCCCTTCTTTTGTCCTCTTTTCCTCCCTGGAAAGGGCAGTGACAGATGGAGAACTGTTCCCCTCGTGTCCTCAGTGCATTACAGTGCTCTGTGCTGAAGAGTTTGCTGTAGCTTCTTTTATAACGGGCCATTATCAAGGTTCCTGCTCTTCCAAAGTTCTCCCAAAGGATTTATTGACAGAGATAAAAAGGCTTGAGTATCTGTTTGCAATATGCAATGATGTATCATCTTTAGCCCTGAAGGCCCTACTGGCTTCCTTTATTGCACGATGGGGATGCTTTTATTCCAATTTAAAACCCACTGTTGATATGAATTGGATACTAATTCCAGGAGCAGACTTTTCCTAACATTTCTATATTCACTGCAATATTAATTTAAGAAGGTTTTTATTTTACTAAGCAGATATGAGAGGAATTTGCTGAGTGCTGGTGGGATTATACCAAAGATAATATTACAAATTACAGTTTCTAGGTAAATTCTTGTTGGAAATCTGAGGCACACAATAATAACATTTGTGAGAAGGAACATTTTTCATTTTCCATGAAAGCACCTTTAACTGTTCAACAGAGGTATAAGGTTTCCATCCTTTTCCATCTCCAGGTAGAGACTGAAGGTAATTTGGATTCCTATGTCCTGTTAAACTCAGAAAGTGCTGCAAGCTTGGTTTCTATTTGGAATCCTTAAAAGTTGCCAAATGTTACTTACTTGGTTTTTAACAAATAGTTTTGCAAGTAGTCATTAATGTAACTTCTATAATGAATGTGCTAATCTAGTGTTCTCAATTTACACCCATCCTAATCGTTCTTCCTGCATTGCTGAGAGTCAGTCTCATGACATCCATTCAGCATTCTGGTCTCTAAACATGTGCTTTTGGACTGTCAACCTTTCAATTGAATTTGAAAGCTTATTAGAAAGTTTCTCATGATTTTAAATTCTCCAAATACAGATTTAGTAGGAGGGAGAAGGTGTTAATCATACTGAGCTGGTTTTCATTACCTTTGAACCAATTCTTTTATTTTGCCAGCTGATCCCTAATACCTTCAGTGATTTTTTGAATGATTCGATAGAAGGAGGAAGGGGGAGAGAAGAGGCTTGGCCAGGATTTCACAACAGAGCCATTTGCTGTCCTCGTGTGTGTGCTGAGAGGGACTTTACTGTTGTTGCAACATCTGGACTGCAGATTATTCAGGCGCAGACGGTTCCAACAAAAATTAAAATCAAAGCACTCCATGTAACTTGTCCTCTAACATGCCGAGGACTTAGTAAGAGGAGAAGAATGTTCTTAGTATGACTCTCATTATTTCTAAAAACATTTAGCCCTAAGTGAGAACACCCAAAGAAAAAAAAAAGCTTTGTGTGTTTTGCTTTGTTCTGTGCGTGTTTTATCTTCTCTCCCGGAGGAGCCATTTTTCCTCCTATTTTTTTCCAAAACAAGCGCTTTGATTTGCATACATTATATCCCATCCAAACCGGCTGAAACGTAGATCCAATAGTAAATTGAAGCGCCGGGTTCAAATATGGACACGGGGATCCCTTTTTTTGCCATTAAAAGGCAACCTAAACTTTCCCAAATGCTGGAAGCGAATGTGGCTTTGCTGGAAGGAGCAAGAGCTGAGTGTGAGTGGCTTTGGATCCCTGCAAGAGCCATTACCTCATCCCTGCCTCCAGCTCCGGCTGCCCTTAGACATTCCAGGCACATTCCTGCCTCCCTGCTGCGTGCCAGGAATGGGAGCCGAGCTCTGACAATGCCTCCTGTTGGAAAAGGAGCCCGTGGATGGAGGGATGTCACCGCCTGAGCGGCTCCCGGCCAGCGGCTCATGGGACTCCGGCTGCCAGAATTGGAATTCCTTCTGTCCGAAAACCTGCAGCGGTCGAATTTTGAGGGTGACAAATGTGAGCAGCTGCCTTTGCAGGAATGCAGGGGACAGGTGGAATAGGGACCTGGGGAGGCGGCGAAGGAAAAAAGAGTTCGGGAAAAGGGAAGGTCCCATTAACTCTTCCTTGTCTAACAGCTCCAGTCTACCGACTGAACTGGGGGTTTGTAGGTCGTAAATGGCAAATGAGGAGATCTTTAAACTGCACTTGCACAAAAGGTATCCCTTTCAAGGGAAATGGGACTGTCAGAGTTTCCCGGTCTTACTCAGCAGAGTTGCAGAACTTGAAGCTGAAGTGCTCCTGTTTGGTGTAACTGCGGTGAGGGTGTGGAAAGAGGATTTAGGGCAGGGACACGAGAAGGCACAAAGACAGGCGCTGTTGCTTAATTTAAAGGACACAGTCATCCTAAATTGTCGTTCCTGACAACACTTGCATAAACACGAGGGCAATAGTGAGCCCTGGCACACAGTTCTGGGAGAGGCAGCCAGTTTTCCATATGTCTTGTCCCAAAGTGGAGTGTGCTTTGCTCTGCTGGCAGCCAGAGACTTCTGTCCCTGCTCTGTGAGAAATGCACTGGGGTCAGAGGAGGTGAGAACAGCCTCACAGAGTGTTTTGGTCCGTTCATTTAACTAAAATAGTTCCTTCTTACTGCCTTCTTTCTTGTGAGGAAGGGAGGAGTAGGGGGGACATAAAAGCAGGCTGCCCACTGCCAAGAGAGGGAATAATGAGGAGGTAGGAAATGCTCTGGCACGATGACTCAGGGCTGTTTCCACCAGCAAGGACATGTCCAGCTACTGCATTGCCAGTGCTTGGGGTGTGCCTCGTGTGCCTCTCTGCTCTGTTCCTCAGAAATTATGCTTCTTACACAGGAAAATCCTTTTTCAGAACTAGCTTTAAACTCTGTTTTACCTCTTTTATTAGAATGAGCCAGACTTTCTGCTCAGGGGCCTTTAGGTGCCTTTGATACACTTTTTTTACCCTTTTTTACACTTTTTACCCTTTTATTATCAGCTGTCATTCAGGCAATACTTCTCAGACCAAACTAAACGTCCAGTAGCAGTAATCATGTTCAATGTATAATTTCCTAGCACCTTGGTAGGAAATTTCTGTAAAGAAACTGGTTGGTCAGGCAGAAAGTCATGGTAGAACCACGTAGGTCAGTTGCCCAATTTAATGAAAATACACAGAGTTTCCTCCCTTTATTTTGCTCCCCCACCAAACAGAACTGGGCACTGAGATCACTTCCTGGTGAATTCTTTCCTTAGTGGCGTGAGTAGAAATTCACTTCTCATGAGCAGAGGTTACTCCAGGTAATTTGATGTGGTTGCAAGTGTGCCCTGACCTTCCCATCTGCAGTGGGAGATCTTGAATGAACTTCAGAGAATTAATATCCTAATGTGGGAGAAATCATCACCACTGGGGGCAAACTGGAGTGCTCCTCCCCAAATCCCAGGAATAACCATCTCCCCATTTCCATGAGATGCAGAGGGGAGAAATGTGCACTTTCCTGGCTTATTTTCCTGACCCAGGGATTTTTTTCTGGTAACTACCAGAAGATGCAATTTACAGCCAGTTTTTCTTTCTCTTCATTAAACAATTGTGCAATTGAGAAAAGCACAACTTTTCAGGCATCCCACTCGGTTTCTCTCATTTTCCTCCTCTCAATCCCCTTTGGCCTCACCATGGAGTGAACTCTGATGACTTGTTTTGGCACTAGTTTTGGTAGTATTTTAAGGATATTGTTTTTTTCCTTCTAAGCCAGAAGGTTTAAAATAGACCTAGGGATTCTTTTGGCTTCACTGCAGCAGCAGTGGGCTCTTCAGCAAAAGCAAAGCAAGAAATACAACTGTAGAAACAAAACTGAGCTATGTGCCAGACTGAAGAGAATGTTCAACTAGCTTGTTCTTGCCAGCTTGGTTATTTAATAATATTTAACTTCTTAAATGACTCTAAGAAAAGTCTTAGATTCTTGCTTTTAAAAAGCCATCCCTGTTTTTTAATGTTGAAGTGATGCTTATTTTTGTGACGACTGTAAATATTTTCAAAATGAGATCGCTGGTATCAAAGGCAAACAGGATTATTATTTTTTTTTTCAGAGGGCTGGCACCATAGCTGCATTAAACTCTCCACCCCTCACATGAAAAGATTTCTTTGGCAGCTGTATGTTTGTGAAGTGTTCCTGTTTGTAGTGGGTTTCTAACAGCCTCTAAGAAATGTTTGTACTTCTGGTTTGCTCCTTTTCAAATTGTCTCAGTTTCCCTGTAGCAGAAACAAGGAACCAACAATCATAGGTGTGCCTTCAGAAATGCTAGAGTTCTGGAAGTTTCATCCAGCTTCTCACTCTCAGTCAGGCTGTTAGAGCAGTGTGTTTGTGGTTATTTACACTGTTCATAAACCCCTCCTTCAATTCAGATCATACTTCTGGCATTGCTGGCTATTGGAAATCTCCTGTGTTCATCCATTAATTAATGCTCTCATTTTACAGCTCTCTTAATGTCTGAGCTGTGTAAGGAAATGCAGAGATTTCATGTGGTTTGGGATGTTTGTAGGCTTTACATGTTTAGCAAGTCAGAGATAAGCAAGGCTTTATTCAGCTCTGTGCTGTGGTTTTGTGGCAGGTTTCCTTTGAGGCAGTGCTTGTTATTCCATCTCTCCTCCTGGCTGCTGTGGACACAGGCACTTCATCCATGCTATGGCTTGGATACTACAAATGATGGTGCAGCTGTGGGGAGAGCTTGACTGGATTAAAAAAAAAAACAAAAAACCAAAGCTAAAACCAAACCACACTTCTAAAAAAACCCACCAAAAAACCGAAACATAAAACAACAACAAGAAACAAAAAAGAAACCCAAACCACACAAAACACCTTTTTGCCCTAGTTCAGGTTGTCAGGAAGTCTCAAACCAGCAACAGGAATGGGAAAGGGCCTGCTGGCAGTGCCCTGGAGTGCTCACCCAGCTCAGCGCTGGGATTGTCCTGCAGTCAGGACTGGCACCAGTAAAACCAGGAGATGGGGCATGCTAAAGGTGTGCTGATCCCTCTCACCATCCAGAATCCAACTAAAAGCTTTTCCTCTACCAAATTCCCTTTTCAGAACCACTGCAGTGTTTTCATAAAAGCAGAATATTAAAGATAAAAGTTTGGATATGTTTAGGAAGTTAATCAGTTTTTACCCTTCCCCTCTTCAAAGGAGGAGCTGTCTCTGCCTGGCTTTCCTGCCTTCTGCCTGGCTTTCCTGCCTTCTCAAACTCTGGCAGGCCTTGAATACTTCTGGATATGGCCAGTACTCTCTAAGAAATGAGTTTATTAAAATATCCTGGCTGGATCTGTTATTTTGAAGTTTCATGTATCCCTCCATCAGTTTTTTTTTTTTTTTCTCCCTTAGAAGTCACTTTAAACCACCCTAAATGTCTTGTTATTAATCAGTTTCTGACAAGATCGTTAGTCCTTTAATCAGCCTCTGAGAATCTTACAGAAATAATTTTGCACATCTTTTGGTGTTGTTTTTTTCTTCTTCTTTCAGTAGATCCTGTTGATCTTTTTAATGTTTGGTTGTTTCATTTTAGGTTGTTTTGTTGGGGTATTTTTGAGACAAGACGTTTTTAAACTTATTTTGGAAGCAACCTTGTAAATATCAAAAGTTCTCTAAATAAGTACATCATCAACTATGCAAGGTGCTAACGTTAGAGGGTTTATTTTGATATTAGTTAATGTATTCAAATCTGAAAATAACTGCTCTGCTTCTGCTGCTTCCTCCATTGCTATTTATAGATTTCTTATCTTGTCTGTTATTGGTCTGTGTAATTAACAAGCCATCAGTGGGAATTTTCCTAATCACAAAAGACTCTTAGTTGTAAGTACAAGATGGTCTGTGCCCAAGTCTGAGCAGGCAGAAATGAGGATAACCCAGCCAGGTGTCCTGTCCCACGTTCAGTCCTGAGCCTTGTGTGTCGCAGTGCCTTCTGCACCCAGTCACTCAAGAGAAGGTCCAGGTTTGCTGAAAAGGAAGGTTTGTTCACTTTAAAACACCTGGGTTTGCCAGCAGAGAATCTCAGGCTGCTGGTGTTGCTCCAACCTGCCCTCCCCAAAGCCTGACAGATACCTGGTGTGAAGAAACACCTCGAGAAGGAGAAAATGAGTTTCTGGTGGTTTGCAGGAGGTCAGCACCACAACCTTCACATCCTCTTGGTGCATTTAGGGAGCAGCTCTTTCAGGCTTGGCGGTAGTTGAAATTTCTGGAGTTGGAGATTACTTAAATTTCCATTATCCTATTTAGTTCTTCAGTTTCTCTGACTTTGAAAGGAGACAAAATGCTGCTTATGTTAAAGACAGAAAGGGAAGGCCCCCTTGAGTACATTTTTCTCTGAACCTATTGTTAAATTCACCTCTGAAGTAAAATTTCCTTGGAAATGCAGCACTTCAGAACACTCTGGAAGAGTCATCATTTTCTGGTAAGTACTTTTCCTGGTGAATAAGATAATGTCCCACCTGGTGGGAGGTGGGAAGGAGCTTAAAACACAGTAAACTCCTGAACCTCCCTTACTTACCGGGTGATTGATCAAACAGGGAAGGAGCAGCATTCATTCTTACAGCTTGGAGGTTATTTTCATATTATTGCTGCCAGGTTACAGCTTTTGTAACAAACTTTTAAATAATCCTAGACTGCTTTCAAATAATCCCAGACAGCAAAACTCCCTGGTATTTCACTCCGGCACGAGGGGAGTATCGATGGGAAAAGAGCTCTTGGCTTCCAGTATTTTGTAAATGGACTTTTAACTCTCTTTTGGATGCTCACCCTGCCTAGTTTGAAGGGTATTTGAATCAAGTGACTTCATATTACCAAACCAGAGACAAAGCTTCTTAGGTAAAAAAGCAGACCCTGACTTACGCAAAACTATCCAACCAGAGAGGGGCTGATGAAAAAGAAATTATTTCATCTTGGTGATGATTTTAAATGTTCAGGCTTATGCAGGTGGTAGGAATTCAAGTTGGGTTTTAGTACAGTAAGTAATGATCCAGCATTTTCTGTATGTCAAGTAAAGGTGATCTTCAGATTAAGCCATGGGTTCTGAGTGTTGTATTCTGCTTTGACTCGAGAGGAGCTCACCCGAGTTTGTATCACTCTGAATTTGCTGGACAAATGTAGCTCACTAACAAGGGGGATTGAGACAACTATTCCTGTTTTTGTTGGATGCTGTGAATTTAAATTTAGAAAGATTAAGGATTCTGAAATACAGTTTAAAAGCATATGAACATAGCAATTACATTACTTACAGAGAAGGGACTTCTGAGTAAGAAGGAGATTAACTTTAGAAGATGACCGTGTGTGTAATCTTATTTCAGATGAAAAGAGCCACAAAGCCTGATGCAAGAATTTGAGATTTGAGAACTCCCTTTTGATTAAATTATATATATTTCTCTGATCTTTCTAATTCTTAATAGGGTATTAAATATATAATAATGGAATAAAAAAGAGTAGGAGAACTGAATGATGATGTATTTAGCAATGTTATTTGCAATTAAAACCCTGGGGAAGGGTTATGGTTGTGTGATCAACCTTGCACAAAAATAGCACGGTCACCGTGTCCTCCCGGATTGATTTTGCTGGCCTTAAAGGAAGTATCTTTTAGGTCATGCAGCAAGCTGCAAACCACTGTAATGTCCACTCTTACAGGTGGACATTAGAGCATAATTCCTCATAAAACAAAGCTGATGATGGAATTACTGGTCCTGTAAAGATTCCCCTGGAATATTTTTGAAGGAGTGCTGGTTTTCTGCTGTGTGGCATTGCTGGATGATGCAGTGACTGGTTGTGTGCTGTAAGGGGGACTTTGCAGCACTTGAGAATAAAGCAGCATCTGTCTTTGTGAGCAATGTATTTTATTGCCAGCTCTGTCCCAACCCTCCTCCCCAGCGCACACTTCTGAATGAGTTAAAGTGAGTGGCTTTTGGTTTGCTTTGTTTTGGGAAGTGAAAGTGGTTACAGCTAAATCTGGAGCTGTATAAAGAGATGTAAAACACTGCAGAAATTGGGAAGCTGCTTGTCCGAGGGAGGGAAATCTGGGGCAGTGGGTGTGTTAAAGGAAGGAACTAAAAAAATCTCAATTAAATGGGAGCTACACCATTTTAATTGCTTCTTTTTGCTTGACTGACTGTAGTTTTCCCCCTTATTTTTTGTACTCTCACCTTGAAAGTGACACCACTTCAGGTGTTTTTATTCCTTAAGTTTTAACTTTCGCCAGCAGGCGGAGGGGATGTCAGGGGGCCTTTTTGTTTCTTGTTTTTCAGTAGCAGCTTTTTTCAGTTCAGTTTCTGGAAGGTACCTCTCTCCCAGCAACAGGAGCTTTTAGGAGCTGGTGTTGGGCTTTGTTTCACTGGCAAGGGAGGCTGTTTGCATCCAGAGCTTCTCCCTGGGAGGGTTCTGGAGCAGGGAATGAGTAAATACAGGCAAAGATGTGTCTCAAAGCTGTCAGCTCTTAGCAGTGAGCAATGCATTCAACTACACATTCCTGAAGCTACGCCAGCCCATCCTGCTGGGACATTGGTTAAAAATGATGCAATATATCGACCGTAATTGGCAGAACGGTTGTGGAATTTCGATCAGATGTGATCAGGTGGAATGGAAGGATGTTCATACTTTCACCTTGTCGTTTCTCTGCAGAAAGCCTGAGAAAGGAGTCCAGTACCTGATCGAGCGAGGGTTTGTGCCCGACACTCCCGTTGGGGTTGCCCATTTCCTGCTGCAGAGGAAAGGCCTCAGCAGGCAGATGATCGGCGAATTCCTGGGAAATCGGCAGAAGCAGTTCAACAGGGATGTGTTGGAGTGAGTATGGGGTGGGGAAGGGCTGGGCACTGCCCGTGGTGCTACATCTGCCGTCTCCATGGCTCGCAAAAACGCTGTTTCATTCCGCTCCTTGTCCTCTTGTCGTTCCTGAGGGTCTTTAACTGTGCTGATTGCTCTATTTTGACTCTCTGTATATGCTTTACACGCTGGAATGGGAAAAGTGGAAGTTGCAATAAAGGGAAGCCTGTGAGCACTATTGCAGGTAATAAAGTTTAGGTGAGGATTGGAAAGGGTGTGAGAAATGCCAGGCTCGTTGTTTCCTTGTGCTTTTGCATAAAAGGAAAAATACTAAAAGCAAGGGGAATAAATTACTTGCCGTTAATCTACATTAGCTACAGTGTTACTGGAAAAAAATACGAACTACTGTAATTTGCCACTGTATATCTATACATTTAAGAAAAAGCTTTTAAAAGTGGGTAGTACTTTCTGTGGTTTCTGCATCACAGTGCTGTTGCTTGCTGTGATTCATGTCTGGTCATTTCAAAACTAAAAGCTAAGCTTAAAAGAAATCTATAAGCCTCTGATTTTAAAGCAGTCTTTAAACAAAGTATTAGAATGACATAGTTCATGTTGCTGATTATATTAAAATGGTTGCCTTTTTTTTTTCTTTTTTTGTCAGCACTGTATTTTCAGAGCAGGAAAGTAATTATTTCTCCATAAATGTTAACTGAAAGTCATGGCAAATGATGGGGAGATGAGAATTACAGTAATAATGACAGTATCCAAGCAAGGTTATTTTTTTTTCTCTGCATTTAAGAAGGTTCCTAGACACAGAGCCATTTGGTACAGATTATTGTGCCTGCTGCAGGCTGTCTGAGATATGATATTTTGAGCAGTATAAACTATTTATTATTGTTGGAGGCATTATGATAGTTGATTGGCCTGGAAGCACAGAACTAATAATTACTTGTAGCAGTGGTACATCACTGACAATGGTCAGATATTTGTCATTCCAGCAGCTCTTCTGTCAAAAAACGCAAGGGTCTGCTCACATGTGAACATTCTCATCGATCTGTTATTTTTCAACCTTTCTTCACAGCTTACCTGCAATTATTGCAATTGCTGCTGAAATTTTAAAAAACAATTCAATGAACCTGTGTCAGATGGAAAATGGAAAAGTTTTCAAAAGTTTTCTCTGTTTCAAAGTCTTCCCTTTGGTACTGTGTTGTTAGAGATGAAGAGACACGATGTGAATCTGTTTCTGTCCTAGCTGTGTGGTGGATGAGATGGACTTCTCCACAATGGAGCTGGATGAAGCACTCAGGAAATTTCAGGCCCACATCCGTGTCCAAGGAGAAGCCCAGAAAGTGGAGCGACTCATTGAAGCTTTTAGGTAGGAGGTGCAATATGTCCCTCAGAAACCTGCTGCTTTGCAGTCAGACTGCAGAAATGGGGGACTTGGGCTCATCCAAGTTACTGTCCTGATTCTTTTCTGTGTCCTCATGAGCTACAAACACTTTCAAATATGTCCTGTTTGGAAGTGGGTTGCTAAGTATGCAATGGAAGTTTAATTTGCTGGTGTTGTTCACGTGTGACATTTATATAAATAGAACTTTCTCCGAAGTTCTTTCTGGCATCAGTTGAAAAGATACTCAAGGATTTTTGAACACCTCTAAGAATATATTTGGATTTAGTGGTTTATATGAGTGGAATTATAAGCCCATGCACTTTTTAGGGCATGTATACTGCTAATTTTTCATTAAACACTTCAGCAGCAGTGAGAGAAAGAGGAGTCACCTATCAGTAGTGACACAGGGCAGGGTAAGGTGGAAATCACCACATGGCAGTAAGCCAAAATCAATGCTGTGTTCTTACCTGGTGCTGGGGTATTAATCACTAACAAAAAGGGGATATAGAAGTTATTGTAGTAAGTGAAGTTACAGTGGAAGTAGGAACAAACTCCTTGCACGTTCAAGGATTGCATTATGAAAACACGTGGATGGAAAGCTAAAGCTGTGTCTGGGAAGAGAACAGGCTCTGGGAGGCAGCAGTGGGTGATTTGGTGAATTGAGCAGCATCTCCCAGCCCTGACAGGCTCCTCTGGTGTTCCCAGCCAGCGTTACTGCATCTGCAACCCAGGCGTGGTGCGGCAGTTCCGCAACCCTGACACCATCTTCATCCTGGCCTTCGCCATCATCCTCCTCAACACCGACATGTACAGCCCCAACGTCAAACCCGAGCGCAAGATGAAGCTGGAGGACTTCATCAAGAACCTCAGGGGTAAGAGACCTGAAGGGCAAAGCTCCTGAAAGCTTTTCCCTGTCGTCCTTGCAGGGGCACTCTGTGTCTTCTGGGAACAACTTCACACTGCTGTCACCCGAGTGTCATTTGGGCAGACTTCTGTCATTTCTGTAACAACAAAACCAGAATTAATTGTGTAATTAATATATTGCATTATTTTTATCTCGTCTTAGTTGAGTGGATGGATGTATTGTCAGGACCTTTCATTTTCGTAAATGACCTTTCAGGATCAGTAAAACCAAAATACTTGTGGCGTTCTGGAATTTCAGGTCTTGAAAATGAAAGTGCTGGTTGGTGATTTTATTCCCCGAGATTGATATAAGGCAGCAATGAACAACCTGTGCTTAGCAGATGTTTCAGCTTAGCAAAGTTTATGTTAGTGCTGAGATTTTAGTGTAAAATCCACAAATACTCCAAAGGCCTGATCTGCATCTCCTGGCATAATGCTGCAGTTACATTTATGGAATTAGACACAGCACATTCTCTCTGGGCTCCAGCGTGCATGCCAGCAATTCTTGGTACTGCAGGCATTTCTGCAACAGGCTACCTTGCAGCAGCTGTAGATCACAAAGGGTGGGCTGTGGAAGGCTTGGCCGTGTGGCACAGAACAGAGGTAGTTTTACTTGCTTCTGTCTGCAAACAAATTGTGTTTTATCATTGTGGTTTTTTATGGGAGGAGTTGTTGCACTGGGTGACAATATATTCTATCTTTGCTCCTGAATGGGAGATAAGAGTTTATTGCTTTAAAACCCATTTTAAAAAGATACATGCCTATCCCTGTCCCCAGAAAATCCAGCTTTAAGTCACTTAGTGAAATTGGGCTCCTTCCAGTGCTATTAAAAATTCAGGATCAGGCATTCAAGACAGGGTGGCATTTGTTAGAATGCCATGCCAATGATAATCACACAGTGCTAAACAATAATATTGGATCTGGGCTGTTTTGTTGATTTGTTTTTTCCAGAGTAAACTAGTTCTTTTTGAAAGCTTATAGGAAATATTGGTTAAATTAATTTTACTGCATTCATAAGGTTCTCACATAGGAAATTACTTCATGAACAGCATTGAGTAATATTGAGACAGAGGCAAAATGAAATAGTTCTTTTGCTTCCTCCTAGGGATGTATTCCTAGGAGAATGTCATATGGAGTTTTTAGTGTCTAAAAAGGAATTTAATTCATTGTAGCTTTAATACCAAACAGAGGAAATGTGAAAGAAAAAAAATCATACAGGAAATTAGCCTTTTTATGTCTTAGTTTTAGATGAGAGTTTTAAAACAAAAAATCTTCAAACCTGGGTGATTCTCATCATTGTCTTGGTGTATGGGCAGTGAGCTCCTGGACCAAAATCAGTGCTTCAGTCATGTTCACATCACTTCTTCTGCCTGGCTGAGGCAGCACAAGGACACACAGGAGGAGCTGGCAGGCAGCTGGCAAAAACCAGCACAAACATCCTCAGGCAGGCAGCCCCGTGAGGGCAGGAAAACAGAGAGTGCCCAGGTTTTTGCCCTGTGCCAGGGTGGGTGAGGTCCCTGCTAACAGAGCTTGTCCCCTAGGGGTGGACGATGGCGAGGACATCCCGCGGGAGATGCTGATCGGGATCTACGAGCGCATCCGCAAGCGCGAGCTGAAGACCAACGAGGACCACGTGTCCCAGGTGCAGAAGGTGGAGAAGCTCATCGTGGGCAAGAAGCCGGTGAGTGCCCTCTGCTCTGCCATGGGGCACGGGCAGAGCTGTGCTGCCCCCTAGAACTGGCAAACAGCAGAAACTCAAAATACTTCTCTATAAGCTTCACTTAAATTCTGGAGGCTCCATGCAGATGAATTTTGGTTTTGCAGTCATGGGTGACGTGATGATAGGAGTCTTAAAATCCTTTACTGTGAAGCTTTGCATTTCTGAAATATCTGTATTTTTAGGCACTTCTCTTGTTTATTTCCTAAAGAATCGAACTGCATTGTTAATGTGGTATTGTAGAGGACCGTATTTCAAAATTCACACTGTCAGTTACGGCTTCAGAATTTACAAGAGTAACAGAGAAGTTCTGTTCACGTCAGCATCTTTGTCACCTGCCTCCATGACCTGGCATTTGTAAGGGGACATGGGGTCATTTTATCTCAGGACATATCTGAAAATCAGGTCCCAGGGTTTCTGGTGCTAGTTTGAGCATCCAAAGACAGGATTGTTGTGGGAAATGTCCCAAAATATTTTGCTGTATAAATGAATCCTCAAAGCATCTGTTGGAAAAGGAGAGCGAAAAGAAAGGCCACAGCATTTTGCCTCTGATTAAAGAGCACAAAGGTTTTAAGACCAGCATTTTCCATGCTCAAAAAGGTAACTTTAATATGGGGAGGGACCAGTGGATGCTAAGCCTTGCTGAATTTAAACCTTCATGTCAATAGTCACAAAGACAGCCCAGAAAAAAGCCAAAAAACCCTCGACTTGCATGGTTTTGAAGCCATGTATCTGGTTTATATCAGCTCGAGGGAACTTCACAGCAGCAGGGTCTGATGGGCTGGGGGATTTGTTCTTGAGGAAAAGGACATGGATCTCAAGATTCTCCCTGTTACTGTTAAAGGGCTTTGATTGTAATCCCTTCTCAGACAAGCCTTAGTCAGAGCATGGGGAAAGGGAATGAGAGACCGCCAAAAATCTAATTTTGGTCTATGTCCAGTAAAGAACATACTGAGGAGATCTCTCTGGAGTAGCAGCAGAAAGCAAGCAAAATTTTTATAAAAGCTTGTACCTATTTTTGAGAAGAAGGGAAAGAAATATTCTGAAGTCAGTGTTCAGGCACTTAATATGAAACTTTGTTTCTGTAATTGGGGATTTAGGTTTATATATAGTCTTCTGTGGGAGATGGTTTTTTTCGTGTTTCTTTTTTTATCCAGACATGTGGCAATTCAAATCCTAAAACTAATCCTGACCTTGTAAATTAAATGGGATTAAGAAAACAATGCCCTTGGTGGAGTCCTAGCTTGAAGGATTCTTCTGGTGGGAGACTTTTTAACTGTGTGCAAGGAAATTAGGGAAGCAGGCAAGAGTCTTTATTGATAGCTCTATTTGTTTTTACTTTATAGGCATTTAGTCATAGTCAGAGCGTGCCATGTTTACTTGCTATGATACAGTTCTGTGTTTCTCTGAAGTTTAATCAACTTGTATGTGTCTTTCTACTGTAGATCGGATCTCTGCACCATGGACTTGGTTGTGTAGGTATTTCTCTCCTATTCCTTCAAAATTTATAGTCACTGTAAACTGGCAGCATTTTCCTAAACTGGAAAAAAGACACTCAGTTACACTTTTAAATTTTAAATTGCCAATGTTCTTTCAGGCAATGTTTTCTTTGTGTTATACTAAAAACTCTCCAAAGTATAAAGATTTTCTTGAAAATGGATTTCCCAGAGGCTGCTTAATTTATTGCCAAGGGCCTTCTAGGCCTTTTTAGTGCATTTCCTATTTATTTGAAATATTATTGTCACTGTAGAAATTAGCCAGTGAAGAATAAACAAATAATTAAAATCAGAGTTTGCACCTCACCTTTCCACCTGAGCTTGTGGAGTGTTTATTCTTTCTGGTCCATTTGAGAATTGAATGATACTCTGGAAAGATGCTGCCAGTTAAAGTTCACTTCTGAATGGTGGATGAACATTGAAGATATTGATTCCAGATGTAAATTATAGGCATGGTCAGTAATAAAGCTAAAACTCTTCTTATAATGCACCAGTTTATGGATTTCTTTTGGTGCTGTTAATGAGATCTCATCATTTGCATTTGAAAGAAATTAAGTCTCGCTCAGCAGCTTCAGAGAGACCTTCAGCAGACATTTCCAATAAGAAAGTGAAAACTCAGTCTTGATTTTCTTGCTGGCTTGAGAAAATAAGACAGGTTGAAAATGCATTTGCTTTGTCCTGATGTCACCATTTCCTTGGAATTAGGGCATAAACAAATTGAATGAACTCGGTGGCTGACAAAAAGTAACTTACAGCATCTCACAAAAGCTAAATTTGCTTTGCATCCTTTCTCCTGATGATAATAAAAATGCTCATGGAAGCAACCGTCCCTTGCTTTGAGCTTCCACTCAGGGTAATCTCAAGTTCTTTCCCACTTCTATAATTTCACAAAATAAAACTCTATCCCCAGTAGAGCTTCCATCCTGTATGGGATGCAGGCTGTTAGAGAACATTTTAGAGAAGAACTCTGATGAAGTTTGAATGTCCTGCAAGTTTGTGCCATAAACTCCTTATGTTCCTGTTGTTGGTCCTTTGATGAAAAGGTCTAATGGTCTTAAAGGTAAAAATATTTGAAGTATTAAATAAAAAAGATTCTGTGAATAAAAAAATGCTCTTTCTTGGCTAAATGTTGTTGTATGAATGATGAATTTATGTATTATTGCAGGTGCTCTCTCTCCCCCACCGGAGGCTTGTTTGCTACTGTAGGCTGTTTGAAGTTCCAGACCCAAATAAACCTCAGAAGCTTGGATTGCACCAACGAGAAATATTTTTATTTAATGATCTTCTAGTGGTATGTATTTCCAGGCAGAGAGAATGAGGCATTCAGAAATCATATCTCCATGAAATCATTGGTGGTGAAGTCCATGAACATTCCTAAAAATAAATGTCTGGTACCCTGTATTCCAACAATCCCGGGATGATTAAGGGATTCATATCTTAATTGTTTAAATTCTTTGTGATTTGCTTTTGAACTGAAGTCTTTTATTGATGGCTACATTCTATAAGAAGGTATTTGGTGCAGTAGCTTTTACTGTAGAGGAAAAAACCTCACCTCCAGTTCACCCATTGCCCTGAAGGATAAACAGAGACATTATTTATTCCATGAATAATGAATTCAGGGTACTTGTGGAAAACCAAAATTGCATCCTACTCTGTATTCCCCAGATGTTCTATAAACCAGATCTGTTTGTGCACTGAAATAGGAATAGGATCTGTTGAAACAGATTTTACAGTTGACTTTAGTTTTTAGTGTGCACTTCCCCACAACAGACTTTGACTTGACCCAGTCTTTTGAAAAGCAGACACACAGAACTCAGGACAGCTTGGAATTATTTGGTTGATTTACTCTTAAAAATAGGGAAATTTGTTGCACTCCATTTGGAATGCACTTGGCTGTTACCTGAGAACTGAGAACTACACTAAATATTTCATTTTTTGTTAGGAAAAAGACACACCTCATCTACCCAGTTTTATTGCCTGTGGGTTTTTGCCACAATACCTGCAGACCTTAAAGCCAGGAATTAAATAAGAAACATTAATCCTTCTGCTTCTGAGTATAACCTAGGAGTTGTAAATGGGAGCTTGAGTGGTAACTGATGGAACATTGTTTTCTGCTCTTTTTTATTACTTACTCAGATGACAGCAGTTTTATCAAACTGTTTGGGGATTAATAAAGACCAAATTTGTCAGTGTGGTAGCACCTAAATTTGAGGGGGGGTTAAGGATAACTTAAATGTATTTTCATTTTTTGCTAGCACAGAAAGGATGCATGGTTATTTTTGGTTTTGGAATTTCAAGAAGTAGAGTTCTGGAGGAGAGAGAACACAAAGGCTTTATGTGTGGATAAAATATTAACCCTTTGCTTTAGAGAATGATGCTGCAGATCTTTGTTTTCTCAGTGGCAGGAGATTAAATACAGCAGTTGCATTTTTAAGAAATGGAAAAAATAACAAGTGCATTGTTTCTGACATACTTGTAACTTCCTTTTAAATAAAATGTTTTCTCTTATGCTAATTCTTCAGAGCAGTACAGGCACAAGCACATTTGGTGGACGGAATATTTCACTTTGTTTATCTGATACCTTTCAGGTGACCAAGATTTTTCAGAAGAAGAAGAACTCTGTTACATACAGTTTTCGACAGTCCTTTTCCCTCTATGGAATGCAAGTTCTTCTCTTTGAGAACCAGTGTAAGTATTTCCTCTCTTTGGAGGACCCCTCTTCATAAATTAAACAAAAATGGTGTAAGTGAAAGGGATGGACAGGACTTGATTGTGAGTTGAGGAATGAAATTGCTCTGGATTTAACTTAGTTCTGAAGTTTAAAGCAAGATGCTGTCAGTATAGAAAACAGAGTTTTTTGGTTGCAGTCAGAAGCCAAATCTCCCCAAATGTGTTTGTGATTGCTTGTAAAAAATAAAAGGATTGCCAGGAAATTAACACATCTGTTGCTGAGTCAGTGATATAGTTAGCTGGAACTGAGTGATAATAAATAATGACTCTTACAGTGAGATCTGTAATTCAAAACACTTTTTAATTTATTTTCATGATTTGTGGCTTAACTTCACTTAGATAATGTATGCTACCTCAAATTTAAATACAAAGCATAAACTTTAATTTTCTGACACCTTTTGTTTATGTCTCTTAGAGTCTGCATCAGTCCAATATTCTTTTTTATCTTTAGTGCTCCTTAGCAGACAAAAACCCAAATAATTTGCTGAAATCCTGCTTCTAAGCCCATATGCAGCATCAGCAGTGACAGCAGAGCACAGTTGTTTGTGTGGTACACAGGGAGAGAGCCTGACTGAATTCATGGTTTGTGAGCAAACCTTCACCCCTTGATAAATTGGGTACAGCCCAGGGTGAGCTGCTGATGTTCCTGTGCTTTTCTGTCATGGGAGGTTCTTAGTTTTGCCTTGTCCTTGAGAATGTGCTCCCTAAAAATCCCTTGCTGTTATGAATCAAAGCCTCTGGAGATTTCCACAGGGAAGGTTTTGCAGAGCTCACAGCAGCTCTGTAGCCCACAGATTATTTCTGTGCTTACACATGCATTCTCTCTCTCTTGTGAACACATTATATGATATAAAATTCCATTTTGGAGGGGAAGGACAAACACATCCATCCTGGATTCTACTAAAATAGAACGATTTGTAATTCTCTGATGCCATGTTAAATAAAATATATTTTAAAAATATAAGCATACTAAGTAGAGAAACTAATAAAATAAATTTAAAAATATCTGCAGTGAAACAAGAGGTAAAGGATTGGATTCCTCCCAGTGAACTGGAGGCATTTTAACTGAGGCACTGCAGGAGGATGAATTCACTGAGTTGAATTCAGTGCAGTGCATCAGTGAACAGACTGTACTCTAATATTGGTGCCTCTTAGGTGAGAGGCACAATTTTCCAGTTGGGAAAGACAAGTATTTGCCTCCTTTGATTTGTAAAAGTCAATATCCTTCATCTCCCCTGTCCTCAGCAAGCTTTGAGCTGTTTTGGCCAGAGCCATCAGTAACTGTGTGGAGCAGCTGTTCCTGGTTTCAAGGGAATAAAAGCCAGTGTTGCTAAAGCAGAAGCAACAAAAAATACTGGTTTGGCTGCTGGTGAGGTTGAACAAATGACTGGCACTGGTGATAGAAGAATTGACTTTTAATGATAGAAGTCAATTATGGTGAGGGATGGATAAGCTCCAAAAGGGAAAACAATGTCACATATCTCTAGTAAATAAATAGGCCATAAGGGAAGTATATTTCCCATTTTCAGTCAAAATCAGTAACAAAATATAGCAGGGGAGCCGATCACTTAGGAGAGAGTGTGACTGAAACCAAGAAATACTGATGTGAGGGTTTCCTGAGATTTGATCAATGCAGTGCAGAGAAATACCTCTGGTAAGAAAATAAATGTGTTTGTTATGTGTAAATTTCCTCTTGGCTCCTGTTGGGGGGCAGCTCCAGTGACTTTGGGGTTGTCAGGTTTTCTTGTTTGGTTTTGTAAACATTTTTTTTTTTTTTCCCCTGGGGTGGTGCAGAGCTGTTTGCTGCATTCCCTGGGCCAGTGTTCCCAACATCCCACCTGAGCCTGCCCAGCACTGGGACCATTGGGCTGTTCTGTGTCAGGGGTTGACAGCAAACCCCAGCAAAACTCCCAAATCCTTCCTTCCTCCTTCCCCTCAGGGCCACTTGAGCCTCAGGGCAGTTCCTTCATTTTCCCGGAAGATTGTAAAAGGATTTGCTTCACTTTTGGTTGCAGCTTTGATCTGGGAGTTTTGGTATCCTAAAAGAGCCAAAGTAAAGGTACCCTAAAAGAGCCAAAATAAAGGTATCCTAAACAAGCCAAAATAAAGGTATCCTAAAAAAGCCAAAGTAAAGGTATACTAAAAAAAGCCAAGCACGTGCACTGGTTTCTCAATAGCTGAAGTCTTGTTGAAGCCTCCTGGCTTTGAGGGTGGGGAGTGCCTCACTTCATTTGCTGGCTCTTGAGGGAGGGAGGTTTCAGCAATGGGAGCCCTTGAGCTTGGGCTCAAATACTGAAGTAAATATTTGAGAGCTTTAGCAAACCAAGAGGGGAAGGCAGCTGAGTAAAAGAAAACACTGAGTTAAAATGCACACCTTGAGGTTTGCTGTCACCCATTGCTCCAGGCCTGTGCTTCAAGCAAAGACTGATTTGTTTCCTACAGCAGAATGTATTTTCATTCTGTGTATCTTTCTCTAAATGAACCTTCTGTCTCAGTCAGGGGATAGTTTTGACCAGCTGTTAAAATTTCAGCAGTACACCTAGAAAAGAGGCAAAGACAGTTCCCTGAAAAATCTGGCTTTTATTATTTAAAGTCCATAACATGGGTCAAAAGAAGGGTGAAAAAACCAAATCAGTCCTTTTACTTCTTCAGTATGTGATTTCACAGATACTTTTGACTTTATTTGAAAGAAAAATAAGGGAAGTAGGATGTACAGGGAACACAATCCAATAGGAAATACTAAATCTGTACCTGCTTGTGTGTTTGTTTTTCTGCAAGTGGTGAGTTAAAAGTAAAAAAAAAAAATTTGTAGCACTTGAAATGTCTTCAAGTAGCCTTTACACTCAGTAAAATTTTGGTCACAAGTGGGTAAGGTAGGTGATGGGATCTGTTCCATGAAAGAAAAAATATCCCCTTAGCTTTCTGCACTTTCTTTTTCCCTGCTGTTTTTGATATGTATTGTATATTGTACCTTAAGGGTAGCAGCTACATAGAGATATCTCTCAATATTTGTTCAGTATTTGGCAGTTAAGCTGTTCCAGTGTACCTCAGGGATTTTTATTCCAACTTTGTGCTGTCAGACTTTTATTTCTCTGACTTTGCATCCTCTGTGGTAATATTAGTAAAAAAGCTTTCAGTCTTGGTGGGTATTTTTATTAAAAGAAAAGTAATTGTAATAATCAGAGCTTAGTTTTTCTTGCCTTTTCCTTCCAGATTATCCCAATGGCATTCGGCTCACGTCAGCTGTTCCAGGAGCAGATATCAAAGTACTCATAAATTTCAATGCACCAAATCCTCAGGACAGGAAGAAGTTTACAGATGATTTGAGGGAATCGATTGCAGAAGTTCAAGAAATGGAAAAGCACAGAATAGAGTGTAAGTACAAAGGTACATATAATAGAGCATTTTCCAGCTAATCAAAATAAAAAAAATTCTGAATATGTGTGTAACACACGAGAACTCCTTAAAAGTTCAAAATAATATGTGTTTTCCCATGACTTTGCCTCAAGAAGGAGGAAAAAACCAATAATGTCTTAAGCCCCAGCTGAGTTCATTGACTCCTATTTACTGCAGTGTAGCTGCAGTGGAATTTATCCTGGGCAAGCTGCAAATAACAATGGACAGAGGGGAGCTGGATCTGTGATTTGTAGCATAAACTACAGCAAGAATTCTAGGGATAATTTGTACAGAGGACAGATGGATCTGTGATTTGTATCATAAATTTACATCAAGAATTTTAGCGACAGTTCAGACAGAGGAGAGCTGGATCTGTGACTTGAAGTATAAATCTCAGTAAGATTTTAGGGATAATGTGGACAGAGGAGAGCTGGATCTGTGACTTGTATCCTAAATTACATCAAGACTTTTAGGGGTAATTTACCTCACACTGAAATTCCCAGTGATGGCCCTTCCAATAAACTTCACTGAGTTTGTCTTCATTTCCATGTTGCGATTCCTGCAGTCAGTAAGGAAGCCCTTCTTGGTCCAGACTGATACATTTTGCTGGTAATCCCGTGAGTGGATGAACGTGAAATTTTATCCCATTTCCCCAGAAGTGGTCCTGACGCACATCCAGCTGTCTCTAGAGGGGTGAAGCTGCTCTCTGGCTCTCCCCCCTCTACAGACACAGGGATGCTCCGGGCACTTTCATCCCCACAAAGCCCAGCTGACAAACGCTCGGTGTGTGTTGCAGCCGAGCTGGAGAAGCAGAAGGGGGTGGTTCGCCCCAGCATGTCGCAGTGCTCCAGCCTGAAGAAGGACTCGGGGAACGGGACGCTGCCCAGGGCGTGTCTGGATGACAGCTACGCCGGCGGCGAGGGGCTGAAGCGGAGCGCGCTCAGCTCCTCCCTGCGGGACCTGTCGGAAGCAGGTAAGCGCTGCCTCTCCTCCCTCCCCGGCCCTCCGCATGCACAGCTGCCTCTGCAGCAGCCCCACAAAGCCCACCTCGCTCTGCCTTCGCCAGAAATAATAGCGGGGTTGGAACCTCACACTTCCAAATGGTCCTTCTCCTCGCCCCTCCCGGCTCGTGGGTAATTTCTGGTTGTTTGGGGTTTTGGTTTGGGTTTTTTTTACCCTTTACCCTCTGTTAAGCGACCTCTGTCTCAAAGTATTTAAGCCGTTGTAGAAACTTTTAAACGACAGTGAAGACAGAGGAAAAACTGTAAGTTTTTAATAAAACAGAAATGATCGACTTGTGCGAGGAGTAATTCACTTAGTTTTTCCTTTCTTTTTTTTCTTTTTTTTTTTTCATCTCCTTTGCTTTTTCCCCCCTCATAGAGTAGGGCTAGAAAGGGAAGGAAAAGCTCCTGGTCTCTGTGTCACGAGCGCTTTCTGTGTACTCTGTGCTCAAGTGTACCTGTGTTACCACCTGGATGAATGAAATTGAGTGAAGCCCTGGTAAATCCTGTCTAGAGCTGTGTAACTCAATGTGTCCCTGATGCTCTTTGCTTGGTTTGTAACTCACAGTTCCTAATTCTTGCAAAAAGGGGTTGTTGTGAAGTACTCTTGACAACAGAACCAAAGCAGGACAAGAATGCTGATAACCCACAAAGCCACTGATGTGTCTTAATTTTTATTAACTAATTAAAGACTGGAAAGCAGTGGTTGGTGCTGTGATTTTTTTTTTTTTAGCCAAAGCAAGCCAGGGGAAGTTGGGCATGTTTTTATTCAATGGTTTGCCTCACACCTGGCATAGCCACATAATCTTTCAGTGTTAAAGGTTCTTGTCAGTGACAAGAACTCTTATCTGAACATCATGTCCACTGTTCAGAAAGTACTTCCAGGGACAGTAGCAGGTCTATTTTTTTTTAATTATTTGGGTTTTTTAGTTCATAGGCTGTGTTGCATACTCTGCTTTGTTCTTTCAATTGCAGTGATAATGTACAGTGTAGTTATAATTTCAATATTCCGTATATCTTTGGTAGTAGACACTACTTACCTATTTCCTTTTTTTTTTATTTTTCTTTTTTTTTTTTTTAACTAAATAAGATATTTTAGCTTTGTTGCAATAAATAAAACTGCTGTAAACTGAAATGATAGCCTGTGTTTTGTGGGTATATGTATGTGCATACGAATATGTAGAGAGTGAGCTCTTTCAATTCTTTTCTTCTCTGTTTAGGCTTTCATACTCACATCTCCATGTGCTTCATTAAAAAGACTTAGGCCCTTGATCCAAAATCAAGCTGAAGTTGAATATTGGTGCTTGCCCAGCTCCAGTGGATTTTAGATCAAGCCCTAGTCTTCACCACTCTTACCTCTCAGATTTGAGGATACTTCATCATCCTTTTCTGTTGTTTTGGTCTTATTTCATTAGAATGAGAACTACCATATTGTTAATATGTGAGTTCAGTGGGGATCTGTACCCCTAAATGTGATTTCTGATTAATTTTTTCATTCCATCAGAATTACTCATCCCTCTCTTTCAAACACTGCCATGTATTTGAATTCATACTATGGGTTTAATTCAACAAACCAGCATTTGTAATCACAAACACATTTCACAGGGCATGCCTACAACTGGCATGCTAATTACTGAAAATAACCTTTTTCCATGACAAAAAGTACAAATCACTCACAGACTGCAGGGTTTATCAATGAGTTTGTTAAACCCAACTAAACTTAATTTTAACTTGAAATAGCTGAGAATTATGGAGAGCTTCTGTTTGGTCTTGTGCAGTGCAACTGACTTGAGAAATGACCTGCCTGTTACTTGCTTTGTTTATTTGGTGGAGTGACTTCAGGGAGATGATCTGTATCTTTCTTGCCTTCTCTCAGGGGACAGCTTGCATGGGAGGCTAATTTCATTTTTAATGTGGGAGAGGTGATCCATAGAAAAGCAAAGAAATCACTTTCAGCTAGGAAGATACTGCACCCCAGTGATTATCCCCTATTAAATTTGCTTCTCTAAACCAAGACTGAGTTAGGTTGCCTCGGATCCTTTTGTGGATAAAACACAGGATCAACAAGGAGGGGGAACAGGAGTGTGAGGAAAGTGGGTTTTTAGAGAGACCCTTTCTACATTTCCTCAGAAATAAATCTAACTAACATGAGAAAATGGCCTGGTTGCACATTTATGCAGAAAGGCAGGTAAATGTCCAATGAACATTGCAAACCCAAAATTGTAGCTGTTTATTCAGTGAAAGGAAATGTGACTGAACAGCATTTGGCTGCCCAGGTACAGGACAGAACTTCAGGAAAACAATCTGTCCCCCAGACACCCCAGTAAATGGAGGCTGTGGAAAGTGACTTTGAATTTCTCTGAGTGATGATTCAGAAGCTTCTGAGAGCTGACAAACCCTGCCACCCTGGCTGACTCTGCCTCCTAAGCTGGAAATGCACAGAAAAGCAGGATTTGTCCATCAGGAATCTTTTCCTGAGGGTGGTTCCCTGCATTTGCCACAACAGCTCAACCCCCAGCTGTGGAAGGGGTGTGATGAGGCTCTCTTCAGCTGAGAGACGCAGTTGTTCCTTGTGGATCAACAGTTCTTTCCATGGAATACAAGACAGAATGTGGCATCCAAGTGTTCCAAGATGCAAATATGTCAAAAACATTTTGGGCTTTATTCTTCTCTAAAGAGAAATGTATCATTTTTATTGCACATTCATGAGCTATAGTCAAGGAAGAACTGAATTTATTTGTTCCAGACTTTAAAATTCTTAATTTATATTAAAATATTAGAAGCCAGACAGATTTGAATGCATCTAAAGCTGAGTTTTATGAGTCTACAGAAAGATGGAAAAAGTCTCCTCACGGCCACTGTTCCACAGGAAGAATGATTTGGTCACTAAAGCAGGGTAGGAAGGATTGGACTGGTGGTGTTTCCTATTCTGCTCCTCCCACTTTTTTGGACTGATTTTATGTTCTTTAATTTGAATTCCAGCCACTTTTGAGTGGCTGGGGGACCCAGTGCTTTTACATTGAGTTTACAGTGGAATTCAAACTTTATTCCCACATCCCTAACCTGTAAGTTGGGAATAATATTTACACACTGAACTGGCTTAAAAATTGCAATTTACTTGTTTGCCCCAGTATTCCACAACAGCCAGGTAGTACTGCCCAGATGAGGGTGGTACAGCTCCTTTTATTGGGAGCTGGGCTTGTCTAAACCAGCCACAGACCAAAAAAGATTGCTTCAAACCCAAACAAAAAGTATCTCCAGGATTGAAATAATTCTATTTCACTGTGGGGCCTTAAGACTGTATCTGTTTCACACAGAAAACAAGATGAAAATGTGAGGGTGACAAAGAGTCTTTCCCCCTCGCAGAAGTGGTCTCTCTAATAATCAGAGAGTAATTTAATTTAAAACTTTTTTCCAAGCTTTTTTCCCCAAGACACACAAAGCCAGATCATGATACAATACAATTGATCAATTACCTCAGTGGCCCAGAAGAGTTTCAAGAACTACAGAGCAGCAGTGAGAAATATTTCCGTGTACTGAGCTGTGAGATCACCACACATCCTGTGATGTGTCCTGCACACATCCATTCTGCAAGGTGCAATGGCTTTTATTAATGAAGCTCGATTTTCTTTTGGCATGGTTAAGTTTGTAAAAATCTTGTAATCACCTCATATTTCTAATACAAATTTGAAATATCCTTGTCCCCATATAATGCATGTTCATATATGGGACATACATTCGTGTAAGTTAAAGATATTTCTTACAAGGAATATTCATATCTAACAGATAAGGTTAAATTCACTGAAATTTAATTTTATAACATAAATTAAAGCCTGCCTTAACAGCCTTAAAAAAAATTAAAGTAAGCGTAATATATTAAGCAAAACTTCAGATTTGATAAATACCACCTTGCTTTATAGCACAGTTGCAAATTATCCTGCCAGTACATGCTGAGATGCAGTTCTAGTCGAGAGAATTTTCCTGAGATACCTGTGCAGGCTGGAGCTCTAGGAGCCATTTTTGGGATGAGATGCCATCCCAAAGACCAGGGAATACGCACAAATTGGCAGGGGGAATGCTGCAGGGGATTTACTGAGCAGCCTTCCCATCACACTGCATGTCAGCACAGAATTGGGTTCAGGCGGTTTTTAAGAAAATGAACGAAGCCTCTGTACAGTGATAGGGCCCATCTGAGGGAACTTTACAGGCATTTTAAGTAGGATTTTTCTATTTGTTCTTGGCTTTGCAAGTACTACTCTGCCCTGAAGTTATTCTGAGCAAAATTCCATCTGTCGCTCTCTGTCCGTATTTACTGTGTCCGTGGTTATTTGATCAGCCTGTGACTCCTGCCATATGCAAAAGGCATTGGATTGTTGTGTTTCTCTTCATTTTTGGCCACGTTTAATGCCCCGTGTCAGCTCTCAGTCTTATTTGCAACCCTGACTGCCGAGTTCCGAGGTGGCTGCCGCAGTGTGTTTGCATCAGCAAGCAGGAGTGATTGGAGTGTTAATCAGTACTAATCCCATTATCAGAGCAGAAAAATATCAAAGCCTGACCGGGAGTCAAAATAAGGGATTATCAAACCAAATTTTTCTTGGGGGGCTCATAAAATGGTACAGCTCTGGTTTGGCTGGGGCTAAAACTGCAGCAGGAGATGGAGCAGTGAGCTTTTGACAAGGAGCTCATCCAGGGGAATTGTTCCAAATCCCGATCAATTTTACAAGTCAAACACAACACCTTGACCACAAACGCCTTTCCCTCAGTTTAATGTCACTGCAGAGGGGTTTGTACTGGGGAGCAGCTCTTTATAAGAGGGGAAAATGCTCCAGTGGCCTGGAACTGTAGTTCTTAAGAGAAACTTGTTTCAGGGCAGTGTCCTGTGACCAACCAGGTCAACATTATGCTTATAAATCCAGCAGGTGATAGGTTTTGATCATGCTGATCCTTTGGGTAGTCTGAATTGTCCTATGAGCAGTTCCAGTGCTCTCTAGTTCTGATCCCAGGTGCTTTTGGGGTGTCTGTGATGAGGGCACATCATTAATTGGTTCAGTGATGCTGAAATCCTCACGTTCTCCCCTAGAAGTCACCTCTCAGAGCAGAAGATTCTGAAGGCAGCAATGCGCCAGTGCAGGGTGGAGATTGTCTTTGTTACTTGGCCTTGCAGGAAAGCAAGGAGAGAGTGCCGAGAGGGCTTTGGTTTCTAAAGCCCTGCGGATTTTAGGGAAGCTCTGAGCACCTGAGGCCTCCTCAAAGCTCAGCTTTGTTCCTACACCCTGCCAGGAAAGTATTCTGAAACTTTGCAAAGCAAAGCTTCCACAAGCTGTCTTCTAAAAATCTCTCTTTCCACTGCAGCCAGATGCTATTTTCTCTGCTGTAAAGTGAGAAAAAAAATCTGGGATCCTGTGTCCTGTACCACTGAGGTCTTCTGGGTCTTTGGGCAAACAGTCTGGAGTTTCACCTATGGGTTGAGGCAAATGTCTTTGCAATTTGAGACTGTTGGAGTACAAATCCAACATGCTTAAAGATAAAAGCACTGCACAGCTAAACAAACAAAATCTAGCCATAATGTCAAGACAGATTCCAGATTTCCTGATCAAAAATTAAGTTTAGTTTTTTCTCTTAAACCTCATGAAAGAAGATTGTATGAAATCCACTGAGGTTCAAAGCTGAAATTGCAATGATAAAATTGATGAAATGATAAAACTGATGAAGTGATAGAGCTGATTAAGTGATAAAATTGATGAAATGATAGAACCAATGAAATGATAAAAGATGAAATTATAAAATTGATGAAGTGATAAAAACTGATGAAATGATAAAACCAGTGCCCCTCACAGTGTCCCACACTGAAGTTCTGAATATTTCAACATTAAATTTTGCATTTGAGTTAATGCCACCCCACAAGTATATCTCAGTATTTAAAGAAAAAAAAAAAAACCCTTTGTGGCCAATCAGATTCCAGGAGACCCAACCATTTAAAATCTTTGCTGCTCAGCATCACAACCACAGCACTAAACTCAGCTGCTCAAACACACGAACCCCAAGAACTGTGCAAATCTCCCCCCAAAAAACCAAACCAAACCAATCACACTCCGCTCGTGCGAACACAATTCCCATCAACAACAACAACCACCCTCCAAATCAGCACTGGAGCCCCACAAAGGCAGGCAGGTGCAGAGGGCAGCTGGCCCTGCTGGCCCCAGAGCTGTGGGGTTGTGTGGCGCCGGTCGTGTCGCAGTCTCTAATCTCTGCTGTTGCATGTCCTGGGCAGGCAAGCGTGGGCGACGCAGCAGTGCAGGATCGCTAGACAGCAATATGGAAGTAAGTAGGAAGTTCCTGATGTCTAGCTGGATGTGATGATGTGCATTTCAAACCTTTCTTTTATATACATACATATATTTTTTTGCTCTTTTTTCTTCTAACATATATATATTACCTATATATATAACCTGCCTGCCACGGATAAACTGCATGCCTAGGCTACTCACTCTGTATTCTTCCAGCTTACAAAAGCACTGACAGCTTGTTTTAGAGCAATGCCGTTTTTGGTTTGAGCTAACCTTGTTCCCTTTGTTCCTGCAAGCATGGTTAAATGGATATGATGTGTCCTTTTGCCACCATTTCAGTCTGGTCCCAGCTTAAAAGCCCACTTGCTCTTTGTTACCAAGTACACTGTTCTTGCTGTTTGATATTTAGCTACAACTATTGACTGTCATGCTCAACCATCCCCATTGCTTATTTTCGAGTTCAATTGCTAAATGTATGCAGTCATGACACCATGGAATTGCACAGATAGGGCATGGGAGGATAAAAAATTTATTCAGATAGGTGAATTCAATGTGGATTTCATGAGATTTCATTCATCTTCAAACCATTTATATATACTGTTCATGTCTCTGAATTCAGCTTGCAGATTTTTTCTTTTTTTTTTTCCTCTTTTTTTTCTTTTCTTTTTTTTGGTTGGTTTTTGTTTTGTTTTGGGTTTTTTTTTTGTGTTTGCTCTAGGTAGATTGCAGTTTAAATCTAGCACACTTTGCCTAAGTATTGTTGTGTCCCGTAACTCTTTAAAGATACAAACCCTGAACTTCCAGGAAGTAAATTCCAGGCTAAATAGTAGAGAATGTTGGACCACAGGTCAGAGTAATACAAGCACATAGAAATCTTAGTGGCAAAAACAGTATGGTTCCATTTAACACAAAATGCAGAGCTAGGCCTGAGAAGCAGCACTGTCATGTATAGTAGTGGAAAACTACTATAAATAAAGATTTAAATGCCATTTTAAAATCTGAACTGTAACTGTAATATTTGCTGCTGTATGTTTAACTATTTAGGCAGAATTTAATGTGGCTTTTTTTCTTTTTTTTTTTTTTTGGCAGATAAAAAAGCAAGTATGGTATTTTTTGTAGTATTTTAAAATGTGTTTTTCCTTTAAAAACACACTTGTAGGTCTTATGTTACTCTTCTGTGACTTTTTTTTAAAATTTAAAGTCCTAACTTTTGATGTCAAAGTACTGAGGAAGATCACTCAATGTTTAACATCCCCTGAGAAGGGCATTGCCCTATTGGCAACTTAGGGCAGGTGGAGATTAAATTTTCCCTAGAACTCTTTAGCACAATCCCACCCCCGTATGAACCCTAAAGGAGGAGTTTGTGGGCCAGTGTAAACTTTGGTTTTTTCTTTTTTTTTTTTTCTTCTTTATTTTTTTCCCTTTTGGAACATTTCGAGATTTTTTTTTTCTTTTTAATTTATATATAATTTATTTTAATTTTTATTTTTTCCTATTAATTTCTTTTTTAGGGGTCCATCATTAGCAGCCCTCACATGCGCCGGAGAGCGACATCAACCCGAGAGTGTCCATCTCGCCCTCCTCCTCACCAGCCTATGCCTAACTCCTCCTCCCTGCTCGGCTCCCTGTTCGGGAGCAAGAGGGGCAAAGCCCCGGCGCAGAGCCACCCGGCCTCGCAGCCCCCGCACCACGCGGAGGGCGCGGCCGCGCCACACCCGCACCACGCCCCGTTCTGCCACCAGAACCCGCCGCCCTACCACCACCACCACCACTACCACCCGCCCCCGCACCCGCACCCGCACCAGTACCACCAGCACGGCCACGGCCACGGCCACGGCCCCTTCGTGCCGCACCACGGCCCGCACCACGGCCCGCACCACCACGGGCCGCCCCCGCCGCCCGCCGCCGGCAGCGCCAAGCCCAAACACAGCGGCATCAGCACCATAGTCTAGGCACTACTAGGAGCCCTCCCGGGGACTCTGGGGTTATACACGGCTGCAAAAAAACAAAAATAACAAGAAACAAGGCACTTGTGGGGAAGCGACAGATCACACACACGACACACCGTCAGTTTTTACCTAGGTCGGTTAATGAGCTTAAAGGCTTGCTGTTACTAAATAAAATAATTCCGGTTAGCCCGGGCCATGCTGGTTTTACTTATCTTACCGGAGAGATGTTTCACCACCACCTGGTTAGTTCCTATTTTCCAAACTTGCCTTGAAAATGTGCTGCTTGCTGAACCTGAGGAAAGCTACCTTTTACACCAAACCCCTGGACAATTTTACACGTGTAACAAAAAGTTAGCCTATGGGGGAAAAACAAAAACAAACAAACAAAAAACCCAGGGAAAAAAGTGAGACAGAACCAAGTGTTGCATTCTTGCTCTTTTATTCTCAATGGGCAAAAAAATTAAGTAGACCTGATATGGTTGATGAAAGTACGTAAGTAAACTTTATATAATATAAATATATACATATAAATATATATATATATATACTGTATAGTTAACATTTGTGCTTGGAAAGAAATTTTTTCAGTCCACAAAACTAGCAATATAGACTTTACAAGGAATTCCACTTACTTGATAGGACAGTATAATAGATGAATAGCATATGAAAGAGTAGACCAAAAACATTAAAGGTTAGAAACCAATTTCAAACATTTCAATATTTTCATCACAAGTCCCCCTGGACTTGTTAAGATTTCTAAGCAATCATTACTAAACGTGCCAAGTAACATAGCATTTAAATGTTGTAGTCCAATACTGCTTTGTATAAATCCTTATTTTATTAACACGATGATATCATACGTAATCAGTATTAGAGCTGCTCTGCTATTTCAGGTAAGCAAACTCGTTAAGATGCAGTAATTACTCCGTAGCAACAGAGGCTGCCCACTGACCAGGGAGAGGCATCTCCACGCATTGGTCACACAAGTTCTTAGACACTTTAAAGGCTGTGATAACTGTGAATTTACATGATCCACATTTCTTTTTGTAAGCATACGGATTGAACGAGCACACGGGAAGAGTTCCGCCAGGTGCATGTAAACACTGCAAAAACATTCATCTCAAAACATGAAAATGGCAAACCTCCATCCTTCTCAGCTACTTTGGTTCCATGATTTCTCATTTTTACCCCCAGCGAAGCTGAATTCTAGTCCAGAGTGTTTCCAGTGGAAGTGCTCTAAAACTTGAAGGTTTGTTTTAGAATTTAGTATAGGGTTTTTATATATATATATATATATATTAAAAAAAATAAAAATCTGTAATTCCATGTAGCCATGTGCTAGCAACAAAGTGGCTTTACCATTTTTACTCATCACATTTGTTAGTTTGAAGCACCCAGCACTCAGCAGGCTGAGTTTATGCTCAAACCCTCACTTCCATAGTCCAGTTAGCTGCAAGACATCACATAACAATAGGCTGTGCTGTTGTTGCTTATGTGTTGTAGCCAAACCATTTGCAAATTTCTCTACGATTTGTATCCCAAAATCCTGTACAAAGTTATCCATGGCACCTACTTTGTAGTTTCAGCACTTTGAGCCACTGCAAGGACTTAACACCTAAGCAGTAGAGACAAAGGAATCACAACTGCAAAACTGTACCAGCCTAAAAGCAAACCTTGAAGAGGATGAGCAAAAAGTTCCAGTAAGAGATGGGTAAAAGTAATTACAGCTCCAACCAGGCGGGTTTCTGTGTAATAAAAGTGTCCCACATTAGGAGGACGTGGGAGCAACAGGGTGACTTGTCATGTTGGCTTGCTCATGGCATCTCTAGCGTGGGGAGGATGGGAGAGGTTCAGTCATTTTTTTTCCCCTTTCATCCCATGGAAACCACAATACCAGCAAAACTGCAAACTGAGCACTTTGTTCACCTCCACAGAGAGCAAATACAGCAATCTAGAGTTGTTTAGCCTTTTGTTTCCAGCAGTCCACGTTTGTTTCACACATTGTGCAATACATTTTCCCCTTCTGCTCCTTCTCCTCGGATTGATCTCCATGAAAAGAAAAACAAGTGGTTATTCTTTTTTCTCTGTCACTCATTCTATTTATTCTGAATTCTGCGGCTTACCTTAAGAGGGCCCGCCCGGGTCCCCTGAGGCTCTGTTCCTTGCAGTTTAAAAAAAATATATACTGTTCTTATAAGGGAAAGTAGAACTGTCTGCATGTCATCTAATGTTATTAGTGTGAGGCTACACTCTACATATTGTATAATTGCAAAATATATCAGTGTTACTGTTGATATTAATTGAAGTAAAGTGATAACATATTTCAATATGTAGACTTTTCTTCATACATCTGTACCAATAGTAGAGTCTAACTGTAATTTATAGGTTGTTCCAGAAAAGATAAAGAACCATCCAGGTGCAAACATCTCTCAGAAACTGCATCTTTTAATTCAAACAGAGGTGAGAAAGCTCCTCTTCACTGGGTGATGGAGTCTGTGCTTGTTTCAGATGCAGAGGCATGATGGAAGTAAAATTCTGTATATGGAATAAAGGCAGAATGTGCAGTAGCAGTGGAGAGGAAAATCTGACTCGCTGTGTTGATTAACATTGAGGATGTTAAATCTCCCAGATCCACATTTGCTTTATATTTTAAAAACCCCTTTCATTCATTTAAATTAGAGTTACATTTAAATGTTCTGTACTTAAGCAGTAAGGCACAGTTTAATGCCTGACCACTGATTTTCCATGTGCAATCAATGTGTTTGTGAACCAAAGCATTGAGGAGATGTCACAAACGTGCATGCACAGAAACATTTCCACACGGTTCCATGGACCTTGGGGAGGAGGCTGGGCCTGCCTCTCACAGGGAGTGTGAAATCACAGATCATTTGGAGGCTGGTTAGAAACCAAACCTGGTTACTGAGAGCACAAGATTTGGAAACTCTGTTCTTTCAAGCCAATGAGGAGAAACAGTGGACTTGACTTTCATTTTCCCCCTAGTTTTGTTTTGTTTTGTTTTGTTACTTAGACTGTGTGTTTCTATGTACTACAACTAACCAAACGTGTCTTGGTGTCAGCACAAGTCTCCAGACCTTTGCTGCTTGTTCAGGGTTGTAATAAAAACCTCTCTGACTCCGTCCTTGATCAACAGTTGCTTAGAGCAGTGTGGGTCATGCCTAGAAAAGGAAAATTCCAGTACTTGGGCTTAAGAAAATGAATTAAAACTAATTCTTCAGCCTGCAGGCAGGACTAGAATGGAGAGGGTTTTTTCTCAGATGCCATTGCCAATGACAAACTGGTACAGAACTGCACAGAGTGACTGTGGTTCTCTCTTCCCATAAACGATGTGGCAAAGCAGTAATGCTGATCTGAGCAAATGAAAGGGAAATTTAAAGAATGAAGGTGTGGCAACAACAACAACAACAAATCTTTTCTGGGACAACAATCAAATATATATTGGGGGTTTTATTTTTTTAAGTTAAGAATGAAATGTAAAACGATGTAAAAAAAACAAAAAATCAAAGTTCATCCTAATATAATGTGCGTCTTGTATTGCTAAAAAAAAAAAAGTCTAACATACAGTGTAGAATGATTTTCCCATCATGTACTGCATGCAGCAGAAGCCTCTTGTTTCTTGATAAAATGAGCTGAAAGACAGTCAGCAGATATTTAAACACTGAATCTCTAGATGTTGACTTGCTGTTCCATATGAAGCTGTGTGTTTTCTGCAGTTAAGCATGCATTTTGCTGTTCCCTTGTAAAATACCATCGCACTTCTTGCCTGCAAAATGGATTCTCGTGTATATATTTCAAAGAAAAGTGGAGCCAATAACAAGATCCAATTTGGAAAAGAGAAAAGGGGGTGGTGAAAATGGGACCAGTAGGGGGAATAGAGAATTCTCTAAATTGTACATAGTGTGTAAATTAGCATTATTATAAGTCTGCAGTCACTTTGAGGTTGCCTATCTCCTGCTAGGAACTTAAATCAGCTTTGAGTTGTATTAAACTGTTAGAATTAGGTCTTGAATGCAGACTGTTAAAGACTTCAAAAATCATTATGCTTACAAGAAGCTTCTGTTCTGGGGAGGCTCGAGACCCCTTTTGTAACTCTGGGGAAGAAAGGAGTGCTTTCATTTTAATATGCATTCTGTTTGTAAGTAGTAACAGACCCTATTGATGTAAAACTATAACTGTGATCATGTGGAGAAATCAAATAAACCATTTAAAACTCTTCGTTTCTCCTTTTCTGCAATCCAAGAGCTTCAAGTCCTCATATTTGAAATGAAGGAAATTCCTTCCAGTGGCATCCTGGCCCTTCTGAGGCAGTGGGATTTATGCTGCTCACTTGTGAGGGGCCAGGAACTGAAGATCAGGTGGTGAGTGGAGTCCGTGACCCCTTCTCACTCAGCTTGGGTTGGTGTGGTGGTGCCTTGATAAATTTGGTTCTAGAGTCACTAGAGAGCAATGAATCCAGCAGGCAGGTGTGCACACAGGGAGGCAGTGACTCCAGCACCCAGATGTGCAGACAGGGAGACAATCCAGTACCCAGATGTGCAGACAGGGAGGCACAGCAGAGGCGCTGGTGGACAGTTCCCAAACCCCTCGAGCCCTGGGTGATGCTGACAGCTTTGAGACCTTCTGGCCCAGGAGCTGTGTCCAGCTGAGCCTGGGTGGCCTCAGGAGCTCCTGCCCAGGTCACTTCTCCCCTGCTTGGGGAGGGTCCCCTTTGTCCTTGCCTGGTCCAAGCCCTGGGCAGCTCCATGGGACCCCCAGGAGCTGGCAGTGCCTCTGTGGGCACAGGCAGGGAACCCCCAAACTCCAAACCCCATCACTGGGTAAGTACTGCCCAGTTACTCCTCCTCCTCTCTGCTTGTGGGGCTCAGTCTCCAGCCCAGAAGGATCCTTTGGCCTTCCCAGGATTTGAATGACATCCTGCAGTTAAACATGGATAATCACCTGTGGGATAGCCCAGTGTGTTCTGGCCTTGGTGCATTCCCAGGAGATGTAGTGTGTCTGTGAAGCCTGGCCAAGCTAATGCTCAGCTGTCAATTAAACTAAACACCGTGCTCGCTTCCGTTTTCTATGAATTTTGGGAGCTCTTGAATTATTTTATGGGAATAGTCAACTGTCACCTCTTTTCTGGAGGGCTGCAGTTTCAGGATGTGCATCTTCATGGATAATTTTGGTTTTGGGTAGGTAAGTACACACTTGCCATCCTTGTCTGTGCCACCCCCTGACCTGTGGAACCCCTTAGAAAGGGACCAGTGCCTCTGTACCATAGAAACATCCTCTAGTGGAAGAAGAAGAATTTGCAGAGCTATTCCTCACTGATATTTCTGCTTCTGGTTTAGAAATTAAGATTTGTAGAATGTGAATACATTTCAAGAAGACAAGAGGTCTGCACGTGGCAGTGCACAGATGGCAGCAATGAGTTGTCATGCAAAAAACAGTAATAAATAATAAAAATAAACTAGCTGGTTTAGATAGCAACTTTTTTAGCAAGTTCTTTTCCAAGTGTTTTTGTATTTTTTGTGTTGAAATAAACACAAGATTAAAAAGACAGAAAAACAAAATAAAGAATTTTAAATGTTTTATCTATGTCTTTCTTCAGATTTTTTCAGACTCAACAGTCAGTGAATTCCACTTAACTTTGGTTTTTTTTCCAGTTGACCTTAATGATTGATTTTCATTCAGGGTTTCATAAAAACAGGTAAGGTATTTTAGCACATATTTATTTTATTTTAATAGTTGTGCAGTATTTTATTGATCTCCACCCTGTGTTACACCTGCATTAAATACACTTTTTGCAAAGGAATCTTTCTGGGTTTTTACCCTACTTAGTGACTTTTGCTGCTGTGTTTTGTTGACATAAAATTTCAGGAAGACAACCAGTAGCACAACCAATCAAATAGAAATATCTAAACCACATAAATATTTCATTTTAGGTGTATTTTTTAGTAGGCCTTCCTCCTGTTTCCTATTATTTCAATTAAAGCCAAATCCTGTATTACTTAGCAAAACTAAATCAACTGCAGGATGAGGCTGGCCTTGAAAGTTAGGAAAATCTGAAATTAATATTTCTGCTGGAATTACTTCCTCAGCTAAGCAAGACTTAAAGTTGTGTGGGTGATGCTGACTTGAAGCCATCACTTTTATCAAATGTTTAGATTTAGCATTTTTGCCATGTGAATAAATGCGTATTTTTGGGGATAAAATGAAAATAAAAAAATCCCCTTTATTTAGCATTTTTGCAGTAGCTCATATGTGAAATTAGCAGCATGGTTCATGAGAGACAGCAGCTGAAAGCAGCCACAGGAGTGTGCAATTCATCAGCTCTGCTGGGAAATGACACCACTGGAGCTTTCATTTATTTTTCATACTTGCACACAGTGCTTTAGACAGGTCTGTGTAATGAGCAAAGTAAAAATGATCTGTCTTTAACGAGATGAGCAGGGGAAATTCATTCCAGGGCAAATGGGATGTTAGGAGTGGATGGTGGAAATGTCTTTTCTCTGCAGCTCCTCAGCTCTGCCTTGTTTCTGATGAGGAAATGGGCCCTGGGTTTGTATCCAGGGAAAAGCAGGGACTGTGCAGGAGTTCTGTGACTCAGCAGTGGGATCAGAGTGAACCAGGGCTGGAAATGAAGTAATTTAATCATTGCCAGTCTGATTTTGTAGTGATTTTTTATGGGAGCAGAGCTCAGCTGAGTGTGGGACCCTGCAGGGAGGTGGCCACCCCTGTGAGCACCTTCCCCTTCCACCAGCTCTCTCATGTGCTCTTGGCTGATTATTCCCTCATTTTGCTGGCTAATATTCCTTTATGTCCATCTCCAATAAGAAAGAACATTTTTATTTAATGATTCATCCTCTATATTGTCCTTGCCGTCTTTCTGGTAGTCTCTGCTTCTGCCTTACACCAGGCTCCAAACAAATGACTCTGCTGTAATTAAAAATAACATTTAAAAAAACTCCAAAAACCTGAACAAATCAACCAAACACACCCCTGCAATCACCAGAGTTGGAGATTCTTCTGTTGTCCTTCAGCCCTTGAGTTTGGAAGAGCAGCAACATTTTCCAGCCCAGTGACAAACGTGCTGAATATTCCAGTTCAGACTTTAGGCATCCCACGTGTTTATAGCCCTGAATTTTCACGGCATTTCAGCAGGTTTTAAAAATTGATTATGTGCTAACTCCTCTGCTATGTCAGTCTGTAAATTTTCAAAATCATTTATCTGTGTATTTTATGCCTAAAGGGAGAGGCTCTGTTTTTGCTCTTCCTAATTTTTTTTTTTTCCTGCTAGTGCAACATGCAGCTTTTTGGGCTGTTGCAATATTCCATGACCCTGCTCACATATTTGCAGACTACCAGCAGAGCTTCATGCAAAAAAAAAATGTGTATATATATATATATACACGCCAATCTATACATCCCTCTGACTTCAGGAATTTGAAATTACTTTGAAATAAAACTGGTGAAAAAGCACTGGCATCTCTTTCTCTTCCCAGATGGGAAAAGGAAGAAACAGATGCCTCATTTGGGATGGAGCCTGATTTGTTATTGGACTAATAATTGTTAATGAAATGTTCCTGAGCTCGTGCAGCTCCTTCCTTCTCTCCAACATTAGAATGTAATAAAGTTTATTTTGGCAAAGAGGTTCTTGACCCATCTCCCTCCTGTATTTATTAATAGTGCCAAGATGGGCTTTATCCAGTTACTGTAAGGTGTTTTTATAGCTCCCCTTGTCCTCTCACTCACCACTGTCCCCTGTGTGTGACACAAAGCCAGCCCTCTCCAGGCTGCCCTGCAGCTCCTTGGGTGCAGTCCCACAGCAGCAGCTTTTTTCCTGCACTGAGTTCAGGGTATCTCCCCTCACTGAGCCACAAACTTGATTATTTCAATACATTGTTTGGCATATTCTCCCTTGCTTGAAAAATTAAATCTCTTTTGGGCTGTTAAAAAAGTTATAACGTGAAATGAAATATAAAATACTTCAAAAACATGAGGCAATTTGGTGCTTCCTTTTAATCTGACACAGCAGAGCTGATGGACCATTTCCCTGCAAGTGCCACCTGAAGTTGTGAGGAATTCCTTTCATTAACATAATGTATCTTTATTTTTCAGGTGGTTTCTTAGATGGCCACAGCCCAGTCAGTGGATGGACAACAGCTTGGACAATTTATTTATGTATTTGTACAGTGACTGTGTTAACATACCTGTTTCAAATGTATCACATCACTTCCACAGCACATAACCAGGAGCTGAAGTGGAAATACCAGTTCCTGCCCTCACCTTTCCCAGGATTTAATTTGGGAACCAGCTTTTAAAAAAAAAATATTCCGGGCCCGGAGGTGATGCAATGAGCACATCATCACATGCCTGTGGGAAAGACAATTATCCATATCAAGTGCAAAATTTTCATACCATCTGTCAGGTTGAAAAGGAGCAAACAATGATTGCATAAAGAGAGGAGGAATTTTATGTCTTTTCCTGGAAGTGCTGCAAAGCCTGGTAAATGTTTTTGTAAAGTAATTTAGTGATGCTTTTTCAGTAAATTAAATATCTATGTCTCAAAGAACTAAATGTTATCAGATAATTTAATTCTTGAATACCAGTTTTAAATAGCTGCTGGAAAAATATGGAAGAAAAAGGAAAACTGAAGGGTAATTTTATTGTAGTCATTTACTGATCTCTATTTCTCTTGCATGAATACCTTCTCAGGAAGGAATTCTTCCACTTCTGTGTGGCATGGGCTGGAATGGACATCACTGTGGGAGTTGTGGTTGCTCACAAAATGTGAGTTACGAGGAGCTGTAACAGCTGAGGGATTAGCTGGCTCAGGAGGGGGATCTGAAATGATGGGAATGCGTGGATGAATACCTCAGTGGCACAGACAGCAGAGAGGAGTCAGAAATAAAAACGGGGAAAGGAAAATGTTGGGAATGTTGCTGAAATAGAAGCAAAAATACTGACCCTTTTTTTGTTTGTTTGTTTGTTTGTTTGTTTTCTCAGTAGATTGTGCAGTTCTGGGCAAGGCAGATTGAAGATGTATCAGGTCAGGATGGGAGGATTCTGCAGAGAACTGCAGCTGCCAGGAGTGTGATTTCAGCTGTGGTTACACACAGCACTGGAAGGGCTGCATGGAAGAGACAAAATCTGTGGTGAGGCACCACTGGTGCCAGCGCAGGGACAGAGGATTCTCTGTGTCAGTGATGGTGTCCTGCAGCTTCGTGCTGTGGTGTGAGGCCAGCCCTTGTGAGTGGAGAAACCCCAGGTGTTTATTTAGGGTATGCTCACAGTGCCCTCCTCATGCCTGCTGAATGAACACACCGGGTGGGGCCTGCTGCCGGCTGCTCCAGCTCTTTGGAGCTTCCTGATGAGGCATCTTTTCCCTGGGCTTCCCAACTGCCCAGCCTTGTTTTCACTGTTCGGACCATTTTCTCTTCAAGCAGTTTTTACCATGCTGTGTTCATCCTTTCTTTCAAGCTGCCACATCAGCCCTACATCACCAGAACCTGCCTGACTTGTCTCAGGAGAGGGTGTCCCCAGTTTAGCCCTTTCAACCCTCATTTTCAGTCTGGGAGCTCTCCTGACCCTCAGGACGGTGTCTTCTGCCCAGAGCTGGGATGTGGTACAGCTGTGGCAGTGCCACCCATGTCCCCTCCGAGTGACATCGTGTCACCAGCTGAGGCTTTTCCCCCTCCATCCATACCACGGGAATACCCTACAGAGGCACTGACACCTCAACACTGCTTCCCAAGGACTGCAAAGTGCTGCACCCAGCCCAGCGCTCCCCACTCCTTGTTCCCTGCTAGGATTAGACATCACCTCCTGCTTTTCCACCCCTCGGAACTAATCTTTTAGGACAGCGGCAGATCGCGGCGGTGCTGCAGCGATCCCCGTCTGCGGCGCTGCTCCCCGCTGGCCTGCAGGGAGGCCATTCCAAGGCACCCTGCACGCACCGAGAGCTGCTTTCGGTGCGGCTCACGCAGGAGCTGCCGGGCAGGACAGGACCGGAGCAACCGGAGCCGTGCCCTGGGGAGAGAAGCCGTGAGCGGTTTTAGCGCCGTGCCCGCGGGCCCTGCGAGCGAAGCGCTGCGCGGTGGGGCGCTGAGGTGCTGAGGCGGTGGGGCGCTGAGGTGCTGAGGCGCTGAGGCGTCGGGGCGCTGAGGCCGTGGCCCGCCCCGGGGCCGGAGGAGCCAAGCCACGATCGGGTGTATCCCCGCGGTCGCCGTGAGCCAAGCACCGCCCGCTGAGGCGGTACGGCTGCGGGGCCGTGCTCCGCCCCGGGGCCGGGCCGGGCGCTCGGCGGTGCCGTCAGCGGAGCGCCGGTGGCGGCCATGAGCGCGGTGCTGCTGCTGCGGGCTCTGCGCTGGGCCCGGGCCGGGCCCTCCGCCCGCGGGCTGCGCACGGCCGCGCCCCGCCGCGCCTTCGCCAAGGAGCTGTTCCTCGGCGCCCTGCGCAAGGTGGGTCCGCGGGGCCGCGCCCGGGGCTCGCTGCCCTTTCAGCGCCGGGCAGCGGGGAGGGCACGGCGGGGCCGTCGGCTGCACCCGCGGGGCTTTCCCAGCTGCTCAGCCCCGGCTGACGGGTCGGTGTGAGCCCCGGCAGGAGCCGGGCCCTGCCCGCTGGTTGCGCGGCCCCTGGGTCCGGCCCGGTGCCCTGCAGAGCTCCGGGCCCTCGCACGGGGTGGGCAGGAGGCGTCTCTGGGGTCCGGTGCCCCTCGGCTGGAGCCGCCTCATTTGGAGTGTCCCCCCTGCACACAAAACACGGGATTTTAAACTCGGAATGACCCAAAGAACCAGCACCCAGGAGCTGCGCTAAAGCCACAGCCCTCTGTGGCGGGCAGCCCGCAGATCCCCTGGAACCGGCGTGTCACTGCGCTCCGGGCGTGCCGAAAAACCTCGGCCACTTCAATCTCCGCCTTGGCTTCAGCGATCGAGACTCCATGTAAACTTCTGCCTAGAGTTTGCATAGGAAAGGTTGAAATGCTTGTCTTGCCTTGAGGTGCCACTGGATAAAGAAATTAACATCTGAGCTAGAACGCTGTACTAACCAGAGTTTGTTAATGCGAAGCTTAGAGTGTGCATAAATGCAGGGTGAAGTAAACTGAAGAAGGAATCACTCAAACCCACTGAAATGAGTTGAGCAATAGTCTGTTGCAACAGAACTTCTCAGGTAAAGTGTTACAGCAGGCAGCGCTCAGGCTCCACCGTGTTAAACCCTTCTTCAGACATGTCTGCGGTGGTTTTTCTCTCAAACTTCAACACAGCAGCTTTCTGAAAACCTCTAGCATTTCCCAGGTCCTGAATTTTTGACGCTGATGTTATTGTTCAGAGTATCGTGAACATATTTGTGCAGAGGTAAATTCTTCTGTTTAAAAGGGGAAAGGCAGTAAAAACTAGACGTGTGCTTGTTACACAGCCTCCCACTTCTTGTGTTCTTTACGTGGACTTTTTATCAACTCAAACTGCTGCTCCCAGTTTATGGCCAGAACACCCTGGTGATGATAAGGAGTGGTGGGACTCACTCCCCTTTCTTCTCGAGGCATTAACAGGTGAAATGTGCTGGGTGTTTGCAAGGGACAGTCTTTGGAAACATTAGAACAGTTACAACATTAGAACAGTTCATTGATTTTAACACAAATTAAATTCATTTTTTATCCATCCCTAAACAGGGTTACACTGACAAAGCTCATGGATGATGAAGGATTTTTGCATCCTTGTAGTTTTTAAAAATGGCTTGATTTCTCCCTAATGTTTCTGTTGTTCAGGTAACACCTCTGGTCTGGTTTTTGGTGTGTAATAAAGTTGGGTCCTGTGGAGTTCTGTTTCTGTTTCAGAACATTTTCCACAACTCTTAATTTGCACAGTGGTTTAGAGTCTTTGCAAGGCATATCAACCATAATTTTTATTTCAATTGCATGATTTGTGTATTAAAATTATTAAATAATTTTCCTATTTTAGGAAGAAGTTTTTCCTTACCCAGAAATTAGCAATGAAGAGCTGGCAGAGATCAACCAGTTTGTGGGACCTGTGGAAAAGTTCTTCAATGAAGAAGGTATATTATTATGTTTTTATCCATCCATGCAAGTGATTTAGTGATTACAAAACGATTTAGCTATAGCAGTTTATTATACCCAAAACAATTTATTTTATGCATTTATTTCTGATTCTGTAGCCTGTCTATTTATGGCCCTTCTGGGGAGTCTTTGGGTGCTGATCAAAAGAATTAAATCTCTAAAACAGGAAAAAACCAAAAATATTAAAGCATTCTGGGATAAAGATTGGATTTGAAATTGGTTTTAGCTCAGCTGAATTGTGCTTTTTACTGGTTCATGTGTTGTGATTTTTTTTTTCTTTTTAACTGTTCTTTGCTCTGTGGGGGAACATAATTTATGGAATAAACAATGTGATGTTTAGGGGAGGAATAAAAGGGTCAGATTATGGAGTCTGGAGAAAATATGAATCCTGTTTGTTTTCACTGCCATGGTACAGAACAGCTCTCTTAATCCCCCAAGAATCTAAAACCTCCTAAGAACAAGATTTTCTAATTACATCATTTATGTACCTTTTTTCATTCATGACCTAGACTTAGTTCAGATAGAAAACCCTGGAAATACTTTACTTAGTCCAGTCTTGAAATCTGCTGACATGCAGAACCAGTAGAAATGTTTGAGAAAATGAAACAAATGCTGGATTTTTCCCGCTTCCAAATCCTTTTCCTGCCTATGTCATGAGGACAGACAGGACAGGCAGGCTAAAGCTAGAAAGAATAAATTCTTGTGAAGCTGGGGATGAGAAGTCTCACCAGTGAGCTTGGCCCTGCTGGGGGAATGCTGCAGTCTCACAGCTGCTCTGGGCGCTAAGAAACACGGTGTTAAATGAGAAAAAACTTCTCTATTTGTAGTGGACTCAAAGAAAATCGACCAAGATGCAAAAATCCCACCTGAAACCTTACAAGGACTGAAGGACCTGGGTCTCTTTGGCATGCAGATTCCAGAGGAATATGGTGAGTAAATGTCACAGAAGAACAACCCAGTGCATTTAGGGATGCATTTTGTGTGACTTTTGTATCTCTCCAGCTAAAGCTGTTGCACTCCTGTATTTCTGTACTTGAAGTGGAATTTTTTTTTGGGGGAGGAGCACGTTAAATGTAGTAAAATCAAACCTGTGGTGCCTGTTGCAGGTGGGCTGGGCCTGTCAAACACCATGTATGCACGTCTGGGAGAAATCACATCCCTGGATGGCTCCATTGCAGTTACCCTGGCAGCTCATCAGGCCATTGGGCTGAAGGTAATGCTGCTGCTTTGGGGCCAGGGATTCTGCACACACTGCGTGGAAAAGCTCAAGTGAAAAATGTGGGGCTTGGGGAGAGCAAATCAGAATTACTGGGGAAGCCTCAATCAGGTGGTTGGTGCCACTGGTTCAGTGTAAGAAAGGCTGGATAGGAAATACAAAAGAGAGTTACTATTAGGATAATTATTCTTAGGAAATCTACTTTAAATGATCCCAAGTTGTGTTTGTTTGTTTGTTTTTTTTTTAATTGACCAGACTTCTTTAAGGTATCTAGAACAAATAGAATAGAAATAAACAGAGTTTTAGGGTGGCTCAGGTAATGAGGAAGGACAGAATTCAGAAGAGAGCAACTTTGGCTGGCTGACTGGGGCAAGAGGAGAAAACTCATCTGAACGCAGGTGTCAATTTTGAACTTATTTACAGCCATAGGTATTTACCTTTTAGTGGTGGATGGACGGCAGAAGGAAGCTTGAAACCACACTAAGTTTGTTACAGCAAGAGAAAATTCCTTGAAGAAGTGAGCAGACAACGCTAATGAAAAATATTTTAATGTCTGATAAATAACACAGTCTGCTGTTCATTAAACTGTCTCTTGCTGTGCCATAAAACTTGCAGATGAAGCTGTCTGAACATGCTGGAGCTTGTCAGCTGCCTTTCTTTTCCCACAAGGTGATGCTGCAGAGTTTTCTGTGCTTGTTTCTGCAGGGGATCCTGATTGCTGGCACCGAGGAGCAGAAGGCCAAGTACCTGCCCCGCCTGGCCTCGGGGGAGCACATTGCTGCCTTCTGCCTCACCGAACCTGGCAGGTGCTGCTGCCCCACAGAGTGGCCTTACTGCTTCATCTGCACTGCTTCACACCTTAAATCTTCATTATTTGGGGCCTGTGGCACTTAGTATATAAATCCATGGGATTTTTTTAATTTTTAAAGGAACACTCCTGACTGAATTTACTCTTTCTCCAATGTGCTGCTTTTGGCAGTGTCCATGAAATCTCATGAATTCATTTACCTAATTTCTTCCATGAATTGAAAAGATGCTTTGTGCTACATCAGAAATAATGTGCTGTGACTGTTCTAGGATGCTTTCAGTTCTTATTCAAAATATAAAAGCCTGTATTGAAGGAGCTGCCAAAACTAAAAGGAAAATTTTGAGGTGTTACTTAAGTGACAGACTCATTGTGTGTTCACATAGCTCAAAGTGTAGCTCCAAAAAGTTGCTTTTGTGGCATTCTGCACATTCTGGTCAGGTCATAACCCTGAAAAAATGGTAATGAGCAGAAATGTCCCCTCAGATCTAACTTCCAGAGCTGTTCAATCTAGTGAGCTTCCTTGTTAGTTTAAAGCTATAATTGATACACTACTATTTAAGAACCCCTTCTTTTTAAAGGATGGGAAGAGGGAGAATATGCAGTCTTGGTTTTTTAAAGCATGTTTATTTCTTTAAACATCAAAAACTTGTTTGTTTTCTAGTGGGAGTGATGCTGCATCCATCCAGACAAGAGCAACCCTGAGTGAAGATGGGAAACACTTCCTGTTAAATGGCTCCAAGGTATACCTACTCGGACTGGGAACAGGAAAGGGTTCTGTTACAAGTGTAGGAAGTGTCCTTGGCTTTTGCATCAGTCTAGAATTAGGAGGTTTCCAAGCTAGAGGAGAACAACAGTGTCAAAAAGATAATCCTTGCCAGTTTAGGCATGAAGAGAATAGGAAATTATTGTTAGGGAATTACTGCATTAAGCCCCTGGTAAGAAAAATAGGAGCAGACTCTCATTAAAACTGAAGGGAAGGAGCAGCAATTTTTCAGCACTCTGTTCTTTGCCCAGCCTGTTAGAAAACCCTTGAGAACTATGCTCACAAAATCAGCACAGTTCCATTTCTTACACATCTTCCTTGTCTCAAAACAGGTCTGGATCTCCAATGGTGGCCTGGCCAGTGTTTTCACAGTGTTTGCCAGGACAGAGGTTGTGGATAAGGATGGGCAGGTGAAGGATAAAATCACTGCTTTCATCGTGGAGCGCGACTTCGGGGGCGTCACCCATGGGAAGCCCGAGGATAAATTGGGCATTCGAGGCTCCAACAGTAAGAATCACCTAAAATTGACAGTAGAAATGGTTTCAGTAGTTTTTTATTTGGGTTAATTCATCTGAATTCAGAGGTAAATCAATACCTGTTCCATGTTACAGTTTAAGTTTTGTGTTTCTTTAGCTGGCTTTTCCTAGGAGTCCTTCCTGACACAGGGTTTGAAATAAGAAATCCATTTTGTGGACTCACTCACTGTGCAGTGAAAGAAATCACTCAGGAGAATCAGTGGCCAGTAGGTTTAATCTGGAAGTCCACTTTCATCAGCTCTTGAAAGCTTTTTAATGACTGCAGCTTTGCACCATCTTGGTTCAGTCAGTTCCTTAGAACTAAAAATAAAGGCAAAAGTAGTTCTCTGTTTACATAGTGTACATTCATAACATTTTTAATATTTTACATCAGTCATTGATGTCAACTATAGCCTTTTCCCAAATTCTCACTTCTTTGGCAAAGCATGTGTAATTCAATGCATTACAAAAATATCATTTCTTGCTACAAATAGTGACTTAAATTCCTGAATGTCTTTTAAATATTTCTGTGTCATATTTAATCAAGTGTTAATTCTGTGTTACAGCCTGTGAAGTACATTTTGAAAACACCAAAGTGCCTATAGAGAATGTGATTGGAGAAGTTGGAGGGGGGTTTAAGGTAAGCACTGGGGAATAACTACTGGTGATTTTTAAAAGCCTGAAGGGGACTGTTTTCCCCCTGGGCTGAGGTTTTCTGTTGGATGGTGTGAGCACTGCCACAGTGCTGGAGGACAGACTGCCCCACTGATCTGTAACTTGGTGTCACTGGACAGTGCACAGTGTGCCACCACCTCAGATTTCTCTGTCTTTTTTCTCTTCTTGTTGGGCTTTTGGTTGTTTTTGTGGTGTCCTCTCAGATTAGAGAGTGACTTCAGCTGCCCTTGTGACCTGAATGGGGGACATGTCCTCTGCTGGTTCCTCCAGCAGAATGTGGAAGGGGAGACAGAGGAATGAGTGTCCCAGGGAATGGCTGGAGGCCAGCCCAGCTCCAAGGTGCCCTGGCTGTCAGGTGCTTCCCCAGGGCTGGATTGTTGCACAAGGAATTGCTGGCAGGACCCCAGGAAAGAGACCACAGGTGGCCTTGCTGTGTCACCTTTCTCTGAGAGTGTGACCTGGGGGTTTGCAAAACTGTCCTTACTCCTCCATTTCTTATTCCTGCTGTAACAGGCAAGTCCAGGCCTTAATGCTAAATTAAATAATTTTCCTTAATATAGTAGAGATTAAAAGAAGATTTTTGTGGTGTCGTCCTGACTAGTTAAAATGTAGGACAGTGACTTCTTTCCTGACAGGCTTTGACCTGAGTCACCCCTGTTGAGAAACAACACCAGGCTCCACAATCTATTTTTATACATTGTTGGTCTGTATTTCATTTCTGCACCTCCAATCTTGTTCCCTTCCGTTGGTGTGCTGCTGAAAGGAATCTGAGGCAGAGAGCAGCCATCACAGGTCAGCTGCAGGGAAAAATACTGTGGTTTTATTCTTCATCTGATAAACTGGAGCATTGCTGTCCAGCTGGAATGTTGTTTACCAGCTGCAGATAAATACATTTTTCTCTACGTTTTACCTTCATGTAATTAGAGAATAGAGACTATTTCCAAGTCACTGGATCATCTACTTTAGAAATAAAATTGGATGTCAGGGGTGGCAGGAGAAGGCCAGTTTTGAAGCATTTTCCTTGGAGTGCTGAGTGCTGTGGTGGCTGATATGAGGGCACTTCCCAGGACTGGAGGTGTGTCCCAGGGAGAACTGAAATCCAGGGAGTTCTGAAGCAGGAAGCAGTGAGCAGCCTGGGCCTAAACCCCACCCATTTCTTCACAGGTTGCCATGAATATCCTCAACAGTGGAAGATTTAGCATGGGCAGTGCATCTGCTGGAATGATTAAAAAGTTGATAGGTGAGTGAATTGGGTGCTCTGGGTGCCAGCAGAAACTGCTCTGCCTGAGGCAGATAATGCAGGACATTCAGAGTAGGAGCAGGAGTCCTGACCTTGTCATAACATGCTTTGACATCTTTAAAATACTATAATATGTTTTTGAAAAATAGTTATTAAAAGCCTGTTTGCAGAGGTTTTGAAATAAAGATTTTTTCCCTTTCATAGAGTGTAGGTTCAGTTCATGGAGTGGAGGTTATTGCCTCTGGACTTCCCTGAGGTAAAATGTTCTTCCCAAGAAAAAGACCTCTGTACTATTGCTTTAGAAGGTGTAATCTCCCTTAGAACCTCCCACCTGAATAACTGGCTCAAAGCTGCACACAGTAATTAGGAGTAAAATTGGTTGCTGCCAATAATTGGCCAAAACAGTAACAGAAGTCTCTCTAATCAATTAGCACCAAAACTGATTACTTCTCTCAGAGAAGTAGAAGATTACTTCTCTCAGAGAAGAATCTCAGAGATTCACACCTCTTGTCCAAAAGCCTTTGACAGGCTGGTCCCAGACTTGATCAACACCATCAGTGAGAGGGTGATTTTCATGAAGTGCTGCTTCTGGAGCAGCCAGCGGGTTCCTGGGCATTGACTGGAGTGTCACCATCCAGGGAAAGACACCAGCAGGAGGAATGGTCTGCCACAGCCCTTCTGAGATGGATTTATTTTTCTTTCTTTAAAGAAATGACATCAGAGTATGCTTGTACCAGGAAACAATTCAATAAGAAACTCAGCCAATTTGGATTAATTCAGGTAACAAAAAATGAAACATCTAAATCTCTTTGCTACGTGCCAGGACATAGATTGCATTGGGGGTATTTTGGCTGTACTGGTTTAAAGGATTTGCTAGAAATTTGTTTGAACCTGGTGCTGACTTCTGTACACTGATCTTTTCAATGTCCAGAATGAAAAATGTATAAAAGTATTTTTTATTCATTATTTGGAAGTGGTACTTTTTATTGATTGATTAATTTGATGATGTTAAACATACTAAAACTGCAGGTTTCTTTAAGTTTGAGGGTTGAATGTGGACTTTGGCATCTGCATTTCTGTCTGATTCCTTACATTGCTGTGTGGCAGGAGAAGTTCTGTCTGATGGCTGTGAAAGCCTACGTGATGGAGAGCATGGCTTACCTGACTGCAGGGATGATGGACAGGCCAGGCCTCCCTGACTGCTCCGTGGAGGCTGCCATGGTCAAGGTCAGCACTGCTGGGGAAGGGCTCTGTGTGCAGTCTCAGGGGCTGCATTTGGGCTGGTGACAGGAGCACTGCAGCCAGGTCAAGTGATGACTGCTGTTCTCTGGCTGTTGTGTCTGTGTCCCACAAGCTCAGACCTGCACCAAATAAAACCTGCAGGGCACAGGTTGGGAATATCACAGCCCTCCTTAGCTGGGGTCTCACACAAGCACAGGGACACTCAGTTACACTCCAGCTGCCAGCCTGGACAAGCTGTTGCTATGCCAGCTTTCCCAGGGAGCTGGTGGCAGAACAAACCCCGTGGAATGTCCAGGCTGTAGCTGCCAGGGTGTCCCTCACGGTGTGGTCACTGCAGAAAACTCCTGCTCTGGGCTCCAGCCAAGCGGCTACAGCTGCTCTGCCCACGTGGGGCTGCCCCTTTCCCTGGAATGTGCCCTTTTGGAGAGTGCCTTGTGCATTGTGAGGCCACTGTTTGAGTTTGACCAAACCCCCTGAGCCACTGGGATGCTGTTCGGGTGAGTTAACAGGACTGGTGTAACACACAGAAAATACTGCAGCAGTGTCCTGCAGATACAAGCCCAGAGCAGGGCCTGGTGTGTTTATTGCTGATTTTTGATCTGGTTGTTTAACCCTGGTCCATGGCAGGTGTTCAGCTCTGAAGGTGCCTGGGCATGTGTGAGTGAGGCCCTGCAGATTCTTGGAGGCCTTGGCTACATGAAGGATTATCCCTACGAGCGCTACCTCAGGGACACCAGGATCCTGCTCATCTTTGAGGCAAGTACCAGGATTCTGTTCACACTGCAAACTGCAGCTCACACGTTCCATAAAGGTGAGCAGAAACCTGAAGGTTTGATTGACCAGGACTTTGTTCCTTCAGCTGCAAAGTCTGTGACAGAGTAAGACTGAGGACTAACCTTGTTTTCTTTGGAATATCAGTAGTAGTTCCCTATAATAAAATAAGCTGTGGTCACTTTTATAGACTGACCACAGTGTGAATTACTGCAGTAACCTTTCCTCTTGTGTGCTTCCCATTAGTGAAGTAGGGAAACTCACAAAAGATGAACTTAAAAGTTGAATTAACTTATTGATAGGCATTTATATTAAAAGAAAGGTTGGTTCTGAAGCTTGTTCTCTTTCCAGGCTGCATTGTCAGTGACCCATCAATGTGTACATTGGAGTCACTGCCAGACTTGATTTTAACTCAGCTCATTTTGAACAGTTCTACAACTATTTAAATGCTCCTTCACTGGAACAGTGCAGAACTTTTTTCACTCGAAATGCATTTAGTCTGGTTTCTTTTTCATTGGGATACATTTGTGTGTTTAATAATGGGGGGCTCGACTTCTTCAGCGCCCCATGAAATCAGAATTTTAACTGAGATAAGGCAAAAGGCAGAAATTTATGGGTGGGGAGAGTCATCACATGATACTGGAACAGTGGGAAGGGCACAGGGGCACAACAGACCTGCTTGGAGAACATTCAATGTTGTAAACTCTAGTTCTCCACCTGTCTCACTTTGTCTTGTTTTTTCCAGGGAACCAATGAAATCCTGAGAATGTACATTGCCTTGACAGGGATGCAGCATGCAGGGAAGATCTTAACTGACAAACTTAAGTATGTTCTTATTAATTGTTAATAGTTTTTAATAAACTACATCGAATCTGATAACTTTGCAGATAAGAAACTGTAGGGAAAACCTGCAGTATTTTCTATTTATTGCCTGTCAAAGTTCAGTGTTACAGGGGCTCTTTGTCTTTTTAATGGGATGGTTCATAGATTTAGGAGTTGTAGCATTTAATGGCATTTAAGCATTTAATTATCTTAGACTTTTACATAAGCTGTAATTATTTCTTTCAAGTCCAGTACTGATTATTTTGTGTCTGAATGAAGTTGTATTGCACAACAGTTGCATTGTGCATATTGAGTACTGGGCTCTGGAATTCCTTGTGGGTGTCTTGGAGAGCAGCTGATGACTCCTAAGGCTCGACAGTTGTTCTCCAGACTTCACAATGAAATGGATCAAGACTTGGTAATTCATGGACAAACTGCAGGCATTTTGCTAAAGCATTTGGAATTCCAGCTGGTTATGTCTGAACCTCCTGGAATTTCCTTAACAGCCTTTTTTTCCCCCAACATTTCAGAGCAATCAAGAAAGGAAACATGGGAGTGGCCCTGGGGGAGTTCCTGACCAGGGTACAGGACACCCTGGGCAGGAAGGTGGACCTGGGGCTTGTAGGTGACCGTGGGGTGGTGCATCCCAGCCTCCAGGTAAGAGCCTCACTGCTGAGATTACATGGTTTTTTTCCCTTTGTGTGGGAAATCCAGGCACAGAAAATTCTCAAAACCTAGTGCATGCAAGCCCAAACATGGAAATGAATACAGGGTTCGACCTGAGACCTTGAGCAAAACTTATAAAACCGTTATAAAACTACTCAAATTGTTCTATTTTTTGTTTTGTTTTACAGGAGAGTGCTAAGAAACTCGAAGAAAATGTTTATTATTTTGGAACTACAGTCAGGGGCCTGCTAAGTAGGTTTGGCAAGGTAACTTTATTTTGTCTGTTGTCTTTGTTAGTGAATAGTTTATCATCAGGGCCCCACTGGAACCTGCAGGGGACTGAGTGTGGCAGGACCCACATGACGCCTTCTCACTGGGTGTGAGAAGACACACTGACATTCTGAGCTCAGTGTAATGGACAAGTTACATTTTTAAAACCAAACCCAAGGCACCAGCAGCCTCAGTCAATTGGTTGTTTTCTTTTCCTTGTGGAAGTACAAATCCTGCTGCTGCAGACATTTAGCTAAGTGGTTTAAGGCACACAGCAGTTTTACAAATTTACAAGTGAACTGTTAAAAGGTGCAGCTTAGTTAACCCAAAACTATGATAATTTCTGACCTAGGCTAGAACCTGTTTATGCGAAATGAAGCTGGACCTAAACACCAAGTATCGACACTGATATTTGGTTAAAGTTTTAAACTGACAAACCACAGGCTGACAATGATTTTCACTCTCCCAGACAATAGTGGAGGAGCAGCTGGTGCTGAAGAGAGTGGCAGATGTGGTGATTAATTTGTATGCAATGACTGCAGCCATCTCCCGGGCCAGCCGCTCCATCAGCATCGGGCTCAGGAACCACGACCATGAGGTGAGTGTCCTCCAGCACAGCCATTCCCACCCAGGCTCTGCTCCTGGGAGCAGCCAGGCTGCATTTGGGGGGAATTACAGCAAATTCTCCCATAAAAGTGCAGCAGAACGTGGCTAAGCCTACCAGAGTGCAGGAGTCTCTCAGGGGCTCTGCTTGTTGAGCTGCACACTCTAAACATGTTTAAAATACTTCTTCAGCACATACAGAGACATTTAGAGCCTCATCACAACTCTGCACATTCTCTCAAATCTGTTAACACCATGCAGTTCTTCCCAAGCTCTTTCCATATTAATAACATAATCCCAGCAGTATTTGGGCAGTGCATTTCAGGATAGGAAAGTCATTATTTAGTAGCTCATGTAATGATTGATTCCCAATCAGTCTTGGCACCAGTTTTGGGTGAAGATTCATCCCAGCCCTGACCCTTGGCAGCTCTGGGCTCAAAGGGGCAGCTGAGGCTGCACTGCACATGACTGGGCTGCAGGCTTCCATTATCAAGGGGCTTTGAGGAGTTTAATTCACTATATGTTTAACTACATATAGTTAAAACATGGTTTTGTTTATGAAATTCATTCACCATTTTTTAACTCAGTTTTACTCATTTTCCAGGTGCTTCTTACAAATATCTTCTGCACAGAAGCCTATTTCAAGAATAATTATGCCATGGCTCAATTAGAAAAATGTAAGTACTATATAATAACCTTTACACTTTTCTGTCTTTCACAGTTTGTGATCAAAAGACGGTGGGTTTGATGTGACCAACAGAAGACTTTTGCTTTTAATTCAAACAAGAAGCAGAATTGGAACCTGTTGAAAAGAGTCGCTTCACGTCGTAGCTAAAGCAAACTGCCAGAGTTCTTTTTTTGAGGAATATAAAATCTATCAGTAGCAAATACTCCTGACAAGTAACTGATAGAAATCAGGGATATGTACTCTTTGGGAAGTACTGACCAGTTGGGCATTGGCTCTCTGAAACTCAGTCTGTAATCATCTTTTTCAAAAGAGAATGGTCAGTTTCTTCCTGGCACTCACACACACTTGCATCTGTATTCAAAAACACTTTTTGAAAGAAAATTAGAACAGCTCTTTATGGTACCTTAGTTGACTTTTCTCTGCTTCTCCACAGATGCTGAGGAAAACCTGGATGATTGCATTAAAAAAGCTGCAAAGCAGATCCTGGAGAAGAGGGCATACATCTGCTCCCACCCCCTGGACAGGACCTTCTGATCCCTTTCTGACAGCAGGCACTGATGAATGTAGATCAGGGAGGAACTTGCTGATCGTTCAGTATTTGACACCTTAAAATCATGTTATTTAATGTCTTTACTAAATGTAACTGTATAAAATAAAACTTCTTTCTAACCACAACTTCATATGAAAAGGATAAATAAAGAGCTTTTATTTAAATCTGAAGTTACTTTCTTAGATATATATATGCGTCTGTTCCCCTTGGAGCTGGATAAAGACAGGTGAGGTTTGGATGGGGAGATGTTTCTTTCTTCCCAGGGTGGTTTCTCAGTATCTTTGCTCTTCAGTCAGCTGCTTATTCACCGAGCAACTGCTGAAAGCCTTGGGGAATGAGAACAGTTCTCTCTGGGAGGCACCTCCAGCTCTCTTGTCCAGCAGCACCATCAGGATATTAGGTTCCCAGTGTCCAGGGATGGTTTTACTGTCACCCTGAGGGACAGCACTGGTCACTGACATCCACTGACCACAACCCTCTGGATGTGGCCACATGGCAATTCCTCATTCTCCAAAATGTGCCTACATCAGCTCCACAGCTCTCCAGATGAGGCACAAGGATGCTGAGCAGGGGTGATGTGTCCAGGCATTGCAGAAGTCCAGAGTGGTGGCACCTGTATCAGTCACTGTCATGGAAGGCCTCAGGCAGCCCAGACTCACTGTGTGCTCCTCAAGGTTTCCTTTGGCATATCAAAGCATTTAAGTGGTTGGGTGGTTTTTCCAACTGTTTCACTGACTCTGTCCTTTGAGGATCACAAGAGAAAGCAGACCTTTAAATTGCACATGGAGAGCAAATTGTGAAGAGTAAAGGCTGCACCTTTCCCATGAAACAAAAGGGCTGCATAAGCCATGGCCCCTCCAAGGTGCCAAACTCCCAGCCAGGATGCTGCTGAAAGGAGGGAACCTTGCACTTGTCTCCAGCCAGATATCACTCACTCCTCAGCATCGTGGCTACAGCTAACAGTGCCTGAGGAGCTCAGAAAAAATTGGATGTGACCTCCTGTTATTCTCAAGGCATTTGAGCTCTCACTGCCCCTGTGCCAGTGTCCAGAAAACAGGGCAGGCCTGTGAGCTCAACTTCAGGGGGCTCCCTCCCCAAGAAGGAAAATTCCATCTCAGAGGTCCATCCCTACCCAGGCTGTGAGGTCGCAACAGGGCTCTGAGGTCACAGCAGCTCTGAGGTCACACAGCCCTGTGGATTTGCAGCATCACAAAGTCCAGCCCATCAGTCCCTGACCACAACTGCAGCGGCAGCAGCGGCGGTGCTGACATTGGGACCTTGTTGTGAGGACAGCGGTGGCAGCAAGAGCTGGGCACTGGCTCAGGGCAAGGCACCATGGCCCTTGCTCTGCGCCTCTTGCTCTTGCTCCTGCTGGCAGTGGCCCTGCCTGCCAGGGCTGCCCAGGCTGCTCCGTGGCGAGCGCGGGGAGCAGGTGAGCCGGGGCCTGGCTGCCCTTTCCCGGGACAGCGCTCCCTTCTCCCCGGGGAGCCTTGGGGATGGTTTTCCCCAGCCTGTAGGGAGGGTTTCCTCTGGGAGGGAGAGAGCTGCAATGGGGCCTGGGCTGCTCCAGTTTCCTCTCCGGGGATGCTGAACAGGGCGTGCAAAGAGTGTGGAGAGTGACCAGAGCCAGCCCAGAGCTCCCCAGGCCCCTCTGCAGCTTTGACCCTGTCCCCTGACATCTGCCTCCCACCGCCTGACCCAACCCCCTGGCAGTGCCCCGTTCCCTAAGGCAGAAGGGGATCCCAGCACTCCATGGAAATGCTTCTCATCTGTGCTCCTTTCTAGATCTGGATCATGACTTGGATTATTTGGAAGCACTGGTGAATGACACTTTGAAGATCTTGGAGAATGCTGGAGGCAAGTTTTTAATTTCCCTTTTTACTGACAGAATAATCAGTATCACTGTGGCAAGAGCTCATTCAGGGGCCATTTTTGTTAAGGTCAAGTCAGGGTTGAAGGACTATGGAAACCTTTCCCTGCTCCCTTCTGGAGCCCTGAGTGGTCCCACAGGATCACTGTCAGTGGCAGGAAGGAGCATTCAGCTGTCAATCCCCTTCCCGTGTGCAATGCCAGGGTGTCCTTCCGTGTGCTCTGTGCAGCCACGGAGAAGAGCAGAGAGGGAAGGGGCCGGGCCCAGGGCTGTGGCCCGGGGCTGTGCCTTGGGTGGCTCCTTTGGCAGCCCCAGGGAGCCTGAGGATCTCCTGCAGTGCCACGGGAGCTCTTCTTTCCTGCCTTTCTTTGCAGCTGAACCACTTCATCGCAGTGATCCGGCTTCACAACCCACATCCAAGACAGAGCCTGTGGGAGATGCTGAGGGTAGGTCAAGTCCTTTCCCCTGGGAGAGCTGCCAGCTCAGAGCCCACAGCTCGGCCAGGGCAGCCCTGCTGCAGGTGCCAGGACAGAGCCATGCCCGTGTGTGCCTTCACTGGGCACGATCCTCTCACTGCTCCTGTGGCTCAGTGCTGCCCGTGCAGAGCAGCAGAGGTGACAGAAGTCTCTGTGGCTGTTGAGTTACAGCTGTGACTGCAGGGAGGAATCCTCCAGCTTTCTTGATGGTTACTACACAGAAACCCATCTCCCATCGCAGGGGTGAGTCTTGTTTCCCTGCTGATCCCACAGGCTGAGCCCTGGGTTTGTGGGATCTGCTCCTGGAAAATGAAAATACTTTCTGTTAAGGTCCTCCAACAAAGAAGTACAAAACCACAGGAGAGAAGGAATCGCCTGAGTCAAATGACATCCTGAAAAAAATCGCAACAGAACTGCACAAAAAACATGGTGGGTTCGTGTCCCGGAGCCTTCTACTGACACTCACAGCAAGGGCCTTGCTCTGCATATCTGGACACACCGTGCCCGGCAGAGTGGGAAGGGATCCAGCCCAGAGCTCCCCAGGCCCCTCTGCAGCTTTGGCCCTGTCCCCTGACATCTGCCTCCCACGGCCTGACCTGACCCCCTGGCAGTGCCCCATTCCCCAAGGCAGAAGGCGATCCCAACACTTCATGGAAATGCTTCTCATCTGTGCTCCCTTCTAGACTGGAATCGTAAAATGCATTTGCTGCATGCCCTGCTGGAATATGGCTTGAAACTCTTGGAGAATGCTGGAGGCAACGCTGGAGGCAGGTTTTCTGTGTGCCTTTCCTAAAAGAATTAGCAGTGTCAATGTCCTGGCACCGCTTCAGTGCCAGGAAAGAGCTGTGCCCGTGTGAGCCCTCACTGGGCACGATCCTCTCACTGCTCCTGTGGCTCAGTGCTGCCCGTGCAGAGCAGGAGAGGTGACAGAAGCTTCTCTGGCTGTTCAGTTGCAGGCGTATCTGCAGGGAAGACTTTTCCAGCTCCCTTGGTGGATACTGCACACGAGCCCAGTTCCCATCGCAGGGGTGAGTCATGTGTCCCTGCTGACCTCATGGGCTGAGCCTTGCTTTTGTGGGATCTGTTCCTGGAAAATGAAAATACTTTCCCCTAAGGTCCTCCAACAGGGAAGTACAAAGCTGCACGACCCAAGAAATCCCATGAGGTGTACAAACTCATGTGTCAAATGCTGAAGGAAATGCTGCAGAGAGGACCCGGTGGATGCATGTCCCTGAGCCTTCTCCTGACACTCCCAGCCGGGGCCTTGCTCTGCACCTCTGGACACGCCGTGCCCGGCCCAGCGGGAAGGGATCCATGGCAGCCTCGCTGCCCCACTGCTGCTTTCACAGCCTGCAGGGCTGTTTCCCAGCCTGGCCTGGCTGCAGCTTCTCCCCAGGCTCTGCGGGAAGGCATTGGGCATCAGCAGACAGGCAGCCCAAAGTGCACCAGGGGCCAGGCACACCCTGAGATCCCTGCAGTTTCCTGGGCTCTGGGTAGTTCAGGAAGGGTGGCTCTTTGCAGATGGATAGACCTGACATACCCAAAAAATTCCTAGGAATTCCTGATCCTTATCCATGTCTTTAACAAGCATTGCCCCTTGGAGGTGCCCCCTCTCCAATGGGGAACGCTTCGATCTGACAGAGCTGTCCTTGTTTCCAGAAGTGGATGGAGAAGATGTGCTGAAAGCGGCGTTTCCCGGAGGAAGCAGGGGCTCCATGGCAGACTCTGCTGCAGGATGGGAGGCGATGCCAGGCACAGTCACAGGAGGTAATTGCTGAGACCTGCTGAGGCCTGAGCTGCCATCTCTGCTGCTTGGCAGTATGATGCCATCTCTGCCCTCCAGAGACGCTGAACAGGGCGTGCAAAGAGTGTGGAGTGTGAGCAGAGCCAGCCCAGAGCTCCTCAGGCCCCTCTGCAGCTTTGGCCTTGTCCCCTGACATCTGCCTCCCACCACCTGACCCGACCCCATGGCAGTGCCCAGCTCCCTAAACAGAGGTGGATCCCAGCACTCCATGGAAATGCTCCTGATCTGTGCTCCCTTCTAGACTGGGATCAGGACATGGATTATCTGGAAGCCCTGCTGGATGATGGCTTGAATCTGTTGGAGAATGCTGAAGGCAAGTTCTCAGCGTGCCTTTCCTGACAGAATAATCAGGGTCACTGTTACAAGAGCTCAGTCCTGTGCCCTTTTCCTTAACATGATCTCAGGGTTGAAGGACTCTGGAAACCTTTTCCTGCTCCCTTCTGGAGTCCTGAGTGGTCCCACAGGATCACTGTCAGTGGCAGGAAGGAGCATTGAGCTGTCAATCCTCTTCCCGTGTGCAATGCCAGGGTGTCCTTCCGTGTGCTCTGTGCAGCCACGGAGAAGAGCAGAGAGGGAAGGGGCCAGGCCCAGGGCTGTGCCCCGGGGTTGTGCCTTGGGTGGCTCCTTTGGCAGCCCCAGGGAGCCTGAGGATCTCCTGCAGTGCCATGGGAGCTCTTCTGTCCTGCCTTTCTTTGCAGCTGAACCTCTTCATCAAGCTGATCTGGCTTCACAACCCCCCTCCACGACTGAGCCTGTGGGAGATGCTGAGGGTAGGTCAAGTCCTTTCCCCTGGGAGAGCTTCCAGCTCAGAGCCCACAGCTCGGCCAGGGGGGCATCGCTGCAGGTGCCAGGACAGAGCTGTGCCCGTGTGTGCCCTCACTGGGCACGATCCTCTTACCACCTTTTGCTCAGGACTGGAGGCTGTTTGGATGAGGGAGGGCCCTGGCCCAGCCCCAAAAGCGAAGACATTTTATTAACCTTATCCCCGTGTTTGGCAATCATGATGTCCTGAAGATGCCAGCACACAAATCAGGAACTCTTCCATCTGATTCAGCTGTACCTCTTCCTTTCTCAAGTGATGGAGCAAAAGACCACGCAGTCACAGACATTTCCTGGAGGAAGCAATGGATTGTTTTCTGACCCTGATGCAGGAAAAGAGGGGATGCCAGACAGACGCTCAGGCACAGGCACAGACATGGACACAGTTAAAGAAGGTAATTGCTGTGCCAGGCTCAGCCCTCGCTGGGGCTGTGTGGCAGCAGCTCTTTCCCAGCCCCTGCCCTTGCACTGCCCGGCAGCAGCCAAAGCTGCAGGCACTCGGGCTTGGAGGCCTCTGGAGCTCGTTGACAGCCCCTGGGAAAGGGCACTGGTGCCCCAAGGTCCCTCCTGCTGTGCCAAGGGGCACCAAGGTGCCTGCAGGCCCAGCTCTGAGGGAAACACAGAACGTCCTGGCCGTGTGCATCGTGCTGCCAGCTCAGCAGTGGGGCACAGCACGGGCTGACGCTCCCCATTGCTCCCACAGATGCAGCTGCCACCACAAAACGTGTTCGTGACTCCCAGAAGGATATCAGAAGTGGTCTCTGTCAGGGAACACGCTGCTGGCTACTGTTAATTGGAAGCCTGCTTATTTTGGAGCTTATCTTCATTTTAAGCTGTGCCAGAATTCTGAATTACTGGAAGAGGAAACAGTGAGTGTTTGTTAACCTTTCTCTCAAACAACTTCTTTTGAAAGTTGACTGTAGGCAAGGAACACTCCAGGTGAGGCTGCTGTGGAGTTGTGGTGAGTCCAGTGTTGTCCAAATAACTCTGCTGAGGGTTCTGCTGCTGCTGCCCAGTGCTCTAATTGGCCTCTTAATTGCTGGGCCTTGTCCTGGGGAGCCCGCTGGGGCTGCAGCCAGTGCTGGCTCCCACTGAGGCTGCCTGGCCAAGAGCAGCCCCAGGGGCAGCGGGCAGGGGCAGAGCAAGGTGGGGAGGAGAAAGAGCAGGGAGCAGATTGCCCTGGAAAGGCAGAGGCGCTTGGGGCCGCTCCTGGCCAGGGAGCTGCCCAGAGCCATCCCCGGCTGGCCGGGGCCCTGAGGGGCAGCTGTGCAGCTGGGCCAAGCTGTGCCAGCAGCTGCAGCCGTGCTGGGGAGCCTTGGCAGCTCTGGGCCCTGCTGTGCAGGAGGCTCCCTGTGTGCCAGCGCCAGCCGGGCCCTCACACACTCCTCTCTCCACAGGAGCAGCTTCTCCACCCCTGCAGCTTCACAAGAGCAGCCAAAGGCTTCAGTCTGTGACAACTGGAACTGTCATCTTTCGGCTTCACACACGTGTCCATTGTCCCTGCCACAGCTCCATTACAAACTTATTGCAGCGCAGAAGTGGCCGCCACCAACCGGAACAGGAGCCTCTGTCCCCAAAGGGAGTGGCCCTGGTCCCCTGCCAGGACAGGAGGTGCAGCCCTCCTGCCAAGACAGGGCTTGAGTCCAGCAACACCTCTGGGCTTCAGCTCTGGTGTTTGTGTGGTACCACCAGCACTGGTGGAGCTCCTTGTCTGGGCACAGCCTGGGCTGGGCAGGCAGCAAATGGCACAGGGCTCCTGAGAAAAAGCGAGCTCATTTTGTCTTTGCTTTTCATTTGTAGAAATTAAAAATTTTTAGAAATATCTAGAAATTTTTTTTGTGGAAAGAAATCCCAAAATACTCCTTCTCTATTTCCATAGCAAACAAGGACTTTTCAAAGTAGTTTCAGAATTCTGAAAATCTTAGAATATTTTTACATTTCTGGAATAAAATTGCATTTAATTGATAATCTTTACTTTAGGAAAAACTAATACACCCTAAGACACCAGCCTACTGCAGAGACTCTTTTCCAATTGGAGATTTGTACCTACACACAACAAAATTACGTAAAACATTTTCCCAGTTAATTTTCTGGGATTTCTGACAAGTTCAGCTCTCAGACTTCAGAGGCAAACTTTGAGCACAGTTGGATTCTCTTAAGGTCCCCATCTTTGCTTCTGGAAGAACTCCCTCTGTGCCAGGGCAGGGGTTTCTCTCTGCTTCCTGCTGGCCCCGGGCTCTCCTCCCGCCCTGCTGGGCTGCGTTGGCTGGCACAGCCTGTGCCAAGGGGCAGCAAGGTGCCTGCAGGCCCAGCTCTGGGGGAAACATGGAATGTCCTGGCTGTGTGCACCGTGCTGCCAGCTCAGCAGTGGGGCACAGCACGGGCTCAGGCTCCCCATTGCTCCCACAGATGCAGCCGCCACCACAACATGTGTTCCTGACTCCCAGAAGGGAATCAGAAGGGGTCTCTGTCAGGGAACACAGTGTTTGCTTGTGATAGGGGAAGTTTGGCCATTTATTTCTGCCAGGAAAGGATTTGGAAGGGCTCAACTGACCCTCGACTGAGTGCTCCCAGGATCAGGCCTTCTGTTCCAATAAAGGGATAGAATTGTTACACCAGTGTCCGTGCGCTGCCCCCAGCAAAGCCCAGAATGCAGCAGCACTGCTGAGCTCCATGGCTGGGAGTGGATGCCCCACGGTGTGGGCAGGCAGGAGGCAGGCAGGGGCTGCTGTGAGCAGCGGCAGGGCCCGGAGGGGTTGGGGGAGCCCATGCTGAGCGTCCCTGGGCTGGGGGCACATTTCCTCCAGTGTCATCACCCGGCCATGGACCTCCTCTGACGCTGTTGTACACTACAGCAACACAAAGACTCTGACTTCAGAAGGCTGAAAATGACTCCTTTATTGTTGGGATGTGTATCTCTTTTTATACTATTCTACACAGACCAATTGGATTGGTGAAGCAAAGACAAACCTCTTTAATCACATTGGTCAGACCAGAGAGACATCAAGAAGTCCCTCCTAGGTGAAAGAATGTCAACAATTTGCATTTGCAAAAACATGTCTCTTGTTTACAGAAAATTCCATGGGAAAGGAATTTCAGAAAACCAAAACATGTCAGGCATGAACCAGGGCTACATTCCTCCAGTGGCATGGCCTGAAAAAGAAAGAAGCCATCAGTAAGGGCTTGCCTTGAGAAAAATTAAATGAGGCTGGACTGTGCACCAGAAGGAAATCCTTCATAGAGATGAGCTCAGAGCCCAACAGACAGTGGGCCTGTGGCACCCTGGGATCCTTTATGAGCAGAGTGGGGATTTGCCCCCCAGGCCTCATCTGTTCATCTAGTGACACAGGTGAACACATACAGGGAACATGGTTCAACCCTGTTGCCGCCCCCTAAGTGTCATGATTGAGCCCTCTAAAGGCATGCACAGGGTTTGGGTCACCTCTCTGCTGTGCAAGGGCCTGGGGACACCCATAAGTTTTGCGTGGAATTTGGGGTATCTCCAAAGGTGTGCAGGGGCCAAGGGACACCTATAAGTTGAGAAGGGGTCTGAGGCCTCTCGTGAGGCACACAGTGGGATTTTAGGGTGACTGAGGACACCCATAAGAGATGCACGGGGTTTGGGTCTCCCCTAAAGAATGCAGCTACCCTGAGGCCAGTAGTGCATTATTTTTATAAATTATGGCACCAAACCTATTGCTCTTTAAATATCGGCCAAAGGCCAGCACAGCAAACAGCACATACTCAGTGTCAGCATGTCAGGGCAAGCGTTACGTGCAATAGTGGGAATCACCAGTATGAGTCGAATTTTGGACTTGACATTGCTATCAAAGGTAGAACCATGGAATGTCTCATTTGTCCAAACACGTCTATAAATCAGATCTTGTGAAAAAAACCTAGATTCCACAGAGAGGCCTGGAGGAACACGCTGGAACATTCACTGGAACAGCATCTCTTGAGATCCATTCTAAAAATATCCTGCCCCAGCCATGAATCACAGCAGGTTCTGATGTCACAGAAGGCTCTGAGGTGACATCAGGCTGAGGTCACAGCAGGCTCTGAGGTGACATCAGGCTGAGGTCACAGCAGGCTCTGAGGTCACAGAGGCCCCAGAGCCCCGTGGTTGCACAGCACCACAAGGACCCAGCAGTCAGTCCCTGACCACAACTGCTGCGGCAGCAGCGGCGGCGGCGGTGCTGGCATTCGGACATTGCTGTGAGGACAGCGGTGGCAGCAAGAGCTGGGAACTGGCTCAGGGCAAGGCACCATGGCCCTTGCTCTGCGCCTCTTGCTCCTGCTCCTGCTGGCAGTGGCCCTGCCTGCCAGGGCTGCCCAGGCTGCTCCGTGGCGAGCGCGGGGAGCAGGTGAGCCGGGGCCTGGCTGCCCTTTCCCGGGACAGCACTCCCTTCTCCCCGGGGAGCCCTGGGGATGGTTTTCCCCAGCCTGTAGGGAGGGTTTCCTCTGGGAGGGAGAGAGCTGCAATGGGGCCTGGGCTGCTCCAGTTTCCTCTCCGGGGGTGCTGAATAGGGCCTGCAAAGAGTGTGGAGAGTGACCAGAGCCAGCCCAGAGCTCCCCAGGCCCCTCTGCAGCTTTGGCCCTGTCCCCTGACATCTGCCTCCCACCGCCTGACCCGAGCCCCTGGTAGTGCCCCGTTCCCTAATGCAGATGGGGATCCCAGCAGTCCATGGAAATGCTTCTGATCTGTGTTCCTTTCTAGACTGGGATCAGGAAATGGATGATCTGGAAGACCTGGTGAAGAATGCTTTGCAGTTCCTTAAGGATATTGAAGGCAAGTTCTCAGCGTGCCTTTCCTGACAGAAAAATCAATGTCACCGTGGCAAAAAATCAGGGTCCTGTGCCCTTTTCCTTAACATGATCTCAGGGTTGAAGGATTCTGGAAACCTTTTCCTGCTCCCTTCTGGAGCCCTGAGTGGTCCCACAGGATCACTGTCAGTGGCAGGAAGGAGCATTGAGCTGTCAATCCTCTTCCCGTGTGCAATGCCAGGGTGTCCTTCCGTGTGCTCTGTGCAGCCACGGAGAAGAGCAGAGAGGGAAGGGGCCGGGCCCAGGCCTGTGGCCCGGGGCTGTGCCTTGGGTGGCTCCTTTGGCAGCCCCAGGGAGTCTGAGGATCTCCTGCAGTGCCATGGGAGCTCTTCTGTCCTGCCTTTCTTTGCAGCTGAACCTCTTCATCGCAGTGATGTGACTTCACAACGCACATCCAAGATAGAGCCTGTGGGAGATGCTGAGGGTAGGTCAAGTCCTTTCCCCTGGGAGAGCTGCCAGCTCAGAGCCCACAGCTCGGCCAGGGGGGCATCGCTGCAGGTGCCACGACAGAGCTGTGCCCATGTGTGCCTTCACTGGGCACGATCCTCTCACTGCTCCTGTGGCTCAGTGCTGCCCGTGCAGAGCAGCAGAGGTGACAGCAGCTTCTGTGGCTGTTCTGTTGCAGGCGTGTCTGCAGGGAAGACTTTTCCAGCTCCTTTGGTGGACACTGCACACAAGCCCAGCTCCCATCGCAGGGGTGAGTCATGTGCCCCTGCTGACCTCACGGGCTGAGCCTTGCTTTTGTGGGACTGTTCCTGGCAAATGCAAATACTTTCCCCTAAGGTCCTCCAACAGGGAAGTACAAAGCTCCAGGACCCAAGAAACTCCATGAACCATCTGAACCCATGAGGCAAATGTTGAAGGAGGTGCAGCAGGGAGGACCAGGTGGGTGCATGTCCCTGAGCCTTCTCCTGACACTCCCAGCCGGGGCCTTGCTCTGCACCTCTGGACATGCCGTGCCCAGTCCAGCGGGAAGGGATCCATGGCAGCCTCGCTGCCCCACTGCTCCTATCACAGCCTGCAGGGCTGTTTCCCAGCCTGGCCTGGCTGCAGCTTTTCCCCAGGCTCTGCAGGAAGGCATTGGGCATCAGCAGAGAGGGAGCCCAAAGTGCACCAGGGGCCAGGCACACCCTGAGATCCCTGCAGCTTCCTGGCCTCTGGGCAGATCAGGAAGTGTTGGCTGTTTGGAGATGGATGCCCCTGACCTACACAAAAAGTTTAGAGGGATTCCTAATCCTTATCTATGTCGTTAACAAGCATTGCCTCCTGGAGGTGTCCCCTCACAATGGGGAATGCTTCAATCTGACAGAGCTGTCCTTGTTTCCAGAAGTGGACAGAGAGGATGTGCTGAAAGCGGCGTTTCCCGGAGGAAGCAGGGGCTCCACGGCAGCCTCTGCTGCAGGATGGGAGGCGATTCCAGGCACAGTCACAGGAGGTAATTGCTGAGACGCTGGGCCTGAGCCCTGCTGAGGCTTGAGCTGCCATCTCTGCTGCTTGGCAGTGCCTGCCCTCCAAGGATGTTGCCCAGGGGCTGCAAAGAGTGTGGAGAGTGACCAGAGGCAGCCCAGAGCTCCCCAGGCCCCTCTGCAGCTTTGGCCCTGTCCATTGACATCTGCCTCCTATGGCCTGACCCGACTCCCTGGCAGAGTCCAGTTCCCTAAACAGAGGGGGATCCCAGCACACTGTGAACAAGGTTCTCATCTGTGCTCCTTTCTAGATCAGGCTGCTGGGGAGGCTTCTCCATTAGCTTGGCTGCATAAAGTTTTGAAGCCCTCAGAGCCCAGTTTAGGTATGTTCTCACTCTCCCATCAAGCAAATATCATTGACAACCTGGCAGGAACGTGATGACAGAAATTTCTGTGGCTGTTGAGTTACAGGGGTGTCTGCAGAGAGGAATTCTGCACCACCTCTCTGGGTTGCTGGACAGAAGCCCAGCTCCCATCACAGTCGTGAGTCGTGTTTCCCTGCTGACCCCACTTGCTGAGCCCTGGGTTTGTGGGATCCATTCCTTGGAAACTGAAATGATTTCTGTTCAGGTCCTCCAGCAGTGAAGAACAAACGTAGAGGAGAAGATCGAACTCTGAAGCCTTCTGAACTTCTGGACCAGATGCTGAGTGAACTGGAGAGACAGCATGGTGGGTGCATGTCCCTGAGCCTTCTCCTGACACTCCCAGCCGGGGCCTTGCTCTGCACCTCTGGACACGCCGTGCCCAGTCCAGCGGGAAGGGATCCATGGCAGCCTGGCTGCCCCACTGCTGCTTTCACAGCCTGCAGGGCTGTTTCCCAGCCTGGCCTGGCTGCAGCTTCTCCCCAGGCTCTGCAGGAAGGCATTGGGCATCAGCAGACAGGGAGCCCAAAGTGCACCAGGGACCAGGCACACCCTGAGATCCCTGCAGTTTCCAGGGCTCTGGGTAGTTCAGGAAGGGTGGCTCTTTGCAGATGGATGGCCCTGGCCTGGATTCTTGAACCTTATGGATGCCTTTGACAACCATTGCCTCCTGGAGATGCCCCCTCTTCAATGGACAATGCTTCAATCTGACAGGGCTGTCCTTGTTTCCAGAAGTGGTTGGAGAAGATGTGCTGAAAGCGGCGTTTCCTGGAGGAAGCAGTGGCTCCACGGCAGCCTCTGCTGCAGGAAGGGAGGCGATTCCAGGTACAGTCACAGGAGGTAATTGCTGAGCCTCTGGGCCTGAGGCCTGCTGAGGCCTCGGCTGCCATCTCTGCTGCTTGGCAGTGCCTGCCCTCCAGGGATGCTGCCCAGGGGCTGCAAAGAGTGTGGAGAGTGACCAGAGGCAGCCCAGAGCTCCCCAGGCCCCTCTGCAGCTTTGGCCCTGTCCCCTGACATCGGCCTCCCATGGCCTGACCTGACCCCCTGGCAGTGCCCCATTCCCTAAACAGAGGTGGATCCCAGCAGTCCATGGAAATGCTTCTCATCTGTGCTCCCTTCTAGACTGGGATCAGGACATGGATGATCTGGAAACCCTGGTTCATAGCCATTTTTTACTCTCGGAGGACTCTGAAGGCAAGTTCTCAGTGTGTCTTTCCTGACAGAATAATCAGGGTCAGTGTGACAAGACCTCCCTCGTGCCCTTTCCATTAACATGATATCATGATTGAGGGATGCTGGAAACTTTTCCCTGCTCCCTTCTGGAGCCTTGAGTGGTCCCACAGGATCACTGTCAGTGGCAGGAAGGAGCATTGAGCTGTCAATCCTCTTCCCGTGTGCAATGCCAGGGTGTCCTTCCGTGTGCTCTGTGCAGCCACAGAGAAGAGCAGAGAGGGAAGGGGCCGGGCCCAGGGCTGTGGCCCAGGGCTGTGCCTTGGGTGGCTCCTTTGGCAGCCCCAAGGAGCCTGAGAATCTCATGCAGTGTCACGGGAGCTGTTCTGTCCTGCCTTTCTTTGCAGACAAGCCTCTTCGTCATGGTGATCTGGTTTCCAAAGCCATATCCTGGACTGATGCTCTGGGATCCATGAGTGATCGTCTGGGAGATGCGGAGGGTAGGTCAAGGCTTTTCTTTCTGGGAAATCTGCCAGCTCAGACACCAAAGACAGACCCGGGGGATGGGCACTGGTGCCCCAAGGTCCCTCTCGCTGCAGCTGCTCCCGGAGCTGGCTCTGAGTGCCCAGAGGCCCAAGGCACAGGAGCAGCCTCGAGCGGGAGCCCTGCCCTGAGCCCGGGGCCAGAGCCAGCCCTGGCTCCCCACTGGGCAGGGGCTGCACTGGGGCCTGTCAGGGCCTGGCTGTGTCCCCTTGGGCTGGGGGAGCTGTCACAGGGCAGAGAGGCTCGGGGGTGGCAGTGGCTGCTCAGGGATGGGTTTGGCCCGGGTCCCTCCAAGGAGCCACTGCCCAAAGAGCTGCGCTGGCCCCGGGCTCTTCTCCTGCCCTGCTGGGCTGTGTTGGCTGGCACAGCCTGTGCCAAGGGGCACCAAGGTGGCTGCACGCCCAGCTCTGGGGGAAAGACAAGGTCCTGGCTGTGTGCACTGTGCTGCCAGCTCCGCAGTGGGGCAGAGCATGGGCTCACAGTCCACATTTCTCCCACAGATACAGCTGCCACCACAACACGTGTTCCTGACTCCCAGAAGGGCATTTTAAGTGGCATCTGTCAGGGAACACGGTGTTTGCTTGAGTTAATGGCCATTGTGGCTGGTGGAGGGCTAGTCATTATGTTGTGCTGCGTTGGAATCTGGTACAGCTGGAAGAGGAAATGGTGAGTGTTTGTTCATGTTCTCCTCGAACAGCTTCTTTTAAAAGTCGACTGTAGGCAAGGAACACTCCAGGTGAGGCTGCTGTGGAGTTGTGGTGAGTCCAGGGTTGTCCAAATAACTCTGCTGAGGGTTCTGCTGCTGCTGCCCAGTGCTCTAATTGGCCTCTTAATTGCTGGGCCTTGTCCTGGGGAGCCCGCTGGGGCTGCAGCCATTGCTGGGTCCCACTGAGGCTGCCTGGCCAAGAGCAGCCCCAGGGGCAGCGGGCAGGGGCAGAGCAAGGTGGGGAGGAGAAAGAGCAGGGAGCAGATTGCCCTGGAAAGGCAGAGGCGCTTGGGGCCGCTCCTGGCCAGGGAGCTGCCCAGAGCCATCCCCGGCTGGCCGGGGCCCTGAGGGGCAGCTGTGCAGCTGGGCCAAGCTGTGCCAGCAGCTGCAGCCGTGCTGGGGAGCCTTGGCAGCTCTGGGCCCTGCTGTGCAGGAGGCTCCCTGTGTGCCAGCGCCAGCTGGGCCCTCACACACTCCTCTCTCCACAGGCACCTCCTTGAAGAAAAGCTGAAAGCTGCTGGCTGGTTCCAAGACCTGTACAGCCAGAAGAGCTACAGCAGCAGCTCTGAGTCTGACCTGGTTACAATTACACCTCAAAACTCTGTGGTTCTGTGAGGCTACAGGACCAGCCTGCCATGCAAGGCCGAAGGTGAAACTCCGAGGAAATGATTTGGAAGCACTCAGCTGACCCTTGACTGAGTGTTCCCGGGATCAGCCCTTCTGTTTCAATAAAGGGATAGAGTTGTTACACCAGTGTCCATGTGCTGACCCCAGCAAAGCCCAGAATGCAGCAGCACTGCTGAGCTCCATGGCCGGGAGCAGCCGTGGATGCCCCACGGTGTGGGCAGGCAGGAGGCAGGCAGGGGCTGCTGGGAGCAGCGGCGGGGCCCCGAGGGGCTGGGGGAGCCCATGCTGAGTGTCCCTGGGCTGGGGGCACATTTTCTCCGGTGGCATCACCTGGCCATGGACCTTAGGAGGCACACAGGGCTCTTCTGGGGCCTCTGCTAAGGTGTGCAGGAACCCCTCATGAGGCACAAAGGAATATTGATGGTCTCTCCTAAGGTGTGCAGGGATCCCTTGTGAGGTGTGCAGCAGGTTTCAATTTGAGGGGGTATTTTACTCTTCTCAGCACAATGAAAGGGATACGCTTGGCCATGATTTTTCAAAGCTGGGAGAAAGCCTCTTGCAACGTCTTTGGCCCAGCCTGTGGGCACAGTGGGCAGGCAGAGCCCATCCCTTGAGACCGGTGTAGGCTGCTTGGGCCAGGCTGGGCTGGGCCAGGTGAGGGCCCCGGCAGGGCAGGGCCACAGCTGTGCGCTCTGATGGGGCTGCCAAGCTCTGCCCTGGCCCTGTGCTGCAGCCAAACACACAGTTTCAGCCAGGGCCATTCACTGGGGCACACGAGGCACCCCGGGGTATGACTGAGGCCATGGCTTCTCACACTGAAGGGAGGCTGCCTCTTCCTTTGGAAGGCACAGCTTAGATCCCAATTAAAAATCCCCCCTTTGTGAACCTGCTGGCAAGTGTTGAGAGGCAGAGTTCCAAGCCAAGGAAAAATTCCAAGGCCCGGAGATACACCACCACCGTAGGGTCACCCACAAAATGGCTGCACCGCCTTTTAAAACCTTGGGAACCCTGGCCCCTCCCACCGCCTGTCAGTCAAATCTTCTTCGCCGTTCAGTGGTGGAGGCTGCTGTCTTGCAATCTGATTGGAGGGCAGGTGTGCCATAGGAACAAGCCCGCCCTCCTCCCACAGGCCCCAGGCAGGGCTCGGGTACGGCCCGCCCGCCATGTCCTGACCACTGAGGCCGGCCCTTGGCGAGGGCGAGGGGGCTGTGGAGAGAACACGGCACGTCCAAACAACAAATCACAAACACTAAACATCAGTACAACTTCTTTTAGCAAACACATAACACACATCCTTTAACTGCCAGAGCCAACCATGGCGTTACCTATCTGTAACGTTCGTCCGTCTTATAAAGCTCTTTGCAAAAATCAGCCTGGGCAAAAAATACATTTGTCTTTAGGCTGTTTCTCTTGGTTTTGTTTTTGTTTCGTTTTTGGTTTTGCGGAGGGTTTTGCTTGCTTGTAGGGGTTTTTTTTTCTTGTTTTCTTTTGTGTTTTGGTTTTTTTGGTTCTTTGCTTTGGTGCTCAGGTCTGAGGGAGGAAGGGGCAGATTTTCTGTTCAACTTTCCTGTGGGCAGGCTGGAAGCGAGAAAAGAAGAACAGCTTTTCACCAGCTGGTGCAGGAGCTCTAAAAGCAATTGTGATGTCCCTAAATGAGGGGCTGGGGGCACTCCTTACAGCCCGGATTGTCCGCACCTCGGTTCCCCTCTTTCCTACAGCCAGAGCCTTGGACCTCGGCATGATGGTGAAAAATCCCCCCAGCATCGCTCAGTTTGCAAAAATAAAGGCTTTGCGCTCATTAATATGAAAAGCTGTATGGGTGGCCGGCAGCTAATGTTCTTTTGTTGGCTGGACCCCAGTCAGTTCTCCCATCTAAATGACCGACCCAGGCCCGAGCTGCTCTTAAAGATGAATTGGTCAAAGAGACTGAAGCTCTGTTGACTACGAATTCTTCAGGAAAACAAACACAGGAACTATGAGAATGCTGGTGACAAAAGCAGAGTGCCGAGTTGAATTGAGGCCACCGCACTGCCGCCTTCCCCCCACCCCCCACCCCCTTTTATTTTTAATTTATTTAATATTCTGAGTGCCTGTCCTTGCACGGAGCGGCCTCTCGGCAATGAGCTGCTGTGCCTCCTCGCTGTGCCCCTTTGTGCTCTCTGCTCTGCTCTGCTCTGGCTGGGGAACGTGTCCATCCTGCACTCTGTGTCTGTGTCCTGTCATTCCAATGCGCAGCCCTTTCCTGCTGCTTGGCATACAAATACTCCGATTATTTTATCGGATAACTTCCATCTTGCACTTCATGCCATTCAGTTGTCATTAATCCATGACATTAATCATTAATTGTCTTTAAAATGCCATCAGTCAGACTGTGTCGTATCACGAGTTTCTGCAAGACATTTTCAAGCCTTCCAGCTGTAGTCCAAGGGAAACTGTTTCTGTCTTGCATCACAAAATTAACATGTTTTTTGCAAAGACAGCCCTCTACAAAGGACTTGTTGCGTAGCATTAACATCCATAATGTTGCGTAGCATTAGCATCCAAAGGGCTGGTTTCAAAGACAGACAAAACACCCACGAGCGAACAGTAAACCAACCAAACAACATATTGAAAAAGTACTTTACTTTTAGCTCTCGCTTTTAATATTTTCCAAGCTGGCTTCCTTTTCCACTGCAGTGTTTTTCTTTGGACAGAAAGACACCCTTGCCAGATGATGTGACTTAACAAGGAAAACAGAACTTACACACAATGGATATATTACAGCTAAACATGCAGAGTCTCATTATCGCAATCATCAGCATTTATTTTCTGTTTATTTTTATGTCAGATTGTTTTCAGAAGGGTGAGAACAGTATCTCAGATCCCCTGGCTATTGTTGCCATAGCCACTTACCACCTGTCCTTTCTTACTTGTCCTTTCTGTTGTTCCTCTGCCCATTGTTTCTCTTGGATCTCTGCCTCCTTCACCTGATTTTTATATTTTTCTGGATTTCTGAGGGGTTTTGTGGTGGTTTGGGTTTTTCTTGGTGGTTGTTTTTGTTTGCCTGTTTTGTTGGCTCACAATTTTTCTTTTGTTATTTGTTTTCTTTTATTTTTTTCCCCTACTTACCAGTAGGAATCAGCTTGTGATTTGTGTTGTAAAGTTTTGAAGCACAGGTGTTGCACATAAAGATTGTTTTTGTTTTTTAAGTCATCTCAGAAACAGATGTGAAAAACGAGATTCACTTTTTTGTAAACTTTAGGAAATAGATTTAACAAAAGATAAGACAATTAGGAGATAAAAAGAAGAAACAAGATTATTTTTAATTATTTAATAGTACTTACACTCTTCTAATTCAGCCATGGGATAATTATGCCACAATTCACTATATCAAATAACGGGAAAAAGCACTGGAAAAGAAGATTTTGGGTTTTTTTAACAAAGTTTAAAAAAAGTGAAGGCATTTCAAAAATAAAACCATGTAGTAAAACTACAGCAAATTAAACTCCTCTAGTAAATCAAACTTCTATAGCAAATTAAACTTTGATAATGGAAGCCTGCACCCCAGTCATGTGCAGTGCAGCCTCAGCTGCCCCTTTGAGCCCAGAGCTGCCAAGGGTCAGGGCTGGGATGAGTCTTCACCCAAAACTGGCCCCAAGACTGATTGGGAATCAATCCAGACCAGGGCTCACACAAAGAGCAAAGTCTCAAGGCCAAGGCCAAAGCTTCATCAGGTTGGATTTGTTTTTCCCCTGGATTGCAGCAACTTTGCTCATCCTGTAACATCACTGTTACCACGAAACTTTACATGAGCTACTAAATAATGACTTTCCTATCCTGAAATGCATTACCCAAATACTGTTGTGGACTTGTCTCTGCCCGCTGGCCCTGGGGCTGCTCTTGGCCAGGCAGCCTCAGTGGGAGCCAGCACTGGCTGCAGCCCCAGCGGGCTACCCAGGACAAGGCCCAGCAATTAAGAGGCCAATTAGAGCACTGGGCAGCAGCAGCAGAACCCTCAGCAGAGTTATTTGGACAACCCTGGACTCACCACAACTCCACAGCAGCATGAATACCAGTCAGGCTACCATTGCTATGAGCAGAGTTTTCTTTAAAATAAATTCAACAACTTACCGTCTGATCTCATACAGCTTCCGAAGGCCAAAATAGCAGCCTACCAGGACAATTGGTGCAGTGACTACTGTCACCACTGTGCCTATCATGCAGGACCTGCGCACATCCTGGGGGCAGACAATTTTTGGGAGGCGCATTGGATCCTGGTCATCTGCTCCTGTTTCACTGATAACATCTGTGGGAGCAATGGGGAGCGTGAGCCCGTGCTGTGCCCCACTGCTGAGCTGGCAGCACGGTGCACACGGCCAGGACGTTCTGTGCTTCCCCCAGAGCTGGGCCTGCAGCCACCTTGCTGCCCCTTGGCACAGGCTGTGCCAGCCAACACAGCCCAGCAGGGCGGGAGGAGAGCCCGGGGCCAGCGCAGCTCTTTGGGCAGTGGCTCCTTGGAGGGACCCGGGCCAAACCCATCCCTGAGCAGCCACTGCCACCCCTGAGCCTCCCTGCCCTGTGACAGCTCCCCCAGCCCAAGGGGACATAGCCAGGCCATAACAGGACACACTGGAGCCCTGCTCTGCCCCTCTTCCCTTTCCCCACCATGGGCACCCCTTGCTGCTGCTCCCAGGTTTGGGGCTGTGTCTCTCACAGGGGGAGCCCAGCAGGGCTGCTCAGCCTGGCACAGCAATCACCTTCTGTGGCACTGTCTGGCTCCTCCATTCGTGCACTGGAGGTTGCAACAGAGGCATTGTTTCCTTCAGGAACTGCGGCCTTCAGCAAAGCTTTCTGGTCTATCTCTGGAGAAAGAAAAGGGGCACAGCTGGATCAGTTGGAAACATATCCTATTAGGGAGGGGGCATCTTCAGGAAATAATACTTGTCAAAGACAAGGATGAGGATCAGGAAAAGGCCAAGACTTGGGGCTGCCACAAGGCCCTCCCTCCTCCAAACAGCCCCTACATCTGATGTACCCAGAGCCCAGGAAATTGCAGGGATCTCAGGGTGTGCCTGGCCCCTGGTGCACTTTGGGCTCCCTGTCTGCTGATGCCCAATGCCTTCCTGCAGAGCCTGGGGAGAAGCTGCAGCCAGGCCAGGCTGGGAAACAGCCCTGCAGGCTGTGAAGGCAGCAGTGGGGCAGCCAGGCTGCCATGGATCCCTTCCCACTGTGCCGGGCACGGTGTGTCCAGAGGTGCAGAGCAAGGCCCCGGCTGGGAGTGTCAGGAGAAGGCTCAGGGACATGAACCCACCACGGTGTCTCTCCAGTTCAGTGAGGATTTCGTCCACATATTTGGATTCTTCCAGGGATTTACGGTATCCTGTAGGCTTGTTTCTCCCTCTGGGATGACCTTAATAGAAAATTTTTCCATTTTTCCATGGAAGAATCCCACAAAACCAAGGCTTAGCCTTTGGGGTCAGCAGGGACACATGACTCACCCCTACAATGGAAGCTAGATTTGTGCACAGCATCCAGCCCAGGAGCTGGAAAAGTCCTCCGTGCAGACACATCTGTAACTCGACAGCCACAGAAGCTTCTGTCACCTGGTGTCTGCCAGTAGTGATGCCACTACTGCCTTAGGGAACGGGGCACTGCCAGGGGGTCGGGTCAGGCGGTGGGAGGCAGATGTCAGGGGACAGGGGCAAAGCTGCCGAGGGGCCTGGGGAGCTCTGGGCTGGCTCTGGTCACTCTCCACACTCTTTGCAGCCCCTGGGCAACATCCCTGGAGGGCAGGCACTACTAAGGAGCACCTCAAGCCTCAGCAGGGTTCAGGCCCAGATGAGCAATTACCTCCTGTGACCGTGCCTGGCATTGCTTCCCTTCCTGCAGCAGATTCTGCCATGGAGCCACTGCCTGCTCCAGGAAACGCCGCTTCCAGCACAGGCTTTCGGTTCATCTCTGGAGAAAGGAAGAAGCACAACTGGATCACATGGAGCTGTTCCCTTTTTGCGGGGGTGGGGCATATTCAGGAAGCAATAGTGGTCAAAATCATGACTAAGGACCTGGAAATCATGTAAACATGTGCAATTGGCCAGGGCCCTCCTGCAAAGAAACAGCTGCCCCTCCTGATGTACCCAGAGCCCAGGAAACTGCAGGGATCTCAGGGCGTGCCCGGGCCCTGGTGCACTTTGGGCTCCCTGTCTGCTGATGCCCAATGCATTCCTGCAGAGCCTGGGGAGAAGCTGCAGCCAGGCCAGGCTGGGAAACAGCCCTGCAGGCTGTGAAAGCAGCAGTGGGGCAGCCAGGCTGCCATGGATCCCTTCCCGCTGGGCCGGGCACGGCGTGTCCAGAGGTGCAGAGCAAGGCCCCGGCGGAGAGTGTCAGGAGAAGGCTCAGGGACATGCACCCACCATGCTGTCTCTCCAGTTCACTCAGCATCTGGTCCAGAAGTTCAGAAGGCTTCAAAGATTGATCTTCTCCTCTACGTTTGTTCTTCACTGTTGGAGGACGTGAACAGAAAGCACTTCAGTTTCCAAAGAATGGATCCCACAAACCCAGGGCTCAGCCTGTGGGGTCAGCAGGGAAACACGACTCACCACTGCGATGGGAGCTGGGCTTCTCTGCAGTATCCAGGCCAGGAGCTGGAAGTGTCTTCCCTGCAGACAGACCTGTAACTCAACAGGCACAGAATCTTCTGTCACCTAGTTCCTGCCAGGTAGACAATGACTACTCCAAGGAAGAACATAGATATCTTACCTATAAGAGGTCCCTCTGGATCCAAACTATCTTCCAGCCAATGTGCCGCAAAAACATTCCCAGTATCCCAGTCTAGAAGAGAGCACCGATGAGAAGCATTTCCATGGAGTTCTGGGATCCCCTTCTGTCTTAGGGAACGGGGCACTGCCAGGGGGTCGGGTCATGCCGTAGGAGGCAGATGTCAGGGGACAGGGCCAAAGCTGCAGAGGGGCCTGGGGAGCTCTGGGCTGGCTCTGGTCACTCTCCACACTCTTTGCAGGCCCTGTTCAGCACCCCCAGAGGGAAACTGGAGCAGCCCAGGCCCCATTGGAGCTCTCCCCCTCCCAGAGGAAACCCTCCCTACAGGCTGGGGAAAACCATCCCCAAGGCTCCTCGGGGAGAAGGGAGCGCTGTCCCGGGAAAGGGCAGCCAGGCCCCGGCTCACCTGCTCCCCGCGCTCGCCATGGAGCAGCCTGGGCAGCCCTGGCAGGCAGGGCCACTGCCAGCAGGAGCAGGAGCAAGAGGCGCAGAGCAAGGGCCATGGTGCCTTGCCCTGAGCCAGTGCCCAGCTCTTGCTGCCACCGCTGTCCTGACACTGCTGTCCCGAATGCCAGCACCTCCGCCGCCGCTGCTGCCGCTGCAGTTGTGGTCAGGGACTGACTGCTGGGTCCTTGTGGTGCTGTGCAACCACGGGGCTCTGGGGCCTCTGTGACCTCAGAGCCTGCTGTGACCTCAGCCTGATGTCACCTCAGAGCCTGCTGTGACCTCAGCCTGATGTCACCTCAGAGCCATGGTGGAAGGTGGGATTGTGTGGGAAGTGGGATCTGTGTTCTTCTGAAGGGAGCTCGTCCTGCCCAGCAGCTCTGTCCAGGGCTGTGAACCAGTCCCCGCCCAGCTGATCTCACTGGCTGGGGGATGAAGGGGTGGAGAGCTCTCCCAAGGCCTTCTCAGCCCTGCATTGCTCCATGGCTTCTTTCTTCCAAGAAAAATTTTGTTCATAATTGAGTGGGACATACTCATCTGTTCACAAGCAAATTCTTCTTGCCATTCACACAGTGTTTGATTTGTTCTAATCAGACTGTAATTAAGACCTGCTTTTCACTGTAATTAAGGCTGATGCATTATTAGGCAGTGTTGTGTAATTTGTCCTGGGGTCTGGCACTGTAGAGAGTTTTTCTGTAAATGACATTTGACGACAGATGTAGTCTAGAACACTTCTGGCCTTCTAGAAGTGTTATCCTCTTTTCCTCTTCCTTCTCCCAGAAATTTTCAACTCTGAGGTCTAAGCTCTTCAGCTGCCTCACAAACACTGTTTTAATTCAGACAGGCATCCCTGCAGTGAGCAACAAATCAGGACTGTGGCTGTGAAGCTTGAAGCAATATGTGTTTATAGCACTAAAATAATAATCCATTAGCCAGGTGAAGCCAAGCATTTCCCAAATAACTCTACCTACCCTCAGGAATGTTTCAAAAAGGATCATAGTAAAAGCTAGGAACAAGGAGAGAGAACGTCATCCAAATGAAAAACCCAGCTTTCTGAGATCTTTATATTCCTATAAAAACAGGCTCAAAATTGTTCATATATGGAACATTAATTAAGAAGCAATGTCCTGGTTTGGAGTAAATTAGGGAAGAACCTCCAAAAGGAGTCCCCTGAACAAAACCTCCACCAACCCTTCCCCGCCCCAGCCCTGGGTTCGGGAAGGAAAATACCTCGGAGGAAAGTGGAAAAACCGGTTTATTGACAAATATACACTCCCCAACACCGAATAGTGGGAAAAGACGGGTTACTGTGATGAGGAGAGTGCTGACACGTCTCTGCCTGGCCCGGGACTTCTCCAACTTCTCAGGTCAGGTCAGGTCCGGAGCCGGTTCAAACCTTGGGGGGGGGGGGGGGGTGGGGGTGGGGTCGGGGGGGAAGAAGGAAGGAGGGAAAAATCCAAACAGAAGCAGCGGGGGGGGGGCGGAGGGGGGAAGAAAAACGGCGGCAGGGGCAGCCGGAGAGCAAAGCAAAGCGAAGCGAAGCGAAGAAGTCAAAAGCAGCCGAGCTAGCAAAAGCAAAAGCCAAAACAGGAAAAAAAAAAAAAGGAACTGCAGGCTCCTGCCCAAGAGGGCGGGATTCAGCAGCGAGACATAACAATGTATCCAAGATATGGGATGGATATATGGGATAGGAGGCAGCTCAACCCAGAACATTCCACCCCTTATCCCATATATCCATCCAATTAAAACTTTCATCTCACTTACTCAGACCTTTAACACTTACACATTTCCATCCATCTTACTTGCTCAGACCTTCGACACTTACACATTTCCTTCTGTTTCATATCTAACTGATCTAACGCACAGACAATGGTAGTAACATTCAGCACATATCAATCTTACCCCGTATTCAGATTTCCCTGAGGTACACATCGCATTGTTCCATCTTTCTGCATTATCCACCATGTACAACCCAGTCCTTGAGCAGAGACAACTCCACGGATGGGTTTGCCCAAACTCGAGTCAGGGTTGATCCATACTGTCTTTCCCAACAAACCTCTAACATGGGCCACTGGGACTTTATCTCCATCTACTATATTAAGGTGCTGGGACTGAGCAGGACCCGCTCGGTTGGTGGAACCTCATGTGTTAACTAACCAGATGGCTTTTGCTAAATGCTGCTCCCAATTTTTTAAGGACCCTCCACCCAATGCTTTCAGGTGGTTTTTAAAAGCCCATTATACCTCTCCACTTTACCTGCGGCTGGTGCATGGTAGGGGATATGATATACCCATTCAATGCCATGTTCCCTAGCCCAGGTTTTAATAAGATTATTTTTGAAATGAGTCCCATTGTCTGACTCAATTCTCTCGGGAGTGCCGTGCCTCCAAAGGACCTGCTTTTCAAGGCCCAGGATGGTGTTGCGGGCTGTAGCATGAGACACAGGATAGGTTTCCAACCATCCTGTGGTGGCTTCTACCATGGTCAGCACATGACGCTTGCCTTGGCGGGTTTGAGGCAGTGTGATGTAATCAATCTGCCAGGCCTCCCCATACTTGTACTTAGACCACCGCCCTCCATACCAGAGAGGCTTCACCCGCTTGGCTTGCTTAATGGCAGCGCATGTCTCACAGTCACTGATAACTTGAGAGATGCTGTCCATGGTTAAATCCACTCCTCGGTCTCGTGCCCACTTATAGGTGGCATCTCTACCTTAGTGACCTGAGGCATCATGGGCCCATCGTGCTAGAAATAACTCTCCCTTGTGCTCCCAGTCAAGATCTATCTTCAACTCCCCTATCTTTGCAGCTTGATCTACCTGCTGATTATTTTGCTGCTCCTCATTAGCTCTACTCTTGGGGACATGGGCATCTACATGGCGAATCTTCACAGGTAGGTTTTCTAACCGGGCAGCGATATCTTTCCAGTCTTCAGCAGCCCAAATTTGTTTTCCTCAACGCTGCCAGTTCGCCTCTTTCCATTTCTTCAGCCATCCCCACAGAGCATTGGCTACCATCCAAGAATCAGTGTATAGATAGAGCCTTGGCCACTTCTCTCTCTTTGCAATATCTAGGGCCAGTTGAATGGCTTTAAGTTCAGCAGATTGACTGGATCCACCCTCTCCTTCAACGAACCCTACGACCTGTCGTGTGGGGCTCCATACAGCTGCCTTCCACCTCCGACCCATCCCTATGACACGGCAGGAACCGTCGGTGAATAAAGCGTAACATATTTCCTCTGCTGGCAACTGGTCGTATGGCGGAGCTTCCTCAACCTGGGTCACTGGTTCTTGTTCTTCATCTGCAATACTGAAACTTTCACCTTCGGGCCAGTTTGTAATTACTTCCAAAATTCCAGGGCGATTCAATTTCCCAACTTGAGCGCGTTGTACAATGAGGGCAATCCACTTGCTCCAGGTAGCACTGGTGGCATGGTGGGTGGAGGGAACCTTTCCTCTAAACATCCACCCTAGCACTGGTAGTCGGGGTACCAGGAGGAGTTGTGCTTCCATACCTATAACCTCTGAGGCGGCCCGAACCCCTTCATAGGCTGCTAGAATTTCCTTTTCTCCTTAGTATTACCACGGCACTTCTCTTTCAAATACTTTGCCATCTCAGCTGGGTTCTGAATTTGTTCAGATGGGAAGTCCCAGACTATAGGATCAGAAAATTCCTTTAAAATTTGGCCTATATCTTCCCATTTCCCACTCCACTCAAGATTCCTCTTTGTGGGCTTTACCCCTAAATCAGGAGTCTCATTAGCCCTTTTAGAAATCTCAGCTTTTATTTTATATAAACTGCAGACAGTATAGAAAAAACTTACTAGATTAAATGCCAGAAAGATGGTCTCTTTAACACTCAGGGGAAACTGAACATTTTCTAATAGAGATGTAAAAAATTCAAAGGAGAAGAGGGAAGACAGAGGCTGAAAAAACTCTTCCCCTGCTTCTCCCCTAACAAACTGAATACACCACCATAACAATGAACTATACACTTCTGGAACAGATTTAAGCATCTTAACAGCCCTTCTATAAAGCATCACAAGCAAGCCCAGCCCAATGAATATTCTGGTTAGTGCCCCACGGCCCCAAAAACTACGTATTAGTAGCAAAACCAGAGCTTTTTCTATGTAAGGGAATAACCCTAGGTACCACAGAGGTATTAAAACCTCAAAAATCCCTGGGGACCAGAAATATTGGCAGGCTTTCACCCCGAATGACATTATGAATCCAGAAAAAAACATCCCAATACACCCACAAAACAACTAGAACCACCAATAGTATTATTATTAAGGTTTTTCCACTTTCTCTGGCCCTTTCCCGGCCAAAGCACCAAGAAATGTCCTGGTTTGGAGTAAATCAGGGAAGAACCTCCAGAAGGAGTCCCCTAAACCAAACATCCCCCCCCCCCCAGCCCTGGGTTCGGGAAGGAAAATACCTCAGGGGAAAGTGGAAAAACTGGTTTATTGACAAATATACACTCCCCAACACTGAATAGTGGGAAAAAGACGGGTTACTGTGATGAGGAGGGAGCTGACGCGTCTCTGTCTGGCCCGGGACTTCTCCAACTTCTCAGGTCAGGTCAGGTCCGGAGCCGGTTCAAACCTTGGGAGGTGGGGGTGGGGGTGGGGTCGGGGGGGAAGAAGGAAGGAGGGAAAAATCCAAACAGAAGCAGCGGCAGGGGGGGAGAAAAACGGTGGCAGGGGCAGCCGGAGAGCAAAGCAAAGCGAAGCGAAGCGAAGAAGTCAAAAGCAGCCGAGCTAGCAAAAGCAAAAGCCAAAACAGGAAAAAAAAAAAAAAGAACTGAAGGCTCCTGCCCAAGAGGGCGGGATTCAGCAGCGAGACATAACAATGTATCCAAGATATGGGATGGATATATGGGATAGGAGGCAGCTCAAACCAGAACCAAGCAAACAACACATTGTCAAAGTATTTTCTTGGGGAACAAAAAGAACCTAAATAAAAATAAGTCTGCATGTGGATTTATAAGTAAACCATCAGGCTAAGAAAAAAACCAGACCTGTCAAAACTGAAAACAAAAAGGCTGTTTCACCTGTTTCAGTATTGTGGTGGTTTAGCATGCATTTGAAAAGTTTTTTTCCTAAGGAAGTTCTGGCATGGATTGTGATTGACAGCTTGGCTGTCGAATGGGAGTGTTTCTATGTCTCTGGAAGCAATCTTAAATCACAAGTTCCCAAGTGACTTGTCCCTTTTCCTTTTCTGGCCGGCAAGGAGGTAACACCATCTCGTGAGTCGGGGTTTGGGCTGGGCCCCCCGGGGCCAGGCCCCCTCGAGGGTGGCCCTGCCTGTGGGACAGCGGCCAGGGCTGGCCGTGTCCCCTCTGTCCCCTCCTGGCCCCTCCGGTGGGGAGAGGAGGAGGAGGAGTGCAGACCAGCAGTCTGGCCCTGCGCCAGGACCACGGTGGCCCTGCTCTGGGCCTTGGTTGCCAGAGCCTCTGGTCCAAAGGAGGAGAGACTTTTTAAGAACTTTTCTCCAGAGCTCCAGGGAGCTGATCCAGGTTTGAGTGGCTTTAGATCTGACCAGGGGTGGAGGAGGTTTTGTCCATCAGCGTTCCTGAGCTTGTGCTCTGTCTCTCTCCCTTTCTCCTCCCGTCACCTGTGGCCTTGAAGTTTCAGGAGTCCGCTGGAGAGAAAAACTCTGGGCAAAGACTTTAACCCTATTCCCTCCTCCACGGAAGACAGTGATTTGAAATGTAGAGAGACAGCATTGAAACAAAGTCAGTGAAAGAACTGAGAAAGACTATTGGAAGATGGGATGGAGGAAGTGGACGTTTCTGAGCGAACTTCTCTAGATGTGAATTATGGGAGAAATGGACTGTTTTGGTAATATCCTAATGCTGCTTGGGGGAATGCAAGTTCTGGCCAAAGGATTGTGTGTATTGATATACCTGGGTTTTAGTTGAGAATTTTGATTAGAATATGTCCCTGGCTCCTGGGAAAGAACAAGGAGGTCTCTATTTCTTTTGAGATAGAGGCAAATTTAGAGATGGAAGAGAATCCCTGTTTTGTACCGGAAAAGCATTCTTAAAACAATACCCCAAACATGTGGAAGCTCATCAACAGTTTGGAAAACTGTTATATGGGTGAGACTGCACAGAATCTGCAAAAATTCCAGGCAGTTGCAGATCTGTGGCCTTGAGAGCCACCAGACCTTTTCTTGTGGCGTGTTCTCCATAACCCTAGAGAGGCTCCTCTCCCAAGGTGATGTAGGATCGTGTTGAAATGGTGGCAACTGACTGAAAATCATAGTTTTCGCTCTGTGGTGAGTGGGAAAGTGAGCAGTTTGGGGAGTGGGGGGAAGATGTTTGAATATTTCATTTTTTACTTTTTCTCTTTTCCTTTAGTGTATAGTAATAAAATCTATCTGTTTTTACTTCTAAGTTGTGCCTGTTTTGCCTTTTTCTCCCAAACTTCTATCTCCCAGTTGATAAATGAAATTTGGCGAATGTGAAACCACAACAAGTATGAAAAAAAGAAAAGACTGAACAAAATAAGAGATCCTCAAGACCATTACTATATACAGGAACCTCACAAAATAGGGAATAAATGAAGGAAACTGTAGTGTGCAATTCACAGAGGTAACCTGTAATTTATTGGTGGAGTTGTTGCAAAATTTCTGAGTGCAGACTCAAAAGCAAAGGGGCTTATGAGACCATGTGTGGGCATTTACAGCAATCTGAGGGATGTTTCTGGAACCAATTCCCGAGAAGAAGTGCAGCACACAATTCCTGGGACAATCTCTTTCCTGGCTGTAGACTTCTTGACAGTCCGTCCCCTTGGGCTGGGGGAGCTGTCACAGGGCAAGGAGGCGCGGGGGTGGCAGTGGCTGCTCAGGGATGGGTTTGGCCCGGGTCCCTCCAAGGAGCCACTGCCCAAAGAGCTGTGCTGGCCCCGGGCTCTTCTCCTGCCCTGCTGGGCTGTGTTGGCTGGCACAGCCTGTGGATGGACATGTCCATCTCTTTATTGGAACCGAAGGGCAGATCCTGGAAGCTCTCAGTCAAGGTTCAGGTGAGCACTTCCAAATAGTTTCCTGGCAGAAATAGATGGCCAAACTTGCCCTTATCACAAGCAAACAGCACGTTCCTTGACAGAGGCCCCTTCTGATTCCCTTCTGGGAGTCAGGAACACGTGTTGTGGTGGCAGCTGCACCTGTGGGAGCAATGAGGAGGGTGAGCCCGTGCTGTGCGCCACTGCTGAGCTGGCAGCACGGTGCACACGGCCAGGACGTTCCGTGTTTCCCCCAGATCTGGGCCTGCAGGCACGTTGCTGCTCCTTGGCAGAGGCTCACAGGAAAGTCAGCAGGTAAAACAAAGGTTTTGGGAAGCCATGGCCCTTCGATGAAGCCAAACATTTACAGCCAAACAGCCTATTAAAAAGATGGAAGTACACTCTGAGGGTATAGCCGGGGCCAGGAGATCACAGCAGGCTCTGAGGTGACATCAGGCTGAGGTCACAGCAGGCTCTGAGGTCACAGAGGCCCCAGAGCCCCGTGGTTGCACAGCACCACAAGGACCCAGCAGTCAGTCCGTGACCACAACTGCAGCGGCAGCAGCGGCGGCGGAGGTGCTGACATTGGGACCTTGTTGTGAGGACAGCGGTGGCAGCAAGAGCTGGGAACTGGCTCAGGGCAAGGCACCATGGCCCTTGCTCTGCGCCTCTTGCTCCTGCTCCTGCTGGCAGTGGCCCTGCCTGCCAGGGCTGCCCAGGCTGCTCCGTGGCGAGCCCGAGGAGCAGGTGAGCCGGGGCCTGGCTGCACTTTCCCGGGACAGCACTCCCTTCTCCCCGGGGAGCCTTGGGGATGGTTTTCCCCAGCCTGTAGGGAGGGTTTCCTCTGGGAGGGAGAGAGCTGCAATGGGGCCTGGGCTGCTCCAGTTTCCTCTCCGGGGGTGCTGAACAGGGCCTGCAAAGAGTGTGGAGAGTGACCAGAGCCAGCCCAGAGCTCCCCAGGCCCCTCTGCAGCTTTGGCCCTGTCCCCTGACATCTGCCTCCCACGGCCTGACCCGACACCCTGGCAGTGCCCCGTTCCCTAAGGCAGAAGGGGATCCCAGCACTCCATGGAAATGCTTCTCATCTGTGCTCCTTTCTAGATAATCTTGCTGGGAAAACTATTCCAGCAACTTGGATGGATGAGAGTTTCAATCACATGGGACTTACTGGAGGCAAGTTCCCAGCATCCCTTTCCTGAATGAAAAATCAGTGTTACTGGGGCAGGAGCTCATTCAGGGGCCATTTTCCTTAAGGACATCTCAGGGGTGATGGATTCTGGAAACCTTTCCCTGCTCCCTTCTGGAGCCCTGAGTGGTCCCAGTGGATCATTTTCAGTGGCAGGAAGGAGCATTGAGCTGTCAATCCTCTTCCCATGTGCAATGCCAGGGTGTCCTTCCGTGTGCTCTGTGCAGCCACGGAGAAGAGCAGAGAGGGAAGGGGCCGGGCCCAGGGCTGTGCCCCGGGGCTGTGCCTTGGGTGGCTCCTTTGGCAGCCCCAAGGAGCCTGACTTGCCACTGCCCGCTGCCCCTGCTGCCACTGTCAAGCCCTGGCCCTGCCTGGGGATCAGATCAGAGCTACTGGCAGCTCCAGGGAGTCCTTTCTCCTCTCACTGTCCCTCAAGGGGCTCCTTCCATCCCAGTGTGGGGCCACTGCAAGCACGAGGTGCCCCTGTCCCTGCTCCTGAGCAGAAGGCAGAGATGGTGGAGTGCCTGGGAGGGCACCAATCACCCAGGGGCCCTCACTGGCACTGCGGCCTGAAGAAGAAATGGAACTACTTTCTCAGCCGGGGCCTTGGTCTGCACCTCTGGACACACCGTGCCCGGCACAGCGGGAAGGGATCCATGGCAGCCTGGCTGCCCTACTGCTGCTTTCACAGCCTGCAGGGCTGTTTCACAGCCTGGCCTGGCTGCAGCTTCTCCCCAGGCTCTGCAGGAAGGCATTGGGCATCAGCAGACAGGCAGCCCAAAGTGCACCAGGGGCCAGGCACACCCCGAGATCCCTGCAGTTTCCTGGGCTCTGGGTACATCAGGAGGGGCACCTGTTTGGCAGAGGGCGGGCCTGCCAGCCCTAATAAGCTGGCCTTTCTTTTGAATCTTTTCCATGACTTAGACAAGCTTTGGTCTCCTGAAGATACCACCTCCCTGATGGTGAATGTTTCCAAGTGATCCAACTGTGCTCCTTCTGTTTCTCCAGAGATGCAAGGAGACAATGTGCTGAAGACAATATTTCCCGGAGGAAGCAGTGGCTCCATGGCAGACTCTGCTGCAGGAAGGGAGACAATGAAAGGCACAGTCACAGGAGGTAATTGCTGAGCCTCTGGGCCTGAGCCCTGTTGAGGCTTGAGCTGCCATCTCTGCTGCTTGGCAGTGCCTGCCCTCCAGGGATGCTGCCCATGCTCCATGGAAATGCTTCTCATCGGTGCTCTCTTCTAGACTGGGATACTGGGAATGTTTTTCCAGCACCTTGGCTGGAAGATAGTTTGGATCCAGAGGGACCTCCCATAGGTAAGATATCTATGTTCTTCCATGGAGTAGTGATTGTCAGTCTGGCAGGGGCTAGGTAACAGAAGGTTCTGTGCCTGTTGAGTTACAGGTCTGTCTGCAGGGAAGACATTTCCAGCTCCTGGCCCGGATACTGCACAGAAGCCCAGCTCCCATCACAGTGGTGAGTCGTGTTTCCCTGCTGACCCCACAGGCTGAGCCCTGGGTTTGTGGGATCCATTCTTTGGAAACTGAAATGCTTTCTGTTCACGTCCTCCAACAGTGAAGAACAAACGTAGAGGAGAAGATCAATCTTCGAAGCCTTCTGAACTTCTGGACCAGATGCTGAGTGAACTGGAGAGACAGCATGGTGGGTGCATGTCCCTGAGCCTTCTCCTGACACTCCCAGCCAGGGCCTTGCTCTGCACCTCTGGACACGCCGTGCCCGGCACAGCGGGAAGGGATCCATGGCAGCCTGGCTGCCCCACTGCTGCTTTCACAGCCTGCAGGGCTGTTTCCCAGCCTGGCCTGGCTGCAGCTTCTCCCCAGGCTCTGCAGGAAGGCATTGGGCATCAGGAGACAGGGAGCCCAAAGTGCACCAGGGGCCGGGCACGCCCTGAGATCCCTGCAGCTTCCCAGGCTCTGGGTAGTTCAAGAAGGGTGGCTCTTTGCAGATGGATGGCCCTGGCCTACACAAAAAGTTTATAGAGATTCCTAATCCTTATCCATGTCTTTGACAAGCATTGCCTCCTGGAGGTACCCCCTCTCCAATGGGGAATGCTTCAATCTGACAGAGCTGTCCTTGTTTCCAGAAGTGGACGGAGAAGATGTGCTGAAAGCGGCGTTTCCCGGAGGAAGCAGTGGCTCCATGGCAGACTCTGCTGCAGGATGGGAGGCGATGCCAGGCACAGTCACAGGAGGTAATTGCTTCTATGAGCCTGAGCTCTGCTGAGGCCTGAGCAGCCAGGTCTTCTGATTGGCACTGCCTGCCCTCTAGGGATGGCTCCCAGGGCATGGGAAAGATTGTGGAGAGTGACCAGAGCCAGGCCAGAGCTCCCCAGACCCCTCTGCAGCTTTGGCCCTGTCCCCTGACATCTGCCTCCCACCGCCTGACCCGACCCCCTGGCAGTGCCCCGTTCCCTAAGGCAGAAGGGGATCCCAGCACTCCATGGAAATGCTTCTCATCTGTGCTCCTTTCTAGATAATCTTGCTGGGAAAATTATTCCAGCAACTTGGATGGATGAGAGTTTCAATGACATGGGACTTACTGGAGGCAAGTTCTCAGCATCCCTTTCCTGAATGAAAAATCAGTGTTACTGGGGCAGGAGCTCATTCAGGGGCCATTTTCCTTAAGGACATCTCAGGAGTGATGGATTCTGGAAACCTTTCCCTGCTCCCTTCTGGAGCCCTGAGTGGTCCCACAGGATCACTGTCAGTGGCAGGAAGGAGCATTGAGCTGTCAATCCTCTTCCCGTGTGCAATGCCAGGGTGTCCTTCCGTGTGCTCTGTGCAGCCACGGAGAAGAGCAGAGAGAGAAGGGGCCAGGCCCACGGCTGTGCCCCGGGGCTGTGCCTTGGGTGGCTCCTTTGGCAGCCCCAGGGAGCCTGAGCTGCTCCTGCTGCCACTGCCAAGCCCTGGCCCTGCCTGGGGCTCAGATCAGAGCTACTGGCAGCTCCAGGGAATCCTTTCTCCTCTCACTGTCCCTCAAGGGGCTCCTTCCATCCCAGTGTGGGGCCACTGCAAGCACGAGGTGCCCCTGTCCCTTCTCCTGAGCAGAAAGCAGACATGAGGCAGTGCCTGGGAGGGCACCAGTCACCCAGGGGCCCTCACTGGTACTGCGGCCTGAAGAAGAAATGGAACTACTTTCCATTCAGGACGTGCTAGACAGAAGAACAAAGACATGGCAGACAAGAAATCCCTGGAGGCAGCCAAACGTCTGGACCAGATGCTGAGTGAACTGGAGAGACACCGTGGTGGGTTCATGTCCCTGAGTCTTCTCCAGACACTCCCAGCCAGGGCCTTGCTCTGCTGCTCTGGACACACCGTGCCCGGCCCAGTGGGAAGGGATCCACGGAAGCCTCGCTGCCCCACTGCTGCTTCCACAGCCTGCAGGGCTGTTTCCCAGCCTGGCCTGGCTGCAGCTTCTCCCCAGGCTCTGCAGGAAGGCATTGGGCATCAGCAGACAGGCAGCCCAAAGTGCACCAGGGGCCAGGCACACGCTGGGATCCCTGCAGTTTCCGGGGCTCTGGGTACATCAGGTGTAGGGGCTGTTTGGAGGAGGGAGGGCCCAGCCCCAACAACCTGGCCGTTTCCCCAATCCTTATCCATGTCTTTGACAAGCAATGCCTCCTGAAGATGCCCCCGCCCGGATGACAAATGGTTCCATCTGATCCAGCTGTGCCTTTTCCTTTCTCAAGAGATGCAGCAAAAGATCGCGCAGATGGCGGCACATTCTCTAGGAAGCAATGATGCCGTGCCAGCCCCAGGACATGAAGAGATGCCACACACAGACACAGACACAGACATGGACACAGTTAAAGAGGGTAATTGCTGTGCCAGGCTCAGCCCTCGCTGGGGCTGTGTGGCAGCAGCTCTTTCCCAGCCCCTGCCCTTGCACGGCCCGGCAGCAGCCAAAGCTGCAGGCACCCGGGCTTGGAGGCCTCTGGAGCTCGTTGACAGCCCCTGGGAAAGGGCACTGGTGCCCCAAGGTCCCTCCTGCTGTGCCAAGGGGCAGCAAGGTGCCTGCAGGCCCAGCTCTGAGGGAAACACAGAACGTCCTGGCCGTGTGCACCGTGCTGCCAGCTCAGCAGTGGGGCACAGCACGGGCTCACGCTCCCCATTGCTCCCACAGATATGCTTGGCAAGTCAGATATGGATGCCCAGAATCCACCGAGCCCCCAAAGAGTTCTCTGCCCCCAGGATGTGCGCAAGTCCTGCATGGTAGGCACAGTGGTAACACTGTTTACTGTGCCACTTTCCATGGTCTTGTGTTATGTCGGGTTCCGGTGGTGGAAGGAAAAGAAACGGTAAGTTGCAGTTGATCTCCATCCTCCAGCTCCTTTAAAGGTCGATGATTGTCTGGGAACACTGCCAGCAAGGCTGGTGTGGAGCTCTGGTGTGTCCAGGGTTGTCCAGATAACTCTGCTGAGGGTTCTGCTGCTGCTGCCCAGTGCTCTAATTGGCCTCTTAATTGCTGGGCCTTGTCCTGGGGAGCCCGCTGGGGCTGCAGCCAGTGCTGGCTCCCACTGAGGCTGCCTGGCCAAGAGCAGCCCCAGGGGCAGCGGGCAGGGGCAGAGCAAGGTGGGGAGGAGAAAGAGCAGGGAGCAGATTGCCCTGGAAAGGCAGAGGCGCTTGGGGCCGCTCCTGGCCAGGGAGCTGCCCAGAGCCATCCCCGGCTGGCCGGGGCCCTGAGGGGCAGCTGTGCAGCTGGGCCAAGCTGTGCCAGCAGCTGCAGCCGTGCTGGGGAGCCTTGGCAGCTCTGGGCCCTGCTGTGCAGGAGGCTCCCTGTGTGCCAGCGCCAGCCGGGCCCTCACACACTGCTCTCTCCACAGCCGCCCTGCTGCAGCTCCAGCATCCCGGCCCGGGCGGCGTGACTCTCCCTCACCTCCAGAGAGCTCAGAGAACGACTGGTTCGACAGTCTTCGTACATGGCCTCAGCAGCAGCAGTTGCCCAAGAGGGCAGAGCTGTCCGTTCCTCCCCCACGGTCCCCCAGCCCTCCTGCCAAGCGCAAGGCCCCCGAGATCCCCCCACCTCCTCCCCTCCCGAACCCCCCACCCTGGTCCAGCTAGGACTGGGACTGGGCCAGCCACAGCAGGGCTTGGGCCACCAACAGCTTGGGGCCCTTCATAGCATTGCATGTTTTACCCCGCCTATCAGGGGAAAAAATAATAAAAAAATTCTTCAGTTTAAACTTCATTATTTCTGTGGTCGGGCCGCTCAAATTTTGAGCTATTCATTCTCCATGGTATTTCTCCCCATTTCCTTGGTATCTATAAAAATTCATCTGGACGTGAAAATCAGCAGAATTACCGAGATTGACCTGAAAGCGCAGAGGAGAATCTAGCACAAAATATTCTCCCTGTGTACTGTACAATAAACAAGGAATATGCAGAGGAAAATGCAGAGGCAGTTGAGGTTCGTGGAACTCCCAGAATACTGACCCTGCAGAGAAGGCAAACAGCTCTGGCAGTGGCTGAGGAACTTCTCCTCCCAGACTCCTCTGAAAGTCTGTCACTTCAGGAGGGGAAAGTTTTAAACCTTTGCTTTACCTCCCTCCTGTGCTAAAATGTAAGGCTCCTCCTGAGAAAATACTGAGCTACAAACAATTCTCCATTCCTCAACAAAGCTACTCGAGTGCTCGACTTATCTTAAAGAACAAAACCAAATGTGGTCAGCAATTTCCCATCGAAGTCTGTTTGCAAAGCAACCCCACCACATGTGAGCAAATATATATTAGCATCAGTTCACTCAAAAGAAACTCAGCCACCTATTAAGCAGCGCTATAAATGAACTTGAATTCTCTTTTCCTCACATATCAGCTGGGCCGGTGACATCAGGCTGAGGTCACAGCAGGCTCTGAGGTGACATCAGGCTGAGGTCACAGCAGGCTCTGAGGTCACAGAGGCCCCAGAGCCCCGTGGTTGCACAGCACCACAAGGACCCAGCAGTCAGTCCCTGACCACAACTGCAGCGGCAGCAGCGGCGGCGGCGGTGCTGACATTCGGACCTTGTTGTGAGGACAGCGGTGGCAGCAAGAGCTGGGAACTGGCTCAGGGCAAGGCACCATGGCCCTTGCTCTGCGCCTCTTGCTCCTGCTCCTGCTGGCAGTGGCCCTGGCTGCCAGGGCTGCCCAGGCTGCTCCGTGGCGAGCGCGGGGAGCAGGTGAGCCGGGGCCTGGCTGCCCTTTCCCGGGACAGCGCTCCCTTCTCCCCTGGGAGCCTTGGGGATGGTTTTCCCCAGCCTGTAGGGAGGGTTTCCTCTGGGAGGGAGAGAGCTGCAATGGGGCCTGGGCTGCTCCAGTTTCCTCTCCGGGGATGCTGAACAGGGCCTGCAAAGAGTGTGGAGAGTGACCAGAGCCAGCCCAGAGCTCCCCAGGCCCCTCTGCAGCTTTGACCCTGTCCCCTGACATCTGCCTCCCACCGCCTGACCCGACCCCCTGGCAGTGCCCCGTTCCCTAAGGCAGAAGGGGATCCCAGCACTCCATGGAAATGCTTCTCATCTGTGCTCCTTTCTAGATAATCTTGCTGGGAAAATTATTCCAGCAACTTGGATGGATGAGAGTTTCAATGACATGGGACTTACTGGAGGCAAGTTCTCAGCATCCCTTTCCTGAATGAAAAATCAGTGTTACTGGGGCAGGAGCTCATTCAGGGGCCATTTTCCTTAAGGACATCTCAGGAGTGATGGATTCTGGAAACCTTTCCCTGCTCCCTTCTGGAGCCCTGAGTGGTCCCACAGGATCATTTTCAGTGGCAGGAAGGAGCATTGAGCTGTCAATCCTCTTCCCGTGTGCAATGCCAGGGTGTCCTTCCGTGTGCTCTGTGCAGCCACGGAGAAGAGCAGAGAGGGAAGGGGCCAGGCCCAGGGCTGTGCTCCGGGGCTGTGCCTTGGGTGGCTCCTTTGGCAGCCCCAAGGAGCCTGAGCTGCCACTGCCCGCTGCCCCTGCTGCCACTGTCAAGCCCTGGCCCTGCCTGGGGATCAGATCAGAGCTACTGGCAGCTCCAGGGAGTCCTTTCTCCTCTCACTGTCCCTCAAGGAGCTCCTTCCATCCCAGTGTGGGGCCACTGCAAGCACGAGGTGCCCCTGTCCCTGCTCCTGAGCAGAAGGCAGAGATGGTGGAGTGCCTGGGAGGGCACCAATCACCCAGGGGCCCTCACTGGCACTGCGGCCTGAAGAAGAAATGGAACTACTTTCTCAGCCGGGGCCTTGGTCTGCACCTCTGGACACGCCGTGCCCGGCACAGCGGGAAGGGATCCATGGCAGCCTGGCTGCCCCACTGCTGCTTTCACAGCCTGCAGGGCTGTTTCCCAGCCTGGCCTGGCTGCAGCTTCTCCCCAGGCTCTGCGGGAATGCATTGGGCATCAGCAGATAGGGAGCCCAAAGTGCACCAGGGGCCAGGCACAGCCTGAGATCCCTGCAGCTTCCCAGGCTCTGGGTAGTTCAAGAAGGGTGGCTCTTTGCAGATGGATGGCCCTGGCCTACACAAAAAGTTTATAGAGATTCCTAATCCTTATCCATGTCTTTGACAAGCATTGCCTCCTGGAGGTACCCCCTCTCCAATGGGGAATGCTTCAATCTGACAGAGCTGTCCTTGTTTCCAGAAGTGGACGGAGAAGATGTGCTGAAAGCGGCGTTTCCCGGAGGAAGCAGTGGCTCCATGGCAGACTCTGCTGCAGGATGGGAGGCGATGCCAGGCACAGTCACAGGAGGTAATTGCTTCTATGAGCCTGAGCTCTGCTGAGGCCTGAGCAGCCAGGTCTTCTGATTGGCACTGCCTGCCCTCTAGGGATGGCTCCCAGGGCATGGGAAAGATTGTGGAGAGTGACCAGAGCCAGGCCAGAGCTCCCCAGACCCCTCTGCAGCTTTGGCCCTGTCCCCTGACATCTGCCTCCCACCGCCTGACCCGACCCCCTGGCAGTGCCCCGTTCCCTAAGGCAGAAGGGGATCCCAGCACTCCATGGAAATGCTTCTCATCTGTGCTCCTTTCTAGATAATCTTGCTGGGAAAATTATTCCAGCAACTTGGATGGATGAGAGTTTCAATGACATGGGACTTACTGGAGGCAAGTTCTCAGCATCCCTTTCCTGAATGAAAAATCAGTGTTACTGGGGCAGGAGCTCATTCAGGGGCCATTTTCCTTAAGGACATCTCAGGAGTGATGGATTCTGGAAACCTTTCCCTGCTCCCTTCTGGAGCCCTGAGTGGTCCCACAGGATCACTGTCAGTGGCAGGAAGGAGCATTGAGCTGTCAATCCTCTTCCCGTGTGCAATGCCAGGGTGTCCTTCCGTGTGCTCTGTGCAGCCACGGAGAAGAGCAGAGAGAGAAGGGGCCAGGCCCACGGCTGTGCCCCGGGGCTGTGCCTTGGGTGGCTCCTTTGGCAGCCCCAGGGAGCCTGAGCTGCTCCTGCTGCCACTGTCAAGCCCTGGCCCTGCCTGGGGCTCAGATCAGAGCTGCTGGCAGCTCCAGGGAGTCCTTTCTCCTCTCACTGTTCCTCAAGGGGCTCCTTCCATCCCAGTGTGGGGCCACTGCAAGCACGAGGTGCCCCTGTCCCTGCACCTGAGCATAAAGCAGACATGAGGCAGTGCCTGGGAGGGCACCAGTCACCCAGGGGCCCTCACTGGCACTGCGGCCTGAAGAAGAAATGGAACTACTTTCCATTCAGGCCGTGCTAGACAGAAGAACAAAGACATGGCAGACAAGAAATCCCTGGAGGCAGCCAAACGTCTGGACCAGATGCTGAGTGAACTGGAGAGACACCGTGGTGGGTTCATGTCCCTGA